>NC_050443.1:115669275-115981106 GCF_903995425.1 Onychomys torridus | reverse complement strand
GGAGAATAGGGAATAAAAGAGGAGTCAAAATTAACATTTAAAGAACACAGTGGACAGAGAGAGACTGGAAGCCCTTCACTATCCAAGCAGGGTGCTCAAGAAAAGCCCATGACATATAAACATGGGAGAGTGGTGCTGTGTAAATGCCCTATAAAGAGAGTCATAGGTCAGATATTCCTATCCTTAAATTCCCCTCATTGCAGGGCTCCTACTGGAAGTGGTCTGCCCATCCCCCCACCCACCATCATCCTTGGGAGAGATACTGTCTGCTGGAGTATGTGGAAGCCAAGGAAATGAAAACAAATAGGATGATCACTCCTTTGAGAGGGCAGATCACTCCCTGATACCTTCTGAAGGAGGCAGTGTGGGCTCCAGTGGGGATTTCCCTTGATTCATCTCCATGTCCATTGGAGACGAATCTCTCCATTTCAGCCCTCTAATTCTGTCGTGAAGTCGCAAAATGTGGGTGTCCCATATGCTCTTTACAATAAATCACCTCTGGCAAAGTGTGCTGAGGAATGAATCACTTTTACTGCTGCTCTGACATCTTCCACTTCTCCAATGCTCACATTTAATAACAAAGTCAGGCTCTGCAGCCCCCTCCCCACCCCTACCCCTTTCTCTTTCCCTGTCCCTCCCCTCTCTCCCCCCACTCCTACCCCTGCCCTTGGACTAACAACATTGAAAAGCTTTCTTGATTCCAATACACTTGAAAAAACACTGTCTGCTCTCATCCACTAGCAGGCCTGTGCTTAAGAGGAAGAATCTCGGTAACTCCCCATGCAGGTGAGAAACAAGCGTGATGTGTGACAGGCCTTCTGGCTGGACTCCCAGCCACATTCCTCTCCATGGCATCTGACTCTTGCCTGCTCAGGTGCGACTCCTTTCAGTATAGGTTCTGTGGACTGTGGAGGGTCAGTTGTCCGAAACAGCTCACCTCGGGGTCAGAGAGAGCTCTTTGTAGCTCATTTTCACTGCACTAAATTTCTGCTAAATCACAGGCCCAGGTCCATAATGGGAAGACATAAAAGAGGCCCACAAAACACTCTGAATTTTTAGATTTTATTTAGGATATAAAAGAAATATTTATGACCACCCTACACATAATAAATAGTTCCTGTGGTCTGCACCCTCCCTGCAGCTTACCCCGTATTTTAGAGTGGAAATAGCTTGTACAAACCCTAGCTTCTTGGTTCTGCATGCCTTGACCGAGCCCACGGAAGCAAATGGAGTTAGTTCTCTTGCCCTTGCTCACCAGCCTTGGCAGTCAGCAGTAAATCGTTTCTTGTGCTGATTCATTTGGTCTGTACTTAGCCAGGCTAGATCTGGCAACTCTTTGGAAAATGGGGACAGCAAATTGAGGGGTGGCGTCTGAAGAGCGCTGGTCCTTGAGGGGCGCTTTGGCTGTCTGAACTTCGTGTTTCCACCTATAGGTAGCAAAGTGACTATGTCTCGAACTGCCCTTGGAGAGCTCCCAGAGTGGGAAAGAGGAGTGGCCATGTATGCCCCTAAGATGTCTCATCTTAGACCGAAGCTGTGGGCCAGTGGGAGCTGTGTCCTGGAAAAACAGCTCCGTCCCTGGCAGGCATCTCCTGCCCCCTCAGTATTAGGAAAGCTGCTCATACATGCTTCCCATAGACACAGAAGCACCAAATGAAAGCCCTATTTTATAACGGAGTCATAGAAAGGCAGTGAGAATTCAGGTTGGGTCTGGAGCATGGGCAGTATGGCTTGAAGACTTGGGTGTCCAGCAGAGGTCACCATCCTGGGACTGCTGATAGGAGATGAGACCCACCAGTGAGCTTTTGCTGGCTGTGCAGAGGGATAGCCACCCACAGACATCAGCTTTCCAATGCCTACAGCACCTGTGAGACTTTTTTAACATGCTCTTTTGAGGCTCAGGAGAAACAGCTTACAAGGGCCATCCTGTGCATCCTCCAGGATCCTGTGCATCAGAGAGTGCAGAGATAGGCGCGCAAGCTCATGAAAACATGGAGACCTGGGTTTCTTCTAATAGGTAGACATTATCATGTAATAAAGGATACATGGTAGAGTAGGCTACAGGTATAAAACCCGTGGACCAGAAATGTGCTCTAGTCCCATCTAATAATGCTACTGGCATGATGCACAGAGAGTGTTCTCTTGGGTCAGCCTTGCTACCTGCACCCAGGTATAGTTGGAGAGCTTCTCTCCAGCCCCCGCCAAGCCCTATAAGTCCAACAACCCACTTAAAAAATAAACACACAGACATTCATATTATTTAAACTGCTTGGCCATTAGCTCAGGCCTATCATTGTCTAGCTCTTACTCTTATATTTAGCCCATTTCTATTAATCTATACTTTGCCACGTGGCTCGTGGCTTACCAGTACCTTACATCTTGTCATGGCAGTGGCTGGCCATATCTCTCTCCCTTCGCCTTCCCCTTCCCAGAATTCTCTTCTCTGCTTGTCCCACCTATACTTCCTGCCTGGCTACTGGCCAATCAGCATTTTATTTATACAGAGTGATATCCACAGCACCCAGGGAAGGAGTCTATGCTCCAGCTTCCTTAGGTATGGAGACAGTGGTGGTCTAGTGCACACTAGGACACTGGTAAGGATAGGGAAGGGAATTGGCATCCACCAGCACAAGCTGGGACCTGGGGTGATCTCGGCTCTGCTCTGTGATTGCTGAGCTTAATCGCCCCTGCCGAGGTATTACTATAATCCCATCTTCTTATTTTTCAGGCTGAGATAGGATGTAGAATATATAACCTGATTATGCACCATATAATGTATTAATCCAGCAAGGCCTTAAAATTAAAACATTTAAAAAGGGCTATCTAGGGAGGTAGTTAAAATCCATTTAAATCTTTATCAAATAATGAAAATATCTTCAGAAAAAAAAAAATCAGCCTCTTAGCTCCATGTTCACCTCTAGGCCTGCTTGTGTTTTTAATGTGCGTCTAAAGGCAGATTTACAGGAAAGCCTCCTAAAGATGTAACGCTCCTTTTGGCTACATGTTGATTAAGGAGGCTGGGTGCAGGGTGAGTTCCTTAAAGTGTCTTGAACCATGCCGGGGGTTGGGGGCTGTGGATCAAAGAGGGCATCCTTGAGCCAGAGGGGAGATGATGCCCAGCTGGACCTTGGCCCTTTCCTTTTCCTGGTGTGCTTGGCTCTGACTGCTTTGTAGACAGCATCAGTTGGGGTAGCCTGAACCAATTCCTTCCTTTGGGTTTGGGGGCTTAGAATATGTCACTTCTAAGTCACCTTCTGCTTTGATAGTGACAACCCAGTGTGTCTTCTACAGACAGCTCTAGGCTGAAAGTGCCATTCCAGGACTTCCATAGGAGATTTGGGACAGCTGAAGTCATTTCAGCACCACAGCCTGACCTGGTCAGATAGCCTTGACTCCATTACTTCAGTGACTCTACTCATTGGCTCCTGCCTGTGGCGCCCCGACCCAGGGCTTTGTTCTGTAATCTGGATAGTGTTAATCAGAGATGTCTGGACCTGTTGGCAGCCTGAGTCTGGGCAATACTAGACACTGGGTAGGATCAGAGAGGAGGTCCAGAGAGGCAAGTGTGACCTCTTGCATATAGGGTCTTGTCCCAGTGGAAACATGGACCTCTGTTGGGGCACTTTGAGGACTCCTGATTTCAAACCGTGGGTGCTACAGGGAAGGGTTGTGTGTATGAGTGACATGAGTTAACACACTGTACACAGATAAACTAGCAAACAAGAAGTGTGTGCATTCACATGTGTGTGCACTGGAGTGGACGGAGCAAGTTTGTCTAGTAGAAGACCTGCCAATAGCTGAGTCCAGGACTGGCTCACAGGTAACAGCCACTTCCCAGTGTGAATGGAGACACATTTCTATTCAATCTAATTGTTACCAAATTTTTTCCCACTCTGGAAAATGCAGGTGTTTGATAATTAAGGTCTCAGAAATTTGAACTATGTAATATTTTTTGAAATATTATTCTCATTTTACTATAAAAGCTTTTTTAAAATGAGCATATAAACAGAAAATATCTTGGGGATATTTTGAAACAAAACCATGAGAATGTGCAGTGGTATGAGCGGCATTCAGTGGGGTGAGCAGCATTCAGTGGTATGAAAAGTATTGAGTGGTGTGGGTATTATTCTGTGGCTTGAGCAGTATTTGATAGTGTGAACAGTTTCCAGCAGTGTGAGCAGTATGGCAATATATTTTTAAGGAGCACTTTTCAGGTTGGGAAAATTCTGAAGAACCTCTAACAGGGTCGTGGACAAGCCAGAGTCAGGTTCAGGAGGGACCTTCTGATTGTGGGGCCAGGGCTTATGTGACTGAAGAGTGCTGTCCTCATGAGGCCCATGAAGCCTCCTTGTTCCCTCCAATGCATCCTCCCAATGTGCCATAGGTCCATAGGTCCAGCTCAGTCCTGTATTGGGCAGGTACTCTTTGGGGGAGATGGGAGGTCTCTGTCCTTCTAAACTAAATGGTGTCTACTTATTTTTCATAAAAATGATTCAAGAAGCCAGGAAGGATGAAGCCTTGATGAGTAAGAATGCTTGCTCTGCAAACATGAAGACCTGAGATCTAATCCTCAGGACCCATGTATGAAAACTGGGCATGGCATCATATGCCTGTAACTCCAGCATTGCAAGGTGGAGATAGACAGATTTCTGAGAGCTCACTGGATAGCCAGACTAGCCAAAACCACAAGCATCCACTTCAGAGAGACAACCTGTCTCAAGGCTATCAGGCAGACCACAATAGAAGAAAACATCTGACTTCTACATGCACACACATGTATCATGGACCTTCCACCACACACATAGGTGCAATGCCCACATCACACACACAGACACACATACACAGACAGATGGACAGATGGACACACACACACACACACACACACACACACACACACACACACACACCACACACATACACACAGAGTCTCAGTGAGTTCTACAACACAACTAAAGAAGTATGTCATTCCCACCCCTGACCTACCATTTGTTTTATTGCTGTGCAGTTAGCATTCCAACCAGACACATTCTTCCTGTCATTATGAGGAATCCACCAGAGAAGATCACTCAGACACAGTCTATAGCCAATTGAAAGTCCTTTTTCCAGCCAGCTGGGACTATACACAGGAATTTGGGACCTAAGTGCTGAATGTTTAGAAGGGGTGTTTTAAGGAAAAATCCATATCCTAGTTTCTCACTTGGCAGCAGCAGGGGAGACTTTACACAAGCAAGCAGTTCAACAGAAGCTAAGATAAGCAGTTAACTGGAGGGGAGGTTTGCACAAGTAGGCAGTTTAACAGAAGCTAAGTTAGCTGGGGTATCTTGACCTTGGTTCTTAGAATAGAGTTGGGTAATTTTCCATGGGACTTCACATCAAGATCAAATTCTAGTTAAACCTAACCTAATGTGGCTTCAACAAGAATATACAATGGAGGAACCTCTGCACCATCTTGCCATGTCTTACTGTATCCAGTTTACAAAGAAATTCACCCACTCCTTTCCTTAATGTTTGTACTTGTCCTCTTTTTACACTTAGGTCTCAGATCCACTTAATTTTGATCTGTGAACAGTGAGTTGTGACTGTAAGTTTCAAGGAGCCTAAAGCTTTTCAGTATCCCCAAAAGCTTCATGTTTCCCTCTGTTTCCTTCTGAGTACCAAAGAATACTGTCTTTGATATATGCTCTGTTTCTACCTGTTTGGGTTTATTTATGGAATTCCATTTCTTCTATTGTTTTGCTGAATTTTGTTCCAATAATACACTGTTTTAATCAGAGACTTTATCTTACTCTTAATATTTTTACTAGATATTCTTAATATCCAGTAAGTCTCCCTCCATTGTTCCTTCTTTACATTTTAAAGATATTTTCTATTCTTTTTTTAATATAAAATTTAGAAAATACTTATTTGATTTCAGAAAAAATAACTTATTAGCATTTTTATTGATACTCCATGAAATTTATACATTAGCCTAATGTATAGTTTTAAATAGACCTGTTCAGGAATAAGGGCTTTGGCTCTATCCTGGGAAATACCATATTTTTAAGGAGTATTTGCATTTTTGCTGGGTAGGGCACTTGCCTAGGATATGTGAGGCCCTGAGATCAATCTAGATCCTGAATTCATGCATATCACTGCAGAAAGAAAACAAAATTAGCAATCCAAACAGAAGTATAGGTTTTCCTCATGTACTTTAATTTTCTTGTCCCTATTTTTCTTCTGAATTGCCATTTCGATGGTGTCTTCGTATCTGCTATGTCAAGCTTTGCTCATAATTAAGCACATATAAAGACAGTCCATTATCCTCTTGTGTCAAGTACTAATACTAACAAGGCCAGACCCCGCTTAGCTTCAGATATTAAGTGAGACAGGATGCATTTGGGGAGGTACAGCTGTAGATATTCATTGTCATCTTCATCTCGAACCCTGTTCCTGTCCTGGATGCCTTGCATACTCACTCAGGGGGCATGTGGCAGTTTGAATAAAAACATACCCCCAAAGCTCACATATTTGAATACTTAGTGGCCCCTAGCTGGTAATGCTGTTTGAGGAGGCTATGGAATTTTTAGGGAGGTGGAGCCTTGCTGGGAGAAGTATGTCACTGATGGCAGGATTTGAGTGTTTATAATCTTTATAAGGTTCTCTCTGTGTGTTTCATGTTTGCATTTGAAGTTGTGAACTCTCAGGATTCAATGCCTATGACCATGCCAGCTCCTTGTTGCCAAATCATACCCTTCCTTATGTAAGTGCTCTCTGGCCATGTGTCTTATCTCAGCAACAGAAAAGTAACCAATACATGCAGCTTTGGTTTAACATTTCATGTTTCTCTTTTTTTTCCCCCTCTGGCTTTTCCAGGATGCTCTTATCTTCTGCAGACAAAGGGACTTCCCTTTCCTTACCACCTTCTTCTTTAGTTTTTTTTTTTTTTTTTTTTTTTTTTTTTTTTTTCCTGGCTGACTTCTGTGGTTGACCCCTAGCTACAGAGACAGTGTGTGACCTTGCCTCACCCGTTTTCTCAACATGTTCAGAGTATTGCTGATTCTGACTGCTAGCTCCTGCTTCTTGGATGTCAGCACTCTATACCTGACTGCTGGTCATATACCAGTGAGAGTCTACAGTGACAGGACTTCCTTAGAGGATGTGTGTACTGACAACATGGTCAGTGTATTCACAGCAGTAACTATACCACTTGTGGATAGCAACGCTCCGTTATAGGAAGAATGCTGTTTTTCATTCACCCCAGAGCAGTTTTCAGGCACTGATCATGCAGGATTAAGGGTTATAAGCTGATTTACAGTCATGGTTCTGGCCTGATGAAGTTCAAGGCCAGGCCTCCTTTGATCTGTGTTTGCGTCTGAAAGGGGGCAATCACACCCTTGTTTCTGGGCCTTCCTAAGGTTGTTTACATTTAAAACACTTGGCAAAGTATGGTGCCTGGAGTTTCATCAGCCCTGGACTTTCCTTTCTTGCACTAAACTAAAGCTGTGTGTGTTGTGCAGTCTCCTAACTATTGTCTTTGCAAATAAGCATTCTCTGCATTTCCACCAGTCACTGCTTTTTCTCATGTTAGTGTTGACAATACAATACACAGATCAGCTATGTGTTTTGCTGTGGCTTCTTAAAGGAACAGCCCAAGTTTCTCAGGGAACAACAGGGCTTGGAGGTCTCTCAAGCTATTTCTATGTGTGCTTGTTTGTGAAAGAAGATAAAGTGATAAAGGCAGAGCCCTCCTGAAGGAGGAGAAGCTGGAGCAGAGAGGCTGGATGAAGGATGCATGTAGACCTTCTGAAAGTCAATCCATGAAAAGACTCAGATGGACAACTGATGTCAGCCTCCAGACTATGCGAGTCAGGATTCTCCAGAGGGCAGGCTCAGAGGAATACCTGTATAATTTGATAAGAATTTACTGGACTTGAGGCTGGACATGTGCACACTAGACAACCTGGAAAGCCAGTAACTGCTGAGTTCAAGACTTTGAAAGCCTCAGAGCAAGAGGGACCAGTGATGCAGCCCCAGCCTAAAGTCGAATGCCAGATACATGCACCAGAGCATCCCCACTCAAAGGCCAAAGAAGCTGGGTCTGATGGCTAGGGTGCTGGCAGTAGCAATGGGTGCAGCCACTGGAGATGAGCCATGTTTTCATGTGTGTGAGCATCCTTTTTCTAATTTTTATTCCCTCTGGCCCCCCAGACAATTGGATGATGCCACCTATGTTTGGATCAGGTCTTCACACTCAGCTGACCTCACATACCAATGAGAAACACCTTCTCAAGCATATAATTAAACAACTTTCAATGCTGTCCACTTAACAGCCAATATTAACCATCACTCTGGTTTTCAACAGCCATCAGTAGCCTAACACATTAACCCATCATTCAGAAAAGGTTTGCAACTTTGGATTTCTGTCCAGTCAATTGATGGATTCCAGAAGTTCTGCATTTTCCTCACTGGACAGTATTCATGGCTACCCTGATTTCATGTAGACCCAAACTGCAATTCTTTATTTCTTAAACAATTGCTACTTCCTTTTTTCTCTGTGCCAAGCTTTTGTTGTTTTCAACTCACACTCTCTTTACTCTAGTACCTTCTGACATCACGGACGGCATACAAGTTGCTTCTCTTGGTGCACTGACACACTGCCTGGATGAAGAAAGATGCTGGCATTGTGATTCTAGTCCCACTGACCCACTTACAAAGTGATCCAAGGAGCAAAGGATATCCTCGGCACACAGTTCTTACCTCTAGATGGGTCCTAGCCTGCAAGTGATGCTTTTCAAATTTGGTTCTAAGAACTGAGACACTTTCCTATAGAGATGATATCTACTCACTATAGCTCCAGAGGGCATAGGGTAGGGGAACTGGAGAAGCTGGGAGCAGAGATCCATCATGGCGAGGCTGTTCTGACAGAGTGGAACCCTGGAGCTGGGAGAGGACCGTGGTACAGTTAGCAATGGGCATATGACCTGTATTGGGTGAGATTTAAAAGTTAGCCTGGCAGCCTTAAAAGTTCATCTGTGGCCTGGATTTCACTTCCATATGGTTGTAAATTCACTGTAAAGTAGCAGTTGCAGCAAAGAGACAGGGTGTGTGTGTGTGTGTGTGTGTGTGTGTGTGTGTGTGTGTGTGTGTGTGTAATGCTCATTTCATTCTTGGGGTCTCCAAGCAGATTGCTTGAGTTAGGATACTCGGAGAATATCTATTTGAATAATGAACAGGTCAGAACAGCTAAGGCAGTGTGAAGAAAATCTTAAAATGTTATAATCCTATAATACCCAGCACTGTATAATGCTACTGAAAGAACAGAGAGATCTGTGGGCAGAAAAGAAAGTCTAGAAATAGCCACACTCTGCACAGGGCTCACTACTCCATCAGGGAGCTACAAGCCTGCTAGGAAGGTGCAGAAGTCAACACGACCGATGAGAACACTCTCATTTGACAAGGGTGTGGGGCTTGGGTGTCCTCACATCAGACTGTTTAATCAAGCCCCAAAGCTTGGTGAGGCTACTTCTTAAAGCACAGGAGAGAGAAGGTAAAACAATGTAGGAATCCAGACTCCTGCTGCCTGACAGCTAGCTAGGAGGTGTACATGGGTTGTTGTTGTTTATTCAAAGTAAAAGCAAGATGACAACAGCAGCAACAACAGACATATTTCAGTCTAGAAACTAAATGTCTGTTTAACACAGTTTCCAAAGCTTTTAACTGACTTGTGACCCTGGGGCCTCAGGTACTAGGGAGGATTTATGTTTAAGGAAACACATTATTAGGCACAAATGAAAGTGATTTAAAATACTCAAGAGAAAATGATAAGGGTGTTTTGTTTTCCTAAACAGAAAAGGAAACACATGATTTACTAAGCTTTTATTGGTAACTTAGTATTAAATGACTTAAATTTTCTATTTAAGGAGAAAATATACAGCAAAGTAAGGTACCTGTTCTTTTTTTTTTTTTTTATTAGAAAGATCTAAATAGTACTAGGCATATCCCATCAAAGAACAATGAAGCAAGTGTGTTCCTGCTCCTGAAGGACTATTAGTTGGCTCATATGTTTTTGATTTCATAATTTGATTAAAATGTCTTTTATTTGTATCTATCTTAAGAAACAGTCATATTGACAATCAAAGAATTCTATTTGCAAAGATATTCATAACAATATTATCTGTAGTAATGAAACAAGAAATGTGAAAATCTTATGTCCAACAATAGGGGAATAATTAAATTGTGTTGTATCCCATCAGAGATAATTACATAGCTATTAAAATGCTTCTCTAAAATCGTCAATGACTTGGAGAAACTTTTACAATGCAGTATTAAGTGAAAAAAAGTCAGGATAGAAAATCGCACATGCAGTATAATCTCAATTATGTAAATATATGTGCATAGACTCAAAGAAAATGCAGATGGATTTCACAGTACTTACCCCTGGGTTATGGCATTGTGGTCTTTAAAAGATGTCTCATCTTTCTACTTTCACATGAGTGTGCATCGCTTCCCAAACTAATAGTAATGAGAAGGAAACCCAATGGGAGTGCTTGAAGATGAAGAGCTGAAAGAGCTAGGTGCAACCTGACTGTCAGCTGTTCTCAAACGCGGACATTACAATGTGGATCATGCTTGCCAAAGGCCCAGCCTCAACCAGCTTCTACAATGTCAAACATTTCAGTTCCACTTCTATGGATGGAAAAAGCAACCCATTGTACATTATTACATGGTTATAGATATTCAGTCTTTAGGCTTTTTTCTTCTTGTTTTATGGTTATTTGCTTATTTTATCTTTTTCATCAAGTCATGACTTCATTTTCTTTATTTTTCTTCTTAGAAATGAAGTATATCTACCATGGGGTCAAGTGCCCCAATAGTTGGCTTTAGAGTAAAGGAATGCATCTATGTTCCAACTAGGATCTTCACTCTGACCTTCCACTGACCTGGGCTGTGGTCTCCAGGTTCTGGGGGGCACCAGGGATCATCAGGAAGAGGATGGCCATGGCTGTATTGAGCAGACCTTCTCTTGTAGGATAACCAAAGCACTGTGGACACAGAAGTGGGCAGAAGGAAGGAGGAGGCCACAGGTGACGAGGGTGCCTTGGGGCCAGCAGCCCTCTACAATCTCAACTCATACCTCTGTAAAATGGACAGAATAGAATAAAAATTAATTTAGTACATTGACTAGTCTCTGGTAACCTTGAAGATGTTTCCACTGGAATACCAGAGGTGGTTTTCTGATAAGTGTCTAACACCTTGAATCTGCCAAAAGACACTACATCTACCCCACCCAGCTCACACCTCCCACAAGGAGGGCAGTAGTGCACAGTTCTGAAACCCTGTCCTGCCCTCATAGGACAGTGGGTCTTCGGATCAAGAAGGGCTCCTAGCAGAAGGCCCTGGGTGCCAGCACCTGGAAGGTTCAGATCTTAAGATTAAGCCAGTTGGGTCCCTACAAAAGGATAGGCTCTGGTAAAGCCAGAAGAGGCTAGTTTGGGGTCAGACAGAGGTCATGGAAGGAAGAGAGGTCACCTGTGTCCTAGGTTCATTATGGGGAGCAGGAGTGAGAGCTTTGTGGCTTTTAATCCTAAATTTGGCTTCTCTCCTTTCTTTGGTAATGTTTGTTTATCTGCTGTATTACCCCTATATCCCTGTCCTGCATTGTCTGAGTTCTCTGTAGTTTTGCAGATGGAGGCTGAGACAAGGGCTATTCCAGGCAAGGCCTGGCCATGAGGGATTCTCATCCTGAATGGGTGGGCAGTACAGGTATGAGGTCAGGATGGGCTTCTGAGTAGGGAATCCTGAAGCTCATCCTCAGGACCATTTAAGTGGATTGTGACTAGTTGGTAAGCCAGTGGCATCACTGACACATAGAAACGGGAGTTTCTGTTTTCCCTTGCTGGACCCATGTTCTCAAACCATAAGTTCCCAGTGCCCACAATTGGAGGGTCCATGCTGTCTGTTCACGACCAGCCTCATAAGCCAGAGGTAGTTTCATGCTTTCCCAGGGGAGATTGTCACCCAGGAGTAAAGATGTCCATTTAAAATATATCAGGTCATTTTCAAATAGACAGACAGTGTGCTCCTGGGAAGTGTGTTGGGAGGGAGAACAGCATAGGCTCTGGGTCACTTAGTCCCTGGACAGGGTGCACACTACAAACCCTCCACAGGGCTTACTTCTGAGAATAATTGCAACTATGTCATTGTGTTTTATAAGTATATGATATTTAGATGATATCAAAATGTCCTTTGACTAAATCCTTTCAGGAAATTCATCAATAAAAGTTAAAAACATTGAAGTTTGGACCTTCAATGGCTCTTCACTTTTTCTTTAATCATTTCTGTACAGGTCAGTTTTATAAGGAAGGAGCCTCAATTGAAAATGCCTCCATAAGATCAGGCTGTAGACAAGCCTGTAGAACATTTTCTTAGTTGGTGATTAATGGGGGAGGGACCAGCCCACTGTGCATGATGTCACCACTGCTTGATGGTCCTGGGTTTTGTAAGAAAACAGGCTGAGCAAGCCACGAGGAGCAAGCCAGTAAGCAGCTCCCCTTCATGGCCTCTGCATTATCTCTTGCCTCCAGCTTCCTTCCTTGTTTGAGTTCCTGTCCTGACTTACTTCAAAGGTGATGGGAAAGAGTAAACCAAATAAACCCTTTTCTCCCCAACTTGTTTTTGGTCATGGTGTTTCATCATCACAGCAATAGTGACCCTAACTAAGACAATTGTCTTCTGAGGTTCTGAGAAAGGCTTCATCCACATGGCCATTTCCTAGAATCCATGTAAGGCTGTGCTTCTCTGAGGCGACCTTTAAACCTTTCCCATTCATAGATCCTTCCCATCTGAGCAATTTTTATGGAACCTCAGGTATAAAAATTAAACATTCACTGATTATAAATCATAACAAATTTTATCTTAAGATAGCTTTTGTATACCTGAAATTTTTACCATTTATTAAAGAGGAAAGCAAACTTGTATATTAATGAGATGGATGTGCTTGTTTATTTTGACATAAAAATTCAATCCTGGATAAGTATCTGGTACAGGAAACAGAGCTTCTTCAGTGTTCTTCAGAGTTGATCGATGTTTTGATTTTATAATTGTCAGCACAGAGAACCCTGCTTAGCATAAATATGTAGTACAAATGGTAAAAATATGTCTAGGGCCATTTCAGAAACTGTTGGAAATTCTGTCTGAATCCCAAGCCAAAATTCATTTAGTGATTTCTCATAAATTCCAGTCAATGGCTCAAGCAGTATTTTTAAAAATCTAACATGATGCAATCCAAAGATGATGGAGTAATTTGATGCACACTGAAGAATGGTGATAGAAAAACAGTGTCTTATTTTCCATAATTAAACAATATTTTTTAAAGACCAGAAAATGTTGTATTTTTGTATTACTGAAAAGGAAAACACCACAGCTGATAACACAGAATAGTCCTGAGTCAGAGCCAAGGTGTTTCGGCCAATTTTCCTTGATGCTGTGTGGTGTGACAGCGCGCACAGGGCAAAGTACACAGATTATGTGGCCAGTCGAACCAAGGCTGCAGTGAGGTTGTGTGATATAACACAGAAAAGCATCACCTTATTTGATTCTGAATTAAGTTTTGATTATTGCACATTGACAACACACATGATCTCATGTGAGGCCATGAACTACAATTTAAGATAAACCAGAGTCCTAACTAACCCTAAATATATTTGAAAATGCCATATAGAAACAAACTATTGTAAAAAAAAAAAAAAAAAAAAAAAAAAAAAAGTGTTGCAATGCAGTGTCGCTGCAGACAACATAGCCATTAGAACAAGTGGCCTAGAACCTTGTGAACCTGGTATGGGTTATCTTCCTTTGAACTGCCAAGTCTGTAAGGCCTCACAGATCCACAAAACAATACAGACTATTGCCATTACTCTTGGTTTCTCTTCAGAATGTGAATGGAAGACTCTATTGCTCCAGATACCATATACTTGCTAATAGAACAGAGAGAAATTAAACGGCTACTAACTCACCTGGAAGGTGCTATGCATGCTATCAGGGAAGAAAAGTCATCAGTCTCACCTAGCTGTGAGCCTTATGAACTACAATAATAACTGGCCTGGCAAGAGATGACCATTAGTACAAGAGTGGCATGAATATTTTGTAGCATGAATCCTAATTGATCTTAATAAAAACCTGGTGCCAGATATTGGGGTAAATGCTGAAAGATCAGAGAGAAAAAGGAACAAGTCACAGCCACCTCTCACCCCACCAACTCCTCAGCCAAAAGGACTGAGCTCCTTTCTCCTCCTGCCTTATAGTCCTTTCTCTGCCAGACATATCACTTCCTGTATCAACCTCCCAAGTTCTGGAAGCAAAGGATGAGATCCCAAATGCTGGGATTAAAGGTATATGCCACCACAGCCTGGTCTCTATGGCTAACTAGTGACTGGCTTTGCCCTCTGATCTTCAGGCAAGTTTTATTTGTTAGAGCAAACACAAAATATCACCACAATATTTTGAGAGTAACCAACTGCTTTTTTATTAAAGACCTACTCCACAAGATGGCTCTCATGCCTGATACTGTTTACAGGGCCAAGAACCTATGGTTGGGTAGGTCATAAGCTCTAGGGGAGAACCTACTATTCTTATAAATATACAGTGTATTAAACTTCTTCAGTTGCTTGCTTATCTTTGTACCAATAGGTTAGTGCAGCTCTCAACTTTCATCAGAGAAGCTTCTTCTTGAAGGTGATGGTGATTAATACAGAGGCTCAAAACTGGCCCAAATGCAGGGGATAAGAGGCTAGATAGTGCTCAGTCCTAAATAGGATAGCTCTGTCAAGCATTCACCCCTCAAGGCTCAGGGATTATTTTGAAAGGGGAGACAGAAAGATTGTAAGGGCCAGTGTTGGGGGGGGGGTTTCCTGTGAAACAGTATTTTCCAGATGTGACAGGACAGTTGCACACAGTGGCTGTGGCTGCATGTACAAGATCTGCACAAGATCAAACTACCCTGTATTATAGCATGGATGGGGAAGAGTCTCATGAAGTCTCACACCAAGTTGGAGAGCTATCGACAATTGGTAACTGCTGGAGGAATGAGTCAGTTTTCTTCATATGCCCCCCTAAGCCCTAAGCCCTAAACATATACTAATGGCACTAAGAAGATTCCATTGTTTTTTTTTTAAAGGAGTACACAAAGTTTGGAGAGAAATTGGATGGTGGTATAGGAAGAAGAGTGGAATGGGGCTGGGTTGTGTTAAAACACGTTATATCCAAGCATGACGTTCTCAAACAATGAAGACAAGTTAAAGAAACAGGGCTGTGACTGCACTAGCAATGCACTCCTACAGCAAAGGCAGGTGACTAATGCCAAACAGCTCACAAATCTCATTTCCCATGCAACCAAGTGACTTTCAGTTCACGGAAAACAATTGATACAAACCTCACACCAAGAAAGGGAGGCATTAATGATGTGCTAATGAGAAAGCACAGGAGAAGCCAGGTAGGTCTGGGTGCTTCTGTGACTGAGGAGGCTACTGTTTTTTGTTTGTTTGTTTGTTTGTTTTGTTTTGTTTTGTTTTTGGTCAATACAAGAGATGGAGCTAGCTTTCATGTTAGGTTTAGTTTTTGACTCCTACTTCTTAGGGACCATTCTTCTTCAGTTCTAAGTCTGAGACAGATGAGGCCTTAAACTAACCTCAGTGAATTCCTTGTGTTGTTTCCTTGGGGTTCTGCACACCACACTGCATCTAGCTCTTTGTTTATTTGTTTGCTTGTTTGTTTGTTTTCTGTTGTTGAGGGTTCTGTTCTGTAGTATGAGGTGTGATATTAGGGAAATGTGGCCTTGTGATGCTTTCCTGGAAGAAGAAGCAGTGCCTCCAACACCCTGGGTTCCTTTTTAGCAGCAAAGAGAAAGATATGTGATGCAGGTAGGTCCTGCTGCCCAGGGAGCACCTTTGACACCTGCAGCAGGCAAGCTCTGCTGCTGCCCCTGTCCTCACTCTGCCCTGCATCAACAAAGTGTGCAGGTGAGCAGAGCCAGGAATTAGTCTTCCTGTGAGACTGTTCCCAGGGGGCTTCTCCTCCTCTTTCCTGGAGGCAAGCTATACAAAGTTAAAGGAAGAGCTTGAGAACTTATTCTCTTGGAAGCAAAGGGATTTCTGTGGAGAAAACCCAACATTCTGCTTCCATTTCTTGATAAAAATCTTTTGAAAAGCAGTAATTCAGGAAGGTCTCTTGTGAATTGGATGAAATCCACAGTCGCAGATGAGGCATGTTCCAAGGCTTCGGGCATAACCGGGGGGAGGGGGGGGCAGATCAGGGCTCCTCTGGGTGCTGATTTCACAAACTCCTTTTATAGTCAGGCACCCAAGCAGATGGGTTTGCAGACGAAGTCTTTCTTTTTGTGTAGTGAAAACTGTTTTGTTTTTGCTCATAGTCACAGACACTGTTGGAAATGAAACTTGTCAGATTCAAAGGTCTGTACAACCTTTGAAGTTTGGGATGCGAGCTGAAAGAGGGCAGGAAACACAGGACGCTGCGCTGGAGACGCTGACATCACCAGCACCAGGTGCTGGTGGCATGAAGTGACACCAGCATGCTCATCTGTCACGTGACTGCGGGAACCTGCTTGGAAATATCACAGGAAATACTGGGGATTCTGAGAAAGGTTGCAGCATTTGACAGGACTGTTCCCTAGCCCTCTCTGCTCCAGGCCACCCCTCCCTACCAGCAACCTCCCAGGACCCCTGTTATTTCTCTGCTTTCCCTTTCACATGCCTTCTTTGGCTTATAGGGATGAACAGCCTTCCAGGGATTGTCAAGACAAGGTTTTTGCCTTAAGGCCAAGTTGATTTTTTTTTCTCCTGTGTACTTTTGTGGAGGTACAGAAGGAAATTGCTATACTTTGTGGGAGTTACTAGCAACTTTCACAAAAAGCACCCTGCCCCCAGGCCACCCACTGTACTCAGGAAGGAGAAGTGCTTCTCTCTGCTCACCTCAATTAGAATGAAAGAAATGTCAATGAAAGCAGCAACAATGCAGAACAGTTTTCTTTCATCACGACTGCTGGTCACAGGGGATTCTATAGGCCACAGAACAACAGTACAGGATGCAGTTTATTCAGTAGCATCCCATACATAGACATGATTCCAAGGCCCATGATGTCATGCAAACTCACGTTATGTAAAAATTTCCAGTGCCACAATGTGTGCAGAAGACCCAAGGAAGGTCAGTGTTTCTTGGTTTTGAATAATAGTCACAGTGAAAGAAAAACCTCCTTTAAAAATAGAACTCAGGAAGCTACAGAAATGGATGAACCTGACACACAAGCATTAGGACCTGAGTTCCAATCTCCATAGCCTAGGTAAACACACTGAGCCTGATACCATGTGCCTGGAACTCCATGGCTGGGGACAGAGATGAGCAGATTTAGGGTACTCAGTGGCAAGTCAGTCTATCCAAATCTGTGAGTTCCAGCATCAGGGGAGAAAAATAAGGTGGAAAGCAACTGAGGAAGACACTTGATATGGACTTCTGTCTGCCACAGTGTGTGCACACTTACACGCACATGTGCACACATACCGAATAGATAAATAACACTAGACAATAAAATAGAAACAATAAATGGTGTTTTTTTTTTTCTCTTCCAATAGCTGAAGTTGTAGACAAATGAAACAGAGGCACATGATTTGAAGCCCAGGGTCAAGAAGCCAGAGCTGGAGGTGCTCAGAAGGAACTTGGAACAACCTTCCGTACCTTGATTAAGCTATCCAGAGTCAAAATGTTAGAAGCTGCCCACCCTTCCAGAAAGCTCTCACAGAGTGTTTATTTGTTTATTAGACTTTCCATCCTAACAGGAAAATGAGTCCTGAAGGAAAGCTGCAGAAGGTTTTCGAGGTCTAACCCTGACCCTCTTTATGGCATTATAACTTGGACACAGTGAAATGAGGCAGTGAAAGGGACCAGTGAGGCTGGGATAGACACTCTCCAGATGTTGACTTAAACTACTGGGATCTGTTGTCTTTAGGATCAAAACAACATCCATTATCAGAGTACTCTGTATTAGATTGTTTTTTGTTTTTAACAGATGTATAAACAAATATCAACTCCTTACTTAGTCTTACCTGAATAAAGAAGTATGATATCAGCCGGGCAGTGGTAGCACACCCCTTTAATCTTAGCACTTGGGAGGCAGAGCCAGGCGGATCTCTGTGAGTTTGAGGCCAGCCTGGGCTACCAAGTGAGTTCCAGGAAAGGCGCAAAGCTACACGGGGAAACACTGTCTTGAAAAAGAAAAAAAAAAAAAAAAGAGGCATGATATCACTTTCTTCTGTGACTTTAGTCGGCAATTGGGCAATATTCTTCCAGAGTGATTTTGGGAATATCACTGCTAATGATAACCATGAAATTATGTATGCTTGTATACAACTTTTATTTCCTAATTTTAGAGAGAAACAAAGGCTTAATAATTTTTGACGTACTAGAAATGACAGTGAATATGAACTCAGTCTTCTATGTGGGTTGAATAATTAGCTCTCATATAGTGAATATATAGTTTGTCCCTTATCCTGACCTCTTACAGGGAGAATGTAAGTCCATTGGATTTCTAAATAGAGTCCCACACCATTGTTCTTGAGGGTGGCTTTAGGGTTTACCCCCTAAATTCATGCTAATGACTAATTCCAGGGGAGCCCATAGGCATCCTCAGGATAGGGCTGGCAATGCAGAGAGGACCAACTGTGTAGTTACAAGTTTTGTGCTTGATGGTGTCAACCTGACTGGTGAGGAGAAAGAGACTGGTGATTTAGTTCAATCAATCAAGGATGATGATTAATGAATGATTCCATCAGCCATGCCTGTGTAGTCAAACCTCAATAAAACCTCTGGATACTGAGGCTCACTTCTTGGTGTCTCATCTTGATTCTGTGAGGAGAGGCTGCAGGACCTTCTCACGCCTCCTTTGCTTTCACTCTCCCACTAGCTGCTCTTGATTAGTATCCATGCTAGTGACACTGCAGTGATTGGCTTTGTACTTTCCTAAATTCTTCAAGACAGTCTAGGGAATTATCACGCCATCCATGTTTGCTGTGGCCGCCAGAAAGCTTTAGTGCAACAAAAAAAGAAATCACAGAGGGGTTCACTATCCAGAGACTTTTAAAAATTGCTTCATTATATTTTTGTGAACAGGACATCAGAGAAGTTGCCCATGTTTGGAGGATACAACAGATTTACAGTAAAGGGAACTCGGGGAAATTTCCCTGTGTGTCCCAGGAGGTGGTCTCACAGGCTCCGAGAAAGACATCAAGGAACATTCATTTTAGAGTGGAAGGATTCTGGAGTCAAATTTACTTTTCTTGGCTGCATAACTAGGCTTAAGTAGGCCTTAAAGAAAGGAGAAAATCCACAAAGGTTTATTTGGGTTTCCTAATAACTTGGGACTGATCCATGGTTGATTCTGGTATTTAAAAGGGCTGGAGAGATGGCTCAGCTGTTAAAGGCTAGGCTCACAACCAAAAATATAAAAGGAAAAAAAAACTGAGTGAAGAAAAAAGAGAGACTTTGATTTGCATAATGTCATGAGGTTACTAATTAATTTACCATGTATCTAATGGGCCAATTCTGTCTCTTTCTGCTTGATAGTAGATAGTCTCTTGAAGGTAGATGAATCCCTGCTGTGAGTGGAGCTCAGAGGGGCTCTTGACCCTACAGTTTACATGCCAGGTGGAGCAGACCTAGTGTGTACCTGAGGGAGGGGGGAATCCACTCTATTTCTCGGTCAATGTGAAATTATTAATTCTCCCTGTTTCTCTCATTTGCCAATTGCTTTGGAGAATTTTCCTAGTAGAGAAAAGTTTCATCTATGAGGTGTGCCTCCAGAATGCCCAAGTGGAAGTCAAGGAGGTAAAGTCTATCAAGACATCTTTCCCTTCTCTCCTCTGCCTTCCTTCTTCCCTCTGTTTCCATTTCTACCTCCACTTGCTCCATTCATCCCGTCCTCTTTTCTCTGCTCCCTCCTGCCCTCCCTCCAACAATTCCCCCTGCACTCCTCTATAGGGTCTGTCCTCTCCTCTCTCCTCCATTCATTCCTCAGTCCTTTCCCCTCTTCCTCCCTACTGCCTGGCCTCCTTCCTGATCTTTTTTCCCCTTCTTTTTATTTATTCTTTGTGTCTTTCCCATCATGTATCTCTGTCATTCATTTCCCTGCCCCTTCCCATCTACCCTCTGCCCTTGCAATCTCCCCCTCCCCAAAATAAAATTTAAGAGAAAAAAGAAGGAAAAAAAATCCATCTTGTCATGGAAGCTGTAGTGTGGCAGAGTGAGTCACGCAGTATACTCTTTTGCCCATATAACCTTACTTGCAAGTGTTCATTGCAGAGAGTCATTGGTCTGATTCGAGGCCTCTGGTTTCTGCTACACTGTAGATGCTGGGCCCTCACTGACTCCTCTTGGATATCCTGCTGTTGCCCTGTGTTGTGGAGATCCTGCAGCTTTGGGTCTGCAGGACAGGTCTCTTCACATGCTCCAGCAGATCACGGAAGGGGTGGATGTTGGGGTAGGCCAACATCCTGGTTCTAGGCCTGGGTAGTTGCAGGGTTGGTCAGCCTCCCAACTCTCCCTTGTCCTCACCACCAGGGTGAGCTTTCCTCACTGTTCTGGGAGAGTTCACCCCTTGCAGTAGTGAGCAAGGGGTAGCAACCAGTTCTCCTGCTTTCATGTCCTCAGGGTCAGATCCCCCACACCTACACCTTGAGGGTCAGCTCTACTGTGTTGTCCAAGCATGGCATAGGGGAACTTTCTCAAGTGCTGCAGCTGATGAGAGGCAGGGCCAGTTCTCCCACTCTTATGACCTCAGGGCCAGCTCTCCCATATGCCTTAGGCATTGATAGGTAGGGAAGGGGGAAAGATCTCTCTTCCCTGCCAGGGCTGCCACATGACAAATGAGTAATGGGGACAGCTCTCCTATGCTCACAACTACAGAGCTGGCTCACCCACACCTCGGCCAACAGGATTGGCTCGATTGTGATGCCCAAATGAGGTGCAGAGCCTGCTCTCCTGAGTGTTGCATCTGGAGGTGGCCAGGGAGGGGCAGATCTCCCGAACTTATGACCTCAAGGCTCCCTGCTCTTTTTAATGAGATCCTCGGGAAGGAAATTCTCTTCCTTAGCACCAGGTGTTTGCAGGAAGCTTTGCCACTAGCTTATAGCATTGTCCAGACTAGAATAATCCATATCCAGGGGCAGGTGACTCAAAATGCCAACTCCAAACCAGTGACCTGGCCTGCCAGAGATTTATTGGAACCTAATCATTAGATCAATAGCACCCAACAGTGATCTGGTCCCCAGTGGGTCCCACATGCAATAGCTGTCCTCCTCTGACCTTGAACCTCTCTTCTATGCTTCTATTCATATAAAGCTCTGGCTTGATGATGCTCCGAGTTCAGTCCCTCTTATCTACATGGTCTTATCTACATCTGACAGAGTGAAGGAGGAGGGACAGTGACATGTCCTGTTGTCATGGTGATGAGAGCCAGAGCCAGAAGGAGAGAATCCTGACTTGCCTCACTGGTGTTTGTTGTAACCTGGGTGTGTCTGAGGCTTCCTGGACATGCAGAGGTGGGGCCGGTATAAGACCACATGAGGTCTCACCTAGGCTTGGGAAGTCTTGGCAGCCTGCAGAGTAGGAGGCCCAGAGCCGGCTGAGTCATTACCTCACCAGAGTCCCTTCCTTGTTACTTGAGATGTCCTCCATTCCAGAAGATAAGCAGCAGGAATCCTCACCAGAGCTTTCTAAACATCACAGGGCCCAGGTGTGTTATGGAGAGGCAGCAGAGCCATGGAAAGGCCCCAGAGGCCCTGTTCTGATGCTTCCTATACAAGCTGCTCAGCAGGTGGCCTACACTTTGGGGATGGAAGTTGATCCATTCCAAAATGTTGACTCAGGAACCCCATTGGAACCCTGAGTGCGAGGATGTCTCCAGTTCTGTCCTTCTCATGAAGTGTGTTGAAATGGGACAGGAGTGGACCTTTTTCCCATCTGCAACCCTAGGTTACTCCTCCCACCCACTCCCCTTCCTAAGGAGGAGAGAGGCCCTTGTCTCTGCTCACATAGCTTCACCAATCCCAGCCAGGCACAGCAGAGTAAGCTCCTTCCTTCCTGGGTAACAGTCTGATTTATCATGGAGCCCAGACTTCATGGAGACCCACACCAGCCGTTTCCATCACAGTGGGAAGAGTACCTACATTCTGCTGCCCCTTCCCTGTATCACATAACTGTCAGGGAAGGAGAGGGAAGTGGTTTAGGGGACTGTCTTTCACTAATTGCTTTGTCTCCCAGGAATCTCACTTGGCTTCAACATCTTGGCGCTTTGCTCCCAAGGCACAGGCAATTTCAATTTCAATACCTGACAGTGCCCCTCAAAGGTAAGACTCTGAGATGCAATCCTCTCCCCATGGCACATCCCTGCTGCCTCTGCTGTGCTCATAGGCAAACAGAACCATGGACTGATACCAACTACTCCACCCCACCTCCTTATCCAGCCCAGTAAGTCAGCTCCAATATCATCCCAACTGCTCTTCTACCAAACCTCTGCAGCAGAATCCAGATCAGCCTAGGGTAATGGCCTCTAGTCCATCTGTCCATCACAACAACGGCACTGCTTTCCCAGAAAGCCCTAGGAGTGTGTTTGTGTCTGGGACATATGTTGTAGCCTCAGGATGATAAAGCTGTTGTGGAGGGGGTGTGGTCAGTACACCAGGAGGACCCATGCCTTAGGACCTGAGTCTGGGTCTGTGTCTGCACCTGGCCTTGTGGTTTCCATGTTTCTACCAGACCCCCACCTGGATAAGGCAGTGCTGTCATTGAGTCTGAGGCTTCTATATGTCCCTGTCCCCTGTCCATCTGCAGCTCATGTCAGTCCATCTGAATGGGGATCAGAGATGAGTGACAGGAATGGAGACTGATTGCTCCTCAGAAGCTTTTCTGACTTGAGAGAGGTTTGCCAGGCACGAGTGAAGACAGTGGGTTCTTCAGAGCCGATGTCCTTGGTGCTAAGAACTTCTGGTGCTCCTCCAAGGCTCCTAGACTTTGTTGTCATGCAACCTCCTTGTCCTTTTCCACCCTGAAAGCAAGTTCCTTCTCCCTCCTCCTGAATGCTCTTGGAACTACAGCCCTTCAGCCTGTGCCCTTGAGCAGAGAGTGGTCCTGCTTATCCTAGTGCATCTCCAGAGCCTGCAGAGGCACCAAGAAGAAAGCAGGGCACCTGGATAAGCCTCCAGGGCACATGCTATCTGGAGACCAGCTCCAGAGATCCGGACTGGAGAAGGGTAGATGTAGCAGGTGATACAAAGAAGTTACACTGGACAGCAGTTTGAAACCTTTTCTGAACCTCTAGGAATATTTTATTATTTACTGTGCTAGGGAGGCAGTGTATATCTCTTTTCTGTATATCTCTCTTCTTTTTTTCTTTCTATATCTCTTCTGTATAACTCTTCTGTTTTCCCAGGGCCTCAGAGTTTATTTTTATATCTTACAACAATGATTACATTGGTCTATATTTGCATTTCAAGAGATATGTGATATATAATTATTTCCCCAACATGAATCAAAACATCCTTAAAAGGTCATAATCATACAATTCAATGATCACAGTTCCTGGAGCAAGTAGACAAAGTTTAACTAGGCGGGGGAGGAGAGTCTTTTAATATTTCCTCATGGTCACCATTGCCAGACAATTGGAATCTAAAAGGCTAACTCTTTTTTTGTTTTGTTTTGTTTTGTTTTATTTTGTTTTTTTGAGACAGGGTTTCTCTGTGTAGCTTTGTGCCTTTCCTGGAACTCACTTTGGATACCAGGTTAAACTCAATCTCACAAAGATCTGCCTGGCTCTGCCTCCTGAGTGCTGGGATTAAAGGCGTGCGCCACCACTGCCAGGTTAAAAGGCTAACTCTTAACTTATAATAAACAAAACAAAAAAATCTTATCAAATCATACTATAATCTATTATATACATGTCTATATAACTTCTGTAACATTCCTATCTTTCTTATTTCTATAATCTTTTAATATTGACTAACTCATAATGTGAAATCATATCCTTTTTCTTCATTCTTAGTTTTCAAATTTGCATTTTATATCTATAAAAGCATTAATATCTTTACTACAAAATAAGCAGAGAATGTCCCTAAACTCATTTGTGGGTTTTGGGTTTTTTTTTTTTGGACTTTTTCAATCTTGGTCTTCATCTCCATCTCCAGGGTCTAATCAGAACATCCTGTTTAGCCATTTCATCAGTATTAACACTTTCAAAAGTGTAGGTTTTATATTACTTTTTTCAATAAATTTATTCATCTTGCTTCTTTTCCCAGACCATCTCAGACCACCAATATTTTGAGGGCAAAATGGAACAAGTCAATGAATCCAAAAACCACTATACAGATGATTTTGCTTTTAGAGTAATGAAACTAAAGGAGGAAGTGAGGCTGTGTCCACCCAACCAGAAACTGGAACTTTGTCACGTGGTTTCTTTAGCCAAACAACAGTCAAACATTCTATTCAGCTAAATGGTGAGTCCCACCACCACATGCTACCCTACTCTAGTTCACACTGACAGGGATAAACTCAGAGCCTGTGTTGTGGGAACACGGGAACCCCAAGCTGGGAGCTCTCATGAATGGAGTTGGAGACCCTACCAGATAAGCCATTTAGGCCAGGAAAATTATCAGCCAAGGAAGAGCTGTCTAGAGCTGCTGTTGGAAGAGGAAAGTAAAGTCTTGTCCAGAGCCAGACACACCCTCAGGTGCTGCACTTATTCACTAGTTCTGCTGAGAGGATTGGCTGTGTCAGTGGACTCACTGTTGGGAGTCACGAACCATGCAGGGCTAGACAGCATGCTGCCTGGAGCCCACCCAGTCACGGCTGGCCTGTGCATCCCTCAGCTACCTTGAGGTTTTCTGTGATGAAGCCAGTCTCAGTATACAGTCTCCATTGCAAGCCTGCTCCTGGCCTTAGCCCATCTCAAGAAAGGGACCCCCCATGATGCACCAATGGGACATGGACATTTTTTTCCAGCTCTGCTTCTAGACAACTGGGCATGGGTCTTTTGCTGAGAAGCTCTAGGTATTTGGGGGCTTATTAGATGTGCCTTACACCTTTGAGGTAGTCACATTTCAATGCCCATAAGGCACTCTTGATGTAGAGGAGATAAATAACTGAGCCATTAGCTTCCTGTCAAGAAGGTTTGTGTGACTCTCCCATGCTGCTTCTCTCAGACACACCACTGGGTCTAAAATTAGGAGCCAGAGTCTGACTGAGACCCTTTGACACTATTAGCATTAATATTAGATATTTATCCCCTTCAGATTTATGGACTGTCTGTCTCAACTGCACCATGACCATAGGCCCTACAGTCTTTGGATGATGGCCAAGCAAGCTGAAGTCCTCCTGGGCACATTCCCCAACAGCTTCACTATTTGCCTTAGCGTTGGCATCTGCCCACCACTCTCCTGTTAGCTGCAGTTAGCTATACAGGGAGCCAAGATCCACATCTCTGGGGTGAGGTCTGATATGCAGAAAGAGCTCATACTGGATTCTTCAAAAGCTGCTATAACCATCCTCAGGAGATGGTGGGTGGGTGGAGTTCATGGCTTTGTCATAGTAGGCCCTTCCAGACATCTATCTTATGTGGTCACACTCCACCCTGAGCATTGACCTTAAGCATTGGATGCCCACATTCTAGAACAGAGAAGAGCTCCTGGGTGTGGGAGTATGACCATTGGTGTCCTGTGGACATTTTCTTTCTTCCTTGCAGCTGGGACTGGCTGCCCCTTCACAAATTGAATAAAAAATGTGAGTATTTTACTCCTGTCCATGTGCTTTTATAAATGTGGACTCTCAGACTGACCCGTTCCAAGCAAGCATTGACCATGATGGGCACCCATCAGCATGCACTAATCCCAGCCACAGAAAGGAGGAGCTGCTAATCACCAATAATGGGTGATCTGATAAAACAGTCTTACCAAAAGCAACTTCTACTTCAGCTTACAAGTTATAGTCCATCACCTAGGGAAGTCAGAACAGGAACTCAAGCAAGAAGTTGAAGCCGAAATCATGGAGGAGGCTACTTTCTGGGTTTCTCACAGGCTCGTCTATATCTAGCTTTCTCATACAGCCTGGGGGATGCTGCTGCCCACAGTGGGCTTGGCCCACCTATATCAATTAACAGTCAAAACAGTCCCTCACAGACACACCCACAGTCTAATCCAATATAGGTAATTCCTCTCCCAAATGACTTTAGGCTGTGCCAAGTTGGTCATCAAAGCTTTCTAGGACAGAGGACATCTGTTGTTATTCAACAAAGGGTGTGGAGATATCAACTCTAATGCTTGGCCTGATTATCCCCTTCTTCTGCTCCCTCTATCTTACTGTGTTGGTTCTTATTATAGAAGATGTTATTATAGGAGATGGAAGTTGGTGACTCACAATATGAGGTGGTGACTCAAGCTATTTCCAAGTATACAAATATTTCCACATTAATATGTATACAAATATATAATATAATATAGTTAAGATAAGCTATCCACATATGAAAACAGCACCCAGGTGACTTTTCTACTCATTTGCTAAAACTGGGCCACATGCATCTCAGACATCTATTTGGTGCAGGGGAAGCAGACTGAGTCGTTGGTGCTGATTCTAATCCTTCCTCTGGGGCTGCTCATATTGGTGTTTAAACCCAGCAGGGTGTTAACAAGATAAAAAAAAAAGATTGCAGAAAGGATGAGGGATGAGGCAGGCAGTCACAGGCTCAGCATACATTCCTGACAGGGGCCATTCCCCACCTATGCACTAGTGACTTAAAGGGAAAGCTGGTGATCAGTCATCTGGGGAACCCTAGGTTCCCTTCTAGAAAAACAAAAGAAGTCCCTTTCAGTAAGGCATATGATTGCTTTGCACATGTGGGGCCTTCATGAGAAGACCTGTGTTTCTTGAATGTAAAGTAGGCAAAGTCTAGCTAAGGGTTGGGCACTGCTGGCTCTTCAGGAGAAACACCCATAGCAAGGATTTCTGTACTCTCCAATACACTAAGGGTTTTAAATGATGGAATTTCAAGCCAAGAAGCAAACTGATTGATTTCATAGGCCTTGTCACTCTGTGGCAGCTTCAGACACAGCATGATCCAGGGGCTCAAATGACGTCATTGGCCTTCTCTTTCTGGCTCTTTCTGAGTTCTCATGGCAAGATGGGAAGACAATGGTTGGCAGCCAATGTCTGTATTCTTACAGACTGAGAATTATCCCCTCCTTCTTCCAGAAAGAACTCTGGAAAGGAGCAGCTAGTATCCTGTCAATGCCCTCTGGACCACACTCTGACATGTGTTCCACATTAATAGTGCCTTGTCTCCTGGGAGTAGCTGGGGAGTTAGAGTTGCAGGGGCTGGAGATGAAGTATGAGCAGCATGGAGGAATGAGGATCCATGCCCTCCTTCCGGAGCTTTCCTTACTGTATGCAGACAGCTGACAAGAAGATAAATGACTACCATGCACGTATGTCAAGGAATCATTGTCAAGAAGAAAGAAAGAAAAGATAGAGATTTTATGGGGACAGAAGTGTTGGAAGATGGGAGGGAGGGTCATGACTGAGCAGAGAATGCCTGTGAGGAAGAGGAATGGGGTCTCCACAGGAGAGGAATTGCTGCTAGAGCACCATGCTCAAGACAGTACAGAAACTCCTGGATTCTAAGCAGAAGATGGAACACCCACCTGTGTTGAATGATGACCAGAGCTGTCCAGGGCATGGGATCTTAGAAGCATCTAATTTTGCAAAGGGAGACAAAGTCACCATGGAGCCCAAAGGTAAGCTACCTGTCTCTCTCCATTTCCCTTTGAGCTTACATATGAGTGAAAGCGTGGCTTATAAACAAATGCGTTTGAGGCAGATAAGCTCCAAGAAAATGTGTCATGCTGAGTAAAGCTTTCCTGGCACCCTGCAAGCCTGCCTTCTGTGATCTTGGGCTTTCCTTAGAGATAGCACAGAGCCATGTCAGGGCCATTGCTGGTGTGAACCCACAGATGCCTTCGGTGTATATTTGGGTGTTTCTCTGTGGTTGATGGGACCAGTGTTTGAGGCAGTGAATCAAAACCAGAAAAGACTTTGGGTTTCAAAAGTTACATTAGGATAAACACGGAGGACTGAGAAAAGGACATAGGTGAGATTCCTTCCCACCTGGGATGACTCCTACCTGCATTTGAACTCTGGACTTTGTTTTGAAGAGTGACTGCTGAGAAATGAGAGACACCATCTCAGTGCATCCTGTCTCCCGACAGAGCTTCTGTTCTCCAAAAAGAGACCTCAAAGGCCATTTTATGATGGCACCCTTGAACACAGGAGAGAAGTGGCCTGTTGGTCAAGCCCACCTCTCTCTCTGGATCACAGAAATGGGGACAGAGATCAAGAAGTACACCTTTGGCTTTGTGACTGCCTGTCTGAGGCCAAGGGCAGGCCTCCACCTCTGTGCTAGTCAAACAAAGCGGCTGTCTCATCCCACATGCCCCAAGTTCCTGAGTATCAGGGCTGCTACTGAGCAGGATGGCTGCTTGATATATATAATTCAGTGCCTCCCACACATTCCCTTTCCATGCAAATCAGTGGCATAATATACAGAGCCAGGAAGCCAAGGGGACAGCATGGCTCCAACATAACCTCAAAATATTGCTGCATGCCAGAAATAGACTTTTAACAAGGGAGTAAAAGACACAGACTTTTAAAGGTTTTAAAATACATTTTAGAAGAACTTCTTTGACTCTGAGGATAGGTAAAGATTTCTTAAATTAAAAAAAAAAATTCACAGAAGGAACAGTAAATGTGGTTGTATTGAGTTTTGTGTTTCCAACAATAGACAATACAATAAATAAGATGAACCAGAAGGTGCAGATGGGGGGATATTGCAGTACAATCAATGCCAGAGGTAGGTGACGGTCACCCAATCAATAGGAAGGTGAACAGTAACAGATGAGGAGCCACACACAGCCATGCACCATGAGCATGCACTGTGCTTCTTTGCTGTGGATATCGCTCTGTGTAAGTAAAGTTCTGATTGGCCAGTGGCCAGGCAGGAAGTATAGTCAGGACAAGAGAGAAGAGAATTCTGGGTAGTAGAAGGCGGGGGAGACACCGATAGCTGCCACCATGAGAAGCAACATGTAAAGACACTGGTAAGCCACAAGCCATGTGGCAAAGTATAGATAAGCAGAAATGGGTTAATTTAAGATAGAAAAAGTAGATAACAAGAAGTCTGCCACAGCCATACAGTTTGTAAACAATGTAAGTTTCTGTGTGCTTTCTTGGTTGGGTCTGAGCGACTGTGGGACTGGCGGGTAAGAGAGATTTGTCCTGACTGGGCCAGGCAGAAAAACTCCAACTACACTTCCTTCCAGACGCTCACCAGAAAACAGAACATTCACCTTGACATAGGAAGTTGATCTATCCGGGGGCCTGAAAACGTCTGACATTGCACCATAGTATTGTGGTCTGCCATGTGTCAGAGCTGTCCCAGGACGCATTTAGACCCTGTGGTGTGGGTTAGACTCTTCTGAGGATAAGTTAGTGAAGGTGAAGATTCCCTTCTAAGCACAAGCCCTTTATAAGGAAACCTCCACATATGTGTTGAGACATGGATTCAAACATGTGTTGTTGCATCATCCATGATGCTGGAAAACAGGGTCATTGAATTGCTCTGGGTGAGAAAATGAGTACATAAGTCATGCCACACTTACAGGGCTCATGGATGTGTAGCAGAAAGTCAACATGGAGGAGTCTCCACAAAACAGCAAGTCACAGAACACAGATTGACATTTATATGGAATGTCAAAAGATGCAACAGACATTCATGTGAATCACAACCCTCTCCAGCATGTGGAGTGATCCTGTGCTGATAGGACAATCCTTGAGGGGATGCCCTTATAACAACTGCTGTGGCCCCCACAGGATTCGCTGCTGGGCTCTTTGGTGTAGGCTCCCTGCTCAGGAGGTCCAAGTTCCCTCCTTAGCGACACAGCTCCAGAGCCCTGAGCCAGCAAGCACCCAAGCTATGCAGAACACAAGGAGGCATGTTCAAAAGGGTGGGAGGGAGGCAGAGAAGCCCAGGGCCACATCTGTAGCACACCAGTCTACACCTTAAAGATTGGAAGGAAGATTTCACTGCGAGAAAGAGTGGAATGAGGAACAGGAACTGGGGAATGAAAATGGCTAAAATGCATTACCTACTTACATGAAACGGTCAAAGAAGTAAAAAATGGGAAAATTAACTGGTGAATTTTAGATTCCCGCTATGCTTTCGAGGCCCTGTTGTTTTCCTAAAGTGCCCATCAAGATGTGCTGGGGTTTGGAGAACAATGAAGGTAGTTATCAAGAATAATGGTAATATCTTCTAAGGAAAAAAGGAGCTTGGAAAGGAATGTAGCAGAGTGGAGTTTTTGTTGAAGCTGCCAAATGGATTCCTGTGCTTTCGTTAGATGCTTTTTGTGCCTCTATGTTTAAAAATATTGTGTAGCAACAAGATAACCCTTTAAACGCAAGCGTCATTGCAGCAGCAGGGAGCATCCCCCTGGGGACCAGCCTCCCACTGTGCCTGTCCATTCTGGTTCTACCTCTCTCAGAAGGCCCTTGGCACAAGCCCAGGTTCCCTTCGGCACTCACTGGCTCTTTCTGCAGGCAGTGGCTCTAACCAGGCCTCTGCAGTGAGCCCCATCTCCCTTTGGACTGTGTGTTTCTCTGGAGGGTTTGAAGGGCAGGGGGATGGGCCATGTATGATCACTGCTACCACTTGCCTGTGACCCTTCTTAGTGAGTGACACCTGTTGTACAGTGACAGAATCTCTGTCACTTCTGTCCTACCTGCCTCCTTCAGAAGCAGAGTGGCACTTGCCACTCGCAACCGCCCCAGCTTCTCCACACCTTTCCGTGCATGAAACACCTGGTAATGTGGAGAAAGTTCCTCAGCTATCATTGCCTCTACTCCTTCACCCCTACGGGGCCATCAAATCCAGCCCTCTCTGTCCACAGTCCATCCTATGTCCTGCATGCAGAGGTCATTCCTTATTGCTCACACTCACCAAGTGTAAATGTGGAGCACATGCTCTCAGGAAAAAGGGTGAGGATGTCTAGTCCTCAGTGAGATGGTACAGCTTCCCTCTTCGGTGGGATCATGTGACTGATTTCCTCTTTCCAATAGGACCAGGCAATTGTACAGACTTAGTAAGTTTGAGCACACATCTCCTGGCTTCCTTTTTGCACACACAAAGCTCTTACTGTCGAGTTAAGCCTCCCAAGTGACATCTTGACATTTTTCAGCAGACTTTGACCCTTCCCTGTGACTGCTCAGCAGCTTGGCCTGAACTATCACTGCACATGACACACAGACACAGGCCCCACGGGACAGCACATGGCTTTTCTTCAGGCTAGTCAGGGCCAGGGTACCTCTGTGGTAACAACAGTGGGACACCCACTGAGTAGCGTCCATCTCTGAGGATCCATGGCCTTGGGCTGCAGTGGGGAGATCTGCTCAGGTGAAGCCACCTAGCCACATCCCAGAATGGGAACTGGTGTGGGCCTGTCATCCCACAGACCCAGCTCAGTGCCTAGAGCTGGATATATATACCAGCTGTGTCCATAGAAGGTCACTGTGCCCTTGGGAGGGGAAGAAGAATCTCCCTCTGAGGTGCTCCTACATAGACAAGGTAGTTACTGTGGATTCAAGAACATTCTCTGTCTTTACACTTCACAGTGTGAGAGAAGTTGGTGACCACATCCTGGGGGACAATGGAGGAGGAGTCACTGCCTTATAGAGAGAGAACCCTGTGAGGTCAGGGTTTGGGTGGCTCTTTGGTTGTGGCTGTGCCGTGAAGATAAATGAGCAGGAAATAAATGATTTTTGAGCAGTAGCAGTGTCAGGGACAGGTGCCCGAGGCTACCTTTTCCTGACTCTCATCTCTCTCCTGCCCCTTGCGCTAACCCCTGACACCATCTGTGTTATGATGTCTGTTCAGGATAGAGGTAGAAGGCCTGTGAATTGTAAGTGAAGAGAGGAGTAGTAATTGACAACAGTTTATAACTTTGTTTGTTGAAAACTATGAACCTTTTACTCATTATTATGGATGTCCATGATGTGTGTGCATGTGTATGAGTGTGTGACCACAGGCACATGTGCCCCACAGTATGTGAGTGGAGGTCAGAGGACACAGGGAGTTCTTTCTCTCTTGCCACCTTCATGTGGGCCCAGGGGATTAAAGTCAAGTTACTAGGCTTACCCAGAAAGCATCTTTATTTGATGAAACATTTCACTGACTCAAAAAAAAAAAAAAAATCAATCTTGAGCTGTCATGGTTTCCAAATATATAGTTGTATAGGTACCAGGGGGAAATTAGTTTAAGGGGCAAAGGCAGTCACCTGCCCCATGCTCACCCAGGACATGGAAATGTTTCCACAGCGGGTGCCTTTTCTGATTAGAGCCTGACCCAACCTATCCCAAGGGCCGTCTCTCTGCACTTGCATTTTAGCTGGGTTCAACAGGTGTGAGCTCTGAGGAACACCAAGGGGGTAGAGGCTGCATCTCCCATTCTTTGTCCTCCCTTCTTTCTCCCCAGCTTTATTCTGGGACCACCTTTTCCAGGCTGCCCAAATGGCCCGATTGGTTACTCACTCTGTGAACCAGAGGTTTGAAAATAGGCCTGGATAGAGTGGTTCTCAGTGGCTCAAAAAACACAGAGGCATCTAGATTCCCACAGTGGGGCAGTGACCCCCAAAGGCTCTCTGACATGCTCCCATACTGCAGTTCTCTACAGAACGAAGGCAATCCACGGTTGTACTTGGGTCTCAAGGCCTCACTGGTCTGTGTTTAAGAGGGTTATGCCAATGTTGTTTGTGCCTCTTGACCATTGTCATGTCAGACGTGACAAGACAGAACAGAGACATCAAACCAAAGGTCTAGGCAGGTCTGACTCACAGAAGGGGATCTCAGCCAGCGTTGACTCATTTGAATCCAAATCGTGACTTCCTGTAGTGGCCTAACCAGACTCAGGAGTCTAGACGATGCTTACTGCCTGGCCAATTTGGAGATAACTGTTGTGTGTGTGAGTCTGTGTGTTGTGTGTACCTGTGCACATATTGCAGGAGTCAGGCTTGGGTGAACGGCTTAGCCACACGCATGTAAACATCGCTGACATAGTAACCCATGATGGAAGAAGAGTTGTCTTTCATAGTAGGACTCCAGAATGCTGCCGAACAGTTTCAAAAGCTCAGCAACATCTTGTCATTGGAAGACAACCATGGACTGGCCCCATAGTGAGAGTCCAGGGCAAGTACTAATAGCAGAGGAAGGAGGGGGCAGGTGGAGGTAAACTGAAGAAACATCTCCCATACCGTAGCAGGAGGAGCTTGTTCCTCTGTCATGCCTGATCCTCAGATCTCTAAAGATCACAAGGCAGCCAGGACCTGGGGACTCTCTCTGCTCAGATGTCCTTGCCACCTACTCTTAGATTTCCTTTATTTTAATGGCTCCCTTTCCACAGTACTCATGATTTTATTACTTGTGCTTTCAACAGGCCTCAGAGTACATATTTCTCCTTTAATGAAATTCATTCAGATTACCTTCCACTAGGATTTAAATCACTTGAACTTTGTCTGCACTCAGGGAGTGCCAGTTCCTCACATGCGAAGAGGGTAACACTGATGCTGAGTGTCTGGTACCAAAGGCCTGCTGCCTCCCTTGTGTCTCAAACTCAGAGTTCCTTCTGGTGCTTTGGATACCACTATTGGCCCTGGGCTACAGATTTTTGCTGTCTCTCTACTTAGGACCTGTTGTCTCAGGTGACATGAAGTACCCCAGGCTCCTCTTGTGATTTAGGGCCTGGGTCTCATGTGTAGTGGGTGAAAACCGGTTCCAGGCAAAGCCTCAAGCTTCCTGTCCTTCAGAGCAGGTCTCTGCTTTGGGGAGGATATTCCCATCCTGATCTGCTCTTTTCCTCTGTGATGGCATCTGCATGTCTTCCCAGGGTGGGTAACACTGGGTGGGTAGGGGTGGTCCCCACCTCAAGGCCTGCTGGATACAGGCCTGTAATTGGCTAGTTATCCTGAGAACACTTTCTGAACAGTTTACTGCTTTTAAAGGAAAAACATTGACAGCTACAATTTTCTCCATTTACCTACAGAGACTCCCAATTTTAACACACTCAATTCAAACCAGTTTATAGGACATGTCTTTCCAGGAGAGCATTCCAGTGCAGCTGTTTTGTGTGATTTGGCCAAGACTGCTGCCCCTGAAGTTCACATGTGGGAACCTTCATCTCTGTTAGGACAGTCTGGAAAGGTGAAGTCTGGGTAAGAGGCTGGCACCTTATTTTTATCTCTGCTGCTGTTATAAAACACTCTGACCAAAACCAATTTAGGACACAAAAGGGTTTATTTAACTTATAGGTTACAGTCTGTCATTGAGAGAAGTCAGCGCAGGAACTGATGCAGAAACTTAGAGCAGAAACCATGCTGACCATGCTCACAGGCTCATATATAAATAGCTTATTTGTACCTCCCAGGACCACCTGCTTAGGGAGTGGTGCTCTCTGCAGTGGGCTAGGCCCTACTATACCAGTTAACAATCAAGACGATCCCCTGTAGACATGTCCATAAGCCAGTCAAATCTGGCCAACAGAGACTCCCTTCTCACATCACTATAGGCTATGCCAAATCAGCAGTTATGGCCGATGAGAGTGGTTCACAAGGGCTCTGCACTTGGGAAAGGATTAAGGCCATTATGTGGCCAGTGAGTTCATTATCACAAGAATAAAGCAGTTGAGCCTCCATCCTCCATCCTCCATTCTTTCTCCTTTTACCTTGGGAAGAAACAAAAGAAATGTCCCTACCAGATGCTAGCGCCTTGATAGTGAGTCATCCAGCCTCCAGACACTGAGAAATGAGCTCTTTCTCTTTCTAACCCTCTCAGGCTCAGCCAGTGGTCTAAAAGCACATGTCTGGTGAAGTCAGATGACTAACAACAACCCATTGGAGTTTCTATAAAGTAGAGGTCACTCTAACACCTAACATTCACCTGGTTGGGGAGAGACCATTCTTGCTGGTAAGCCCTGGAGCAATACTTCACCTTGTTGAGGTGTGGTGTGTCCTAGGGCTAGGTTCCTGGATAGACACTCTACTCTAGGTGTGCTGAAGAGCCCACTCCTCCTTCCAGCACCATCCACTATAGGTGAGCAGAGGAAAAGCCATCTCCCTATCCCAGAAGCTCACATCCTTGTGTGTAGGCAGAGATTTCAGGGGAACTTTCCTGAAGCTGGGTGGCACTGGTACTACCTGAAAGTGAATGGGGGGATGGCACTATGCTCTGCAGGGAGATGATCTCTGTTCCCCAAGAGGGACAAATGATCCTGGCAGTAGGCCCGGGATGGGGAGCTCTGTCTCCTTCTTGCAGTCTAGGCTATGATAAAGTGAGGGATCCAGGTCTCAAGGGACAGTAAGGGAACTGGGCAGAAAGGCTCAGGGTTGTGTTGGGAGATGAAGAACTCCACTTTCCTGAAGGATGTGGAGGCCAGAAGATATAGAGAACAATAGAGCCCAGGAGGTCAACAAGATGCCCCAGCCACTGGCTACTCCTGCCAACCACCCATTGCACCTCATTGCCATCCATTCTCTGTCCTGCTCTGTCTGGCTCTGTGCCCCGGGAGAATGCTGTGGTGTTCTGCCTTGCACCCCTTAAAGATGACCATTGATTGTCACCTGACACAATTGCTTTTAACTGAGCTCACCCAGAGAGAGGTCCTAAAGGAAGTATAGAGAAAGATGAGACCCAAGGACTTATCCCATCCTATTGGTCTACAATTCCCACAGTGGCCAGTCATCCAAAGACCACAGACATTGCAGCTCTTCCGGGCAGTGAGCTGTCAACCATCATTTTGCAAACTCATATCACATTGATTCCCCTGCCCCCTTTGGGGCTTCTCTCTGCTTTGTTCTGTCCACAGTCTCCTGTATAGCCTTGTTCAATTACATATGCCATCTTAATGGAGATGAGGGATTGGCAAGCACTGGCTTTTGGAGGGCTGAAGTTCTTATTTGTTGTACATGTCGAACAGACACACACTCAGCACCTAAGAGATACACATTGTCTGTAGTTGCATGTCACAGAGAGCAATTTCATTTTTTAAAAAGTTTGAAAATTTTCTAAGTAGATAATAATAGGAAAAAAACCTAGAAACTTCAAGCATCAGTCCATTTTCTGTAACTACAATGGAATATCTGAGACTGAGTGACATCATAAATAAAAGGGGGTTTATTTAACTGACAGCTTTGGCTGGTAAAAGGCACAGCATCAGCCTTGGCTTGGCTCTGGATAAGACCCAAACCCAAAGAAACCAGGGAAGGGCCAGGCTTCTTCTGTTTGCCTTTCTTGAGAACTCAGTGCCAGCAAAACTATTTTCATTTCTCTGGAAGTATGTACGACTCTGAAAGGCTCCGCCACTGCTGAGAGCCAAGCCTTTGACACATGACCCTTAGGTGCACACTCAAACTATAGTCTAACGTCACATAGCCAGAAGTCATGGGCTCCACAATTAACAGAGCAGAGAAGTGGGCTGAGCTGAATGACCAAAGTAGACAGGAGTGTTGGGGATATTTCCTGGAGCTGCCTTCTCCAAACCCCACCCTCAGCTGCGGTCTCCAAACCCTGCCCCTGAGAAAGCCTGCCACGTAGTGCCTCCACCCCAGGAGGGCATTTAAGGTCCGGCCCAAGACCTTCCCCTCTTCCCCTGGGACCACCTAGGAATGATCTGCTCAGATTAAACCTGGACTTACTAATTCTGTCTGATCTGACTTATTACATTGACAGCAGTGTTGCTCACTATGGGGGGGGGGTGTTAAACCTTTCAAGGAGAACTAGGCGATTCACCTCAAGATGTGTGAATACTAAGCAAGGAGACTGAAGCAGGAAGAGTGGACTTAGGTGGTGGCTGACAAAGCACAGGGCAGGTCGGCACCGAAGAGCACTGAAGCCTGGTACAAAGATAACACAACAGGTAGGAGGGGACTGTAGAGTATGAATTGTTAGAAGGTCTTGTTAATAAGAACAAACCCAGAGCCAGGTACTGTGGTGAAGGCTGGAAGATCAGAGAAGCAGAACAAGCCATGGCTTCCTCACCTCGCCAGTTCCTCACTGATCCTGTTTCCTCAGACTGGAAGCCTCTCAGCTAAACTGTGCTGCTCAAGGCCTAAAAGCTAACCAGTTCTAGTTCCTGGTCCTCATGCCTTAAATACCTTTCTGCCTTCTGCCATCACTTCCTGGGATTAAAGGCGTGAGTCACCATGCCTGCCTGTTTCCAGTGTGGGCTTGAACTCACAGAGATCCAGACAGATTTCTGCCTCTGGAATGCTAGGATTAAAGGCGTGAGTGCCACCATTTTCTGGTCTCTGTATCTAGTGGCTGTTCTGTTCTCTGACCCCAGCTAAGTTCATTAGCGTGCACAATATTTGGGGGAACACAATACCACCACAGGACTGAATTATGGATTATTGTGTTGATGACAGCCAGGGGCTTTCTTAAAGGATCAGCTCAAATAAGAAGTACTGGCAGCATGAAGTCAGACACCCGTGTACCCTATACCTGGAGATGGTGTTTTTGCTGTGGGCACAAATGACATGCTAGCTGCAAATGGAGGCATGCCCAGTACTAGAAAACTTACCCAGTGGTCACAACAGCAGAGTGCCAGTGGTAGACCATCGAGGGGACCCCGGCCTCTAATGTGAACAAAAGTGATTTGACATGATAATTTTTAAGACTCACTGTTTTGTAATGTGTAAACTACTTCTTATAATATAATGCTCATAAGCACTGAGAAATCGGTCAGAGGGTCATCTTGGAAGGTACAAATGGTAGCAACTGTGAGATATTCTGCAGTTCCCCAAACCCCTCTTACCAAGGACCCAAACTAACCAAAGGCTTAGGTGGCACTTTCTGATTCTGCTTTTTTTCACCATGAAGACAGTGCTGGACTCTGATAGGTGCTGAAGTTTGGACCTGTAGTACCCTTCTCCCAAGTCCACATGGGAAAGGCTTAGTCCTGGTGTTAGAGGTGGTTACTCTGAGATGAAACATTTTTGCTCCAAGACTCATGCCATGTCATGCTGCCTGCCTTGGGCCCAAAACAACAGGCTGGGGATGGGGTTCAGCTGCAGAGTACTTGCGAAAGGTGTGTGAGACTCTGGGTTCCATCCCTAGAACTGAAAAACCAGTAAATAGCTGGAGGATACATATGTAGATAGGTATAGACTAGATTAGATAGACAGACAGACAGATAGATAGGACAGAAAGACACATAGATGATTCTCCCAAAGCCAGCTAACCCTGAGCTAAGACTTTATTCTTTATAGTTGATTATCTCGGGAACTTGTCACATTAATGTTAAGTTGCCTAACACACCAGGGAACTGATCCAATGTGATACAACAGTCAGAGGGACATTAGAAGCCTGAGTCCTGTGTGTGTGTGTGGGGGGGGGGAGGCGGTATTCTCCCAATGAGAGCCTCTCAGGTGCAAAAAAAAAAAGGAGTCAGACCTACTTGGAGAACTGGCTCTCCCCAGGACCACTCTTAGGATGAACTGGTCAATCATACATTAGGCGGCTTAGTTCCTGGCTCTGGACTATTTCTGGATAGAAAGGAGACAGAGAGAGGCCTCCTCCCATCTCTCCTGGTTGTCTTTCCCAGGGTCATCAACTGAGATCCACAGTGTCAGTCTACACAAAACCAGCTGGCCTCCACTCCTTATGCCTTAGTGTCCCTGTCTGAGGCAGCAGGAGATGATGAGGGAACTGGTGCATATCTAGGCTTTGAATCTGGTTGAAGGGCCTCCTCCCCCCCCCCCCCCCCCCCCCCCGCTCAGTGTATGTGACCAGATACAGGCCTATGTTCTGAGCAGTGTGGACATCTCGGGGAGCATTTTAGGCCTCATGTGAACCCCATCACCTCAGTGCCTCCCTGGATGGTGTTAGCTCCTGTCATGAAGGAAAGGCAGCTAGCTCCTTAAATGTCACTTCAAATGCAAACTAAATATTCCCTCCTGAGGCCCGATTCCCAGTCTTTAAGCAATGCTCCAGGAAGGGAGGATGTGGTGAGGGTGAATAATCCCCTGTAAGTGGGAAGCTGCTGTGGTTTGAAAAACGACAAAGTAACATTTTGGAGCCCTTTTAGTGAGTGTAGCAAGCAGGGGGTGGAACCGTCACTGAGAAATAATGGAGTGCTGAGCCATGTGCCTGAAGCCCTCATTGGCGTGCAGCTCACACCGCAGGGAGAGGAGGAAACAGCCTGGCTGGGTGAACACGGTCCGCACCATCCATCTCCTTCCTGGAATTGCTAAATAACCTGGAGGGGTGCTAGCAGGGACTGATGCCGGGCTAGGGGGTCCTAGTATCACCACAGAGGGAAGGGATGACCAGACAAAGCTGAAGTTAAAGCCAGGCAGTAAAACAGTGAAGGAGGGACCCAGAGCGGGATTCAGTGAAGGAAGGACCGAGATGGGACTCAGCCAGGGCTCCATGCCAGGGTGAGCTGGGCCAGTGCTAAGGCTCGGAGATCCAAAGAGATGGCAGAATGCAGCAGAAACACAGATGGAGTTATTGACAACTGCCGGAGGGCCCTGTGATTCATTTTCAAAGCACTCTCATATTCTTCTATTGAAAAAACAACAATAACAACAATCCATTTATCAACTGTGAACTGGCTTAAGGGAGATTCCACAGAACTTAGACAACGTAAGCAATTTGCAGCCAGTGGTGCTGGCAAACATTGAATGTGGAAGGCCTCGAATTCGCTGTGTCCATAGTGGCTTCTTTTGTGGAGATTCCATCTGTGAAGGAGCTGGGGACCATGGCAGTGGGCATGCAACCCAGGGCTGTGGCCCAGGTCACACTGGAGCCGCCAGGCTGCTTTTATTCCATAATGTCCCATATGCTTAGTAGGGCTCCAGTCACTCCAAAGAAGCCTGTTTGGGCTGATCCATTTGACCTCTGCTCCCCCTGGGTAGGAGGCCCTGAGCATCTGTGGCAGGCATGCAGAATCCCAGAGACCTTTTGGCTCCATGATGAACTGGTGCCCGCCATGCAAGCCCAGCTCCATACTGCCCACTTGTGCAGTGCTCCAAAGAACATAGCACCACCTTGCTTTCAGTCAGGAATCTAAACATCATGTAACCGGGGCATCTGTAGGTCTGTATTGATGTGTCTCTATGACAGAAGTCTCACCTGAAGGTCATGTGGGTAAGGAAGGCATGCCTCTGGGCTCCTGTGGTTGTCTGCAGTGCTCAGTCTTGGTACACGGACAGGAATCTGGGTTTTTTACTGGCTGAGGACCAGAGGTCTTTGCTTCCAGCTGCTTGACTTCTCACTAGGCATCTCTCATCACAAGAGCTTGTTTCTTTACAGCTACCTAGGAAGAGGGTCTTAGAGTGAGCCAAATTCCTGGCACAGAGCCATGCATAGCCTTCCTTTTGTTTTATTCTACTAGCTAGGAGCAAGACCTCAGTCCCATCTTGCTCTAGGAAGGGGACCACAGGTGTGGCTAGGGAGGAAGGCAGGGCCACTTTTTACAGCTGTACTTTTCTTTTCAAAGAATATGACACTCACTTGAAATTGAGTTCAAAGTTTGACTGTTAACATCTAAGGGCTTTCAGCTCAACACCCACAGCCTTGAAGAGGTCACCCTGCAGCACTGTGGCTGCTCATTCTAAGCAGCTCTGCCCTTCCTGGCTCTCCAACTTGACTGTTGCTTTCAACCGAGACCCGCATTCTTTGAAACCCCATGTCCTGGCAGTCCTGCCGGGAAAATGCCTTGGATGCTAGGTGGCTGCCATTACAAAGGAGGCTGAGAAAAGAGGCCACTGTGTCATTTCTACCCTTAGGAGCTTGCCTGAGCCTCTGTACACTGTAACCTAAGGTACTGGCCTGAGCGTGACCTGAGACTCAGAGCACAGTTGGAGGCTAGTCACTGACCTGCCAGGAGGGAATAACTATGTCCTTTGTGCAATCTGAGGAATGCCTTTAGAACTGCTGAAAAGTCTTTAATTAGCATAATTAATTATTAAGAAAGCTGGAGGTTGGGGGAGTGTTTTAAAACAGTATAAAAAGAACAAAGACCCCATGGAGTCACAGTTTTGCTAAGTCATGACATGGCAGGACATGAGGACAGCAGACATGGGACCTGAGTTTAAAAGGCAGGGACCAAGAGCAGACCAGCTTAGGATTCAAGGTACTGCAAATGGACTCCAGAAGATGAGGGGAGCTGTCTCCACAGCACTGAGAAAGAAGAAAGCCTAGTTCAAAATGGAATGTAGGCACTCTAGTGCATCTAAGAACCACATTAAAATAAAGCATGGTTATAGAGGGATAGAGCCTAGGGTGGGCTGTTTCCATTGGGCCTCCTGGAGGGAATTCTAGGTGACAGACTGCACTGTGCACTGGAGGAAGCCAGGCTCCAAGGAAGGGCTGCTGTGCCACCAGCTGTACCACAAAAGTTGTAGGTGTGGTTAAAGTTAGATGAGATGGTCCAGGAGACCAAGGCAGGTGTGCTAGGTTTCTGATGGCCAGAGAGTTAAAACTTGAATGTGGACCAGGGAGGTATGAGTGCCCTCAAGTGTTTGGAGGACTCTGCATCTCTGGCAGAAAGTAGAGCATTTCTCAGCCTTAAGGTTGTTCCGCATCAAGTTAAAATTTTCATGATAACTGCACAGTGTGATGCACAGTGCGGCCAGGGGAACTAAGGGAGGTTAAGGGGCAGGCAGAGTGGCAGAGTGGCAGGAGGTGGGGTGAGCTATAAGGAGGTGGTATGCTCCGATGGCCAAATATTTTTAAATATTTATTTATTTTTTGTGCATTGGTGTATGTCTGTGAAAGTGTTGGATCCCCTGGAACTGGAGTTACAGACAGTTGTGAGCTGCCACATGGGTGCTGAGAATTGAACCTGGGTCCTCTGGAAGAAGCAACTAATGCTCTTAACTGCTGAGCCATCTCTCCAGCACCCCTACCCAGGAGACCTCTAACTAGACTCCCTCTGTGTGTCCCCATCCAATGCTTTGTTTCACCCAAAGAACATAGCTGTTCCTCCTTTGCCAATGTGGCAGCAGGTCCTGCAAATGTTAGGCACAAAATGTTTCGAAGTCAACTTCCACTCACACTGCAGTGCGAGCCCAACCTGAACTCCCACTCCACCTCTGCTGCTTATTAATGTAAAGGAGAACAGTGTTTCGCGTTCTAAGAGTTTGTGAACTTCAAGGACAAAGTCTTTTTGTTTTCTTTCTTCTCTGTTAGAATTGTCAGTGCCAAAGGAAGGAAGAGAGTTTGACATAATAAAAATCTCTCACAGATCATCAATAGAGACTTTGAAAAGGATGTACACATGCTGTAAGAATAATTAGAATTAGACTTCTTCGGTTTTCTGGGTCTTGAAGTGGAGTTTCAAACCCCGAGGATGACATTCTGCAGAAAGTGAACCTCTTTTGTATTCAACCAGAGGCTAATCATCTTTAATTACTTTCAAAATTAATTTTCTCCCTAGAAATGCTGTGTATTTCTTTATCATTCAAGCTGTCAATACAAATGATTTGGAAGCTAGAGACGGTGTGAGTTGGCTTGGGAAGAGGCATGGGATGCGGTGAGTTGAGAGCCGTGTCTGTACTATGTCAGCATGCCTACTCAGAAGGCGAGAGAAGTATCCATTGGTCAGAGGTGCTGTTCTTACCTTCAATCCTAAGACACTTTGGACTCCACAGATCAGGTTTGAGTAAGCATTCTTCCCAACCCTGGATCAGCTATTCAAAACAAAAGCTAGACTTGGTCAAAGCATGGATCTCTCTCCTGCAGAGGCCCCATCCACTCCTTGGATCTCTCCTGCTCCCAAAGTGAATGTTATACTTAATCTAAACTCATTATGCCTGTCTTTTCCTACTTATTTTCCCTAAAATGTGCTTTTCTCAGTATTTTTTTAAATGATGGCTGAAATACTTAAAAAAACTTTTTTCTCGTTTTGTTGAAAATAGGTATTTTTCTCACATAATACACATTCTGATTATGGTTTCTTCCCCTCTACTCATTCCAGTTCCTTCCCACCTCCCTCCTATCTAGTCTCTCTTTAGAAAACAAGCAGGCTCCTAAGGAATGATAATACAATAACATGTCATATAATAAGATAAAACAAAAACTACACCACTGCGCTTCTTAGATCCATTTTTCTTGACTATCTTTTTCATCCTTTTACCTTCAGGTGATGTCTGTCGTGATGTTAAGATGTTGCTTGGATGCAGCCGAAGGACAGATCCTGTTTTTACATTCATTCTGTTAGTTTGTGTCTTTGTATTGAGGAACCAAGACCATTGTTATTTAGCTATTGATGAGTAGTGTCCATTGGTTCCTGTTATTTTGATGTTATTATTGTGGTGGTGATGGGGTTGTAGTGTGAATGTGAGGACTGTGCTTCCCCTCTTTTGATTTGCTGGTCTGGGATAATTTATTACTTGTATTTTCTTGTATGGCTAACCTCTTTAGGTGAAGTTTTTCTTCTAGCACCTTCTGTAGGACTAGATTTGTAGAAAGATAATTTTAAAATTTTATCATGGGTTGTCTTATTTTATCTATGGTGACTGACAGTTTTGCTGGGTATGGTGGTCTGGCCTGGTGTCTGTGGTCTCTCAGAGCTGGTAGAACATCAGTCCAGGCCTAGAGTCTCCATTGAGAAGTCAGGTGTTATTCTAATAGGTATATCTTTATGCATCATGTGGTCTTTTTCCCTTGCAGCTTTATTTGCTCTGTATGCTTAGTGTTTTGATTATTATATGTTAAAAGATATTTCTTTTCTGGTCCAGTCTGTTTGGTGTTGGATGTTTCTTGTACCTTGATAGGCATCTCCTTCTTTAGGTTAAGGAAATTTTCTTCTATGATTTTGTTGAAAACATTTTCTGTGTCTTTCACCTGAGTTTCTTCTCCCTCCTCTATTTCAATTATTCTAAGATTTGGTCTTTTCATGGTGTCCTAGATTTCCTGGATGTCTTGTCCCAGGATTTTTTGTTTGTTTGGTTTGGTTTGGTTTTGGTTTTTCGAGACAGGGTTTCCCTGTGTAGCTTTGTGCCTTTCCTGGAACTCACTTGGTAGCCCAGGCTGGCCTCGAACTCACAGAGATCCACCTGGCTCTGCCTCCCAAGTGCTGGGATCAAAGGTGTGCACCACCACCTCCCGGCTTGTCCCAGGATTTTTTAATAATTAACTTTTTCTTTGACAGATATAGTCATTTCTTTTCTCATGTCTTCAATGGCTGAGATTCTCTCTTCCTTCTCCTATATTCTATTGATGAGGCTTGCCTCTTAGGTTCCTGTTTGAATTCCTAAATTTTTCATTTCCAGATTTCTCTTGGTTTGGATTGTCTTTATTGATTCTATTTATAGTTTCAGGCTTTGAATACTTTCACTCATTTCCTTCCACTGGTTGTTTGTTTTCTAGGGTTTCTTTAAGGGGTTTATTCATTCAATCGTTAAGGACCTCTGTCAAATTCATAAAGCCAAATATAGCTTGTGTTTTAGCTATATTTCAAGTCTCAGGACCTATTATAGTAGTAGGGTTGCTAGGCTCTCATGGAGACATACTGTCCTGGCTGTTATTGATTGTGTTCTTACATTGACATTTAGGTATCTGGGTTTAGGATGATTGTAATTCTAGGTGCTGCTCTCTGGTCTTGTGTTTGTTGGGTAGATTTTGTTATTGTTGTTGTTGTTGCCTCTGTAGTTCTTAGGAGGATGTGGAGACAATGTATTGCCTGGATGGAATTCTGGGATCTCGCCAGGTGTGGCCCCTGGGAGTTGAGGGTAAAATGTGTTTCTAGGTACTTGGAGCTGACACTTAGGAATGGAGATGGGCTGGTGTAGATTGGGTGGGTGGGTGAGTGGGTGGAGTCCACAGGAGGAAGGAGAACAAGGTGTTTTGCAAGGATCTGCTTAGTTTCCAGGGAAAAGGTATGGTGATATTTTATTTGTGCTCTAACAGATGAAGCTTGCCTGGGGATCTTCGGAAAAAGCCAGCCCCTATATTAAACATAGAGGTCAGGAAGTGGTAGCACATGCCTTTAATCCCAGCAATAGTTAATCATAGACTTCTGGAAGTCTGTATAGATAGACAGGAAGTGATAGAGCTGGGTGGAAAGAGGAAGTGATGTAGCTGGGTGGAGAGAGGAAGTAAGATGGCTGGGCACAGAAAGGCATATAGATGTGAGCATACAGGAAGTAGCTCTCTTTTGGGCTGAGGATTTGCTAGTGGTAAGAACTTGTGGCTGGCTTGTTCTATTCTTCTGATCTCTCAACTTTCACCCCAATAGCTGGCTCTGGGCTTTTATTAATAAGACATTTAGCAATGCGTGTTACAAATGGAGGCAGAGAGTGAGGAGAGGCTACAACAGGTCGTCTGCTACAGAGCTGGAGATGAGACTGGGGCATTGGATTTGGAGGAGGGGAGGGAGAGGTGAAGTTGTGTAGTTAGCCTATCTGTTTGCCTGGCCGCCTTGGCTAGTGGGTTCCCAGGGAATGTGTGCTGATTTTGGGGGCTAGGATAATGGGATAAATTGAGGTAAGGAAGTTTGAAGGAGAAGGTTCACCTGATCAATAGGGAATGGGGCAGAAAGGAAGGAGAGGTCACAGGTAGTCTGCAACAGATCTGGGGGTGAGACCGGAGTATTGGATATGGAGGAATATTTTCAATATTTTTAACCTAATAAAAATTATGTAATCTTTTAATGTATCATCTTGGGACTCCTTTATTTCCATTCTCCTAACATAATATTGTCACTACTGGTCCATACAGGGAGAGTCATTGCGTTTACTGGTTTTTATTTCTGTGAAACATTTTGCAGCATGCCTGTGCCAGAGTTTATTGATCTACTCTACTTCTGGTAGACACACAGCTTCCTTCCAGGTTTTCCTTATTTTGCATGGTGTTGGCAAGGATGGATGTGAGCCTCTGATAGCTCTCGTGTGAGAATTACCTCTGGGTATTTATCCGGGAGTAGGATGTTTGTGGAGTGGAACATATGTGTATTTGACTTCAGGAACTGATGTCAAACTGTTTTCCAAGGTGATTATACTAATCACTCCCCTGCCAGTAGTGGATTAAGATTCTGGGGATGAGCATTCCTACTAGCACCTGTCCCTATGTCCCTTCACCTGTTCACCATGGGAAGGTTTGCCCAGAGAGTACATATTCCTGAAGAGAAAATCTGCAGCATGGCTCTGCTAGCCTTTGGGACACATGGCAGGACACAAGAACCATACCAAATCTATGGGAGCCTAGCATTGTCCAAGCATCTCATAAACTGGATAGGATTTTGTGTAGGGTTGTTTGGATCAAGCCTTGTGTTGGATCTAGCATTCAGAAATAAAGAAAATAGCTCACTTGGGAATCACAATCTAGCCCAGATTTTCATGGTCTGTGAGCCAGGCAGTCATTCCCAGCATCTGACAAAACTCCAGAGGCATTCCTCGAACCATTTATGGAAATGAGGCGTAGGTGAAAGCCTTAGGTCCCCCACTCAAGTCTTGAGCAGCTCTCTGAACAGCCTCAGCCTCACTTTCCCTTCTATGTCTGGGCCTGCTCTTCCAGAGTGTGAGGACAGGCAGGTGAGGTCACAGACAATGAAGTATTTGTAAACCAGCTAGAGAAACAGTCTCCTCGTGGATATCACCAGGATCAGGCTGGTTCCCAGGGCAGAGTCAATGATAATACTTTACTGTATTTCAATGGAGGTTTGGGGAAGTTGCTTCCATCTTGCTATGAACAAGACTGATCACTTCGTGTAGGTGTCCTATGCTTCCAAAGACAGCGGAGCCTTTGAATGCAGGGTTCCTGGAATCACCTCCCCTGTGCTTATGCATCTCTCCATGCAGTGAGTACAGAAGGTGGTTTCATCTAGGTCTCCATGGGGCTCAGCTTTTATCCTCTGGAACACAAATCTGACCTACCCCTTGGTAGCTGGCAGACTCACAATACTCATAAATATTGAATTAATTTCTCTTTGTCCATTTATCACAGAACTTTCGATTTAGAGGTGTCACTTCCTGAGTCTCTGGTATTTCATTTCACTCCATGTTTTAGTACCTCAAGGTCAATGGACATATAATTTAATGTCATAACAGTTACTAACACAGAGAAAATAATCTTTCTTTTTTAATGTTTTAATAATTTAATTTAATTTTACATATCAGCCATGGATTCCCCTGTCCTCCCCCTCCTGCCCCCCTCCCCCGCATTCCCCCCAGCCCACCCCCGATTCCCATCTCCTCCAGGGCAAAGATTCAGCTGGGGATTCAGCTCAACCTGGTAGATTCAGTTGAGGTAGGTCTAGTCCCCTCCTCCCAGGCTGAGCAAAGTGTCCCTGCATAAGCCCCAGGTTCCAAACAGCCAGCTCATGCACTAAGGACAGGTCCGGGTCCCACTGCCTGGGTGCCTCCCAAACAGTTCAAGCTAATCAACTGTGTCACTTTCCAGAGGCCCTGATCCAGTTGAGGGCTTCTCAGCTATTGGTTCATAGTTCATGTGTTTCCATTAGTTTGGCTATTTGTCCCTGTGCTTTTTCCAATCTTGGTCTCAACAATTCTCTCTCATACAATCCCTCCTCCTTCTCGCCAATTGGACTCCTGGAACTCCACCTAGGGCCTGGCTGTGGATCTTTGCATCCGCTTCCCTCAGTTATAAAATAGATCCTTATTTCACCCTCTTCCAGATACATACTCTGGCAGGGAACCGGTTCAGCAGGAACTAAACTAACAGTTCCCCTGTATTAACAGATGACCTTTGACCCACATCATTCACAGCTAGCCACCCTGTCATTCAGAAACGATGGTAGAATCTCAGGATCTGTTCAGTGATCTCAGGGTCCTCAGTGAGCTGGGAACCCTGAAGCATTCATTAGAACAGATATCATTGAATTTCCAAACAGTCTTATTAAGTAAGAAACACAGAGCCAAATACAGAGGTAATAGCCAAAGAGATCAGAGAAATAGCTAAGAGCCACAACTACCTTATCTTACTACCTGAAACTTACGTCACTTCCCCAGAATGAGAGCTGCTTCCCTTTTAACCTGTGTTTTTATTGCCTTTCTGTTCTGCTTTTTCATTGGCTGTAAGCCCAGCCATATGACTTCCTCATCACTGCCTGTCTATACAGACCTCCAGCTCTCTATGGTTGGTGCATGTCACCATGCCTGGCTGTGTCCTTGACCACACAGAGACTCCGCCTGCCATGTGATCAGATTAAGGGCATGATCTACCACTGCCTGACTTCTGTTTATGGCTCCCTGATCTCTGATCTCCAGGAAAACTATTTATTAACATACAAATAAAATATCACATTTCAGCACAAATAAAACATCACCACAAACAGAGGTCCTTTGTGTCCTGGATGGTCCTCAGAATCAGGGAGAAAGAGATGTGATGGGGACATTTTAAGAACAAAGGTTTTTGTAGAGACCAGACCAGCATAAAAACTACAATTCTCATCTTTCATTGTTTTGCAACCAAATGAAATGAGCAAGATGGAGGACTTCAAGAGTGTTCTTGGACATCTTCTGAGTGCTACACCTTTTCATTCACAGTCATTGCTGGCTCTAGGATAGCAGCAGACAGGCCCTGGAAATACCCAGAGCTGACACATGGCACAAGGTAGCAGTGGAGGATTCTCATATTGGCTCTTCAGTGATGCCCTGGACAGGTCCACATCTGCTGTTCTGCTCAGACAGAGAGATTTGCTGAGAGTATTTGCAATTCAATACTCTTGCTTGAATCTTCTCTGTGACACCAGATTCTATTTGTGCTCAGTCAGGACACAAAGAGCCAGCTGGAGGGCTTCCAAAGGCATTTGGTTGGAAAGCAGGAAATGTTGTTATAAATTCCTGTGACTCCAACAGCTCAACAGGTGAAATCCATGTTTCTTCCAAGTTCTTCCCCAGAATTCACTCCCTGTCAGCAGCAATCTGGTGTCTTATAATTAAGAACAAGAAAACAAGAATGTGGTGTGTGTGTGTGTATGTGTGTGTGTGTGTGTGTGTGTGTGTGTGTGTGTGTGTTTCCAACAGACCTGATAAAGATAACACTTTATATTCTGTAGCTGAATAATGGCCTTGGGCTAGGTACAGGATCCTAGAAGGACCACCCAAAAGATTAGGACAATTCCTTCAGGGCTTCCTCCCGCTTTGGGCAGTGCTACTTGTTGTGGGCCTGAAGAAGGAGGCTGTCTTCAACATCCTTCCTCTCACATCAGTGTCCCCAGCTTGTTCTGAGTTGATGGCCCCAGAACTTGCTCCAGACACCGGAAATCAGAGGCTTGGAGAATAGATCAGTTCATTAAACCACTCTCTGTCCCTGGCCCTACAGTCAAGAAGTTCATTATCCTGGGGCTGAATACTGTGTGATCATTTGGAAAAAGGGAGTTTCTGGGAAGGGGTCCCTCAGCATGTGAAGGGGTAGAGATGGAATCTGATCCCCAGAGGCAATGGGTGTGTTAGTGTTAGCAAGGGCACTAACACACTCCCTTTGATATTGCTAGAGGGCTCAGACTAACTTGAGGTTTTCCTGCATCTTTGAACAAGGATAGGAGTCAGGAGAATGGGGAAAGTGACAGATGGCAGCTTCTGCTGGATTTGGAGTCACCTAGCTGTGGTCTAAACTTCAGAAACTTTGAGGTGGGACCTGGGCAATGGTGTTTTCTATGTTCCAGGTAAGTTCTGTCCTCAGCCATTTTGAGAGCCACTAGAGTAGGACTTGGATTTATGTGTCAGCCAACTGGGAATGGGGCCAACTGAGTCATGGGTGAGATACAGGGAAGCAAAACAGAGCTCCCTGGATATGATGGTGATTTGGTGTTATTTTGGTCTAAGTGATACTTGGTGTCTTAGCTCATGTTGTATTACTGTAACAACATATCAGAAACTGGGTAACTTTATAAAGTACTAAAGTTCATTTGGCTCAATAGTGATGTGGTACCCAGAGCCTAGTGAGAGGTTCTTGCTGTGTTACAATGCAGTAGAAAGGCAGAAGGAAGTGACTATATATATGCACAAGTCCATTTGTAGGTAGCCTTGCTTCCTAGTGATCTGGGCCCATGAGACCACAATCATTCCTGAGACCCAACCTTCTCTGAGAGACTAGCATTCACCCACGCAGGAGGGTCAGGACTCCATGATATCATGACTTCTCTGCTGTGGGATGTTCTCTATGCTGTGAATGTTAGTTCTGATTGGTTAATAATAAAACACTAATTGGCCAGTAGCCATGCAGGAAGTATAGGCAGGACAAGCTGAGAAGAGAACTGGGGGAAGTGAAGGCTAGGGAAGAGAGACCTGCAGCCCCTGCCATGACAAGTTTGATGTAAGGTACCGGTAAGCCATGAGGCACGTGGCAAAGTATAGATTAATAGAAATGGGCTGAATATAAGAGTAAGAACTAGACAATGGCAGGCAATGCAGTTTAAATAATATAAGCATCTCTGTGTTTATTTTATAAGTGGGCTGTTGGACTGACAGGGCTTGGCGGGGGCTGTGGGTCACAACCAACCCTTTCACAGGGATCACCTAAGACCATTAGAAACTACATTCTGATTCATAACAGTAGCAAAATTACAGTTATGAAGGAGCAATAGAAATAATTTTATGGTTGGGGGTCACCACAACATGAAGAACTTTATTGGGAAGGTTGAGAACCAGTGCTCTAGGCTAACCTGTAATGGCTTCTGCTCCTTGAACCCCATCCCAGCCTTAGAAAATGAGCCTTCAGGACACATTCACCCTAGAGTGCTCAGATATCTGGTCAGGCATGATTTCCAGGTGTGTCCACAAGGGACTCTTAGACACTGGACTTTAATCCCATGGCTGAGTAAAAAGATTGTGATTACCAGTGTGGACAATTCTGTCCCAACCACAGAGGCCTTAACAGAGCAAGAAGGAGCAGGATGGTTTCTCCGTCCCTCTGCTTTAGCTGGGACATCCACCTTCTCTCCACCTTCTTCACCTTTTTCCACATGTAGACTTGGAGCTTCTGCTCAAAGCTGGGGAGACTCAGAATGGGACAAATACACATGCTTCCCTAGTCCTCACATTGCATTCTAGCACCAGTGAATAGCTTGCAGACAGCAAAATATCACAGGACTTCTTAGCCCTGGTCCACCACAATCGCATGCATTAGTTCTCGCAATCAATCCGTTAGTCTGCTCTTGGCAGTTTACACACATTCCACACTCCCTTCCCCACACAGAACCTGACTGGCATGCTGGTGTGGGAGGACAACCAGCAGTGCCACACGTGACTCAGGTGATGTCCAGGGGCTGAGAACAGGCATCCTGGGCTGCCTTCCAGCTCTTTTGTCTGGCTAGGTCCCAAGCTTTGCCCTTTATTTGACTCAGTTTCCCTGCATCTTTCTTTGACCATCGGTGATATAGAGAACACTCAGGTAACTTGTACCAGTAGGACATTTGGAGCCATCTTCTCCAAGCTCACTTTTACATGCACACAAGCCACTTCAAGGGGAATTGAGGTTAGGGAACCCAGTGTCGTTTCCTTCTAGATTTGGTGGAAAGTCTGGATTTGTTTCAAGCATAAAATTGCAGAGTGAAAATCTGCGGTCTGCTTGAGGCTTGTTCTTGAGATAAATATTTCAATCCCTGTCTAGTGATTTGGGAAGCTTGCTTTCTCCTTTCTTTCTTTCTTTCTTTCTGACTTAAAAATTTATCAGATCATTTTTCTATGTCAAAGTCACTTTTCATGAATTTTCTTTCTACCGTGAAAATTCATCATATGAACTAGTCTTTCTACACTTTGTTTCTCCTTTGTGATATGACAATTTCTTTGTGTTAGGAGACTGTCATTCATAAATACCATGGGCCTTAGGATGGCAGGGCTACTTTGCAGAGGTATTACCAAGGAATCCAGGGACAAAGTCCATAGTGGGAACAGGAGAGTTATATGCTGTGGTGATGTATTGTGTACCCTAATAAAATTTGCCTGAAGATCAGAGGACAGAACAAGCCACTAGATTAAACACTGATGCCAGGCAGTGGTGGCACATGCCTTTAATCCTAGCACTCAGGAGGCTTGGTCTACATGAGATTGACTCAGTCTAGGAGAGAAACAGAGCCAGGCAGTGGTGGCACTCACCTTTAATCCCAATACTTGGGAGTCACATGCCTTTAATTCCAGCACTTGAGATCTCACACCCTTAATCCCAATATTTGGGAAGCACACACAACATTAATCCCAGCACTAGGTGGGAAGTGATGGCTGGGCAGAGAAAGGTATATAAGGCGTGATGAGACCGGAACTAGAGCTTTTTCAGGCTGAAGAGTCCTAGAGGTAAGACATGGTAGTGGCGTGTTCCTTTGTCTCTCTGATCTTCAGACAAATTTTATTAGAGTACACTATATATCACCACAATGTGCTGATAGCTTGAGGGAACCTGTGACTCTGTGGGGCTCAGGCAGGTCTGCTCAGCCAGGAAAGTGTAAATAAGTCAAAAAAAACACTGGGCACCTTCTCATCCTACTCTTCTTGCATGTCATTCCTTTAAGGCCCAGGTGACACCCATTTACATTTACCTTTGTGTCTCAGGAAGGTCCTCTGTGGCCTTCCTATACCTGGAAGTTCCCAAGAAAGTGAACACAAGTCAGCCAAGCAGATAGCACAAAGACCTGGAACACTAGTCAGACCAGTGGGGAGCATGCTCACAGTGACACCCCACACCTTAGCAAGCTAGGCCTCTGGCCTCTTCCTGACGTGACTCTTGATTTCTTCTTTAGCTGCACTATAGCTGTCCTTTGTAATCTCCCATGCAAAGTGTACCTTGCTACTCAGGGCATCACTGTATTTCCAGATGCATCTAGATTCCCTGCTGTGGGATGTTCTGTATGTCAAATGTGTTGCTCTGATTGGTTAATAAATAAAACACTGATTGGCCAGTAGCCAGGCAGGAAGTATAGGCGGGACAAACAGAGAAGAGAACTGGGGGAAGTGGAAGGCTGAGGAGTGGAGACACTGCCAGCCGTAACCATGACAAGGGATATGTAAGGTACCGGTAAGCCACGAGCCACGTGGCAAAGTATAGATTGATAGAAATGGTTTAATTTAAGATAGAAGAAGTAGATAACAAGAAGCCTGCCATGGCCATACAGTTTATAAATAATGTAAGAGTCTGTGTGTTTATTTTATAAGTGGGCTATGGGACTGCTGTGGCTTGGTGGGACCTGGAGAGAAGCTCCCCAGCTACAGTTGATTTCCTCTCTCCTTCTCCCCCAGGAAGTAGTTTCTTTTCACCTTCTCCAATCCCCCACCCTTCCAAAGATTTGCATTTTGTATTTTGTATTTCTTCTTGTTTTGTATTTCTTCTTGCTTCTCTACCCTCCTTGGGGTGGTAGAGATGGTCTTAAGCTGTTCCCTTTGGCTCTAGTCATCATCATAAGGTCAAATGGCTGCCAGGTTGCTAAGGTACCAATCCTTTTCTTTGGGTTAAGGTTGTTCACTATTTTGGAGAACTTACTTCTGTGTCTTTCATTATCGCTACTTGTTTTCTCATTTTGTGAGAGGAGAGAGAAGCAAAGGAGATCTTCTCACCTCCATTTGGGCTCTATGGCTCTCAGATCTGCTTCTCTTTTAGGTGGCATCTGGGTGCCAGCATGGAAACATGATTCAGCCAGGCCCAGTTCCTGTTTCCCCAGACTCTCACCTAGGACAGTTGCATTGCTGTGGAGCCACTTCCCCTTCTGGGCCTGGGTCTGGCTTCCTGGCCCTGTACTTGCAGAGCTTCCCTTCTAAGACCATGTACAGTGTGTCACAGGACACACCCTATTCCTCACCTAAGCATTGTAAGCTGGAGGCATCATCTGCTAAACATAGTGTCCTTTTCCAGCCCTCTACCCTCACTTCTGCTCTGAGGACTGACTGCTTAACATAACAAGGAAGACATAAGAGGTGTAGGGAAAACCACCCAGGGGTCCAAATCCTAATGTAAGGTCCACATAGCATGTTCATTGGATCAGACTCCAAGTTCCAGTACAAGGAGGGATGGGAGCAGCCTCACAGTCCAATTAATCCTCCAGTGGGTCATGTTCTAGAAGAGGAGTTGCTGTTTCTTTGTTGTGTTTTTTGTTTTGGTTTCCAGTTGGTCAGATTTGATAAAGTATACTATAAAATCACCTGGCAACCTCGATTTCAGAGTGTCTTCAGATGAGTGAGTCTCCCTGTTGCGATTCTGGCTTTCTAATGTTTCTGGACTGGCTTACATGCTCAGCAAGGCCTTGGTTTGCAGAGAATACTGGTTCATCAATGTCCTGTGAAGTGATGTGGCATGATCTAAGGTGATGCATGGCTTCACCCACAAAGTGAAGGAAGGTGTCGTGATGTCATTGGGTGTGAAGTCACTGAGCATGTGGATGACCTCTGCCCTGTGCCATGGGTCTCTTGTTCTGTGATGCACCTGCCTTTCCCCATGAATGACATCAGGGAAACCTATCTCTAGAGTCTGATTGTGGTACCTTGCTGGAAAGTAGATGGAAAAGAGGCCTCCAACACTTGAGGACACTGACCAAGGCATCTCAGCTCCACTGAGTGGTGGAGCTGACAAAAAAAAATCTCAGTATCAGGCAGGAATTGGGTCTAAAATGGGGCACGGCCAGGCTTCTGAAGCCCTGGAAGAGCGCTATATGGCTCACAGAGGAAGAGCAAGCCCAGCAGCAGAGAAGGAAAGGTAGTGCCTAGGCTGGACCTGTCCTGTCATACTCAGCTATGCAGAACTGGGGTTTGGGGTACAGGAGGAGCTAGGAGCCCAGTTCTGTCCACATTCAGACTACAGATGCAGTCCCAGTTGCACAAGAGCATCATTCTGGGAAGATGCCCCCCAGAACTTCAGGCTAATGTGGGCTGACAATGGCAATGTTGGACACTGCAGCCCACATACCTGCTCAAAGGCTAATATTCACCTGTCAGCTTAGTCAGAACGGGTGCTGTCCCAGGAGGGAGCCACAGACACTGAAAATTTATCATTGCTCTGTGCTTCCTGAACATCAGGTAGTATGTAGGCCCTAGGAGCTGTCTACCAGCTCATTAGGTAGCAGACATTAAGGAGTGTGAGTGTCATAGTAATTGACAGGATGGTGTCTGACACCATTCGATTGAAATCCCCAGGGAACTGTACAGAAACCTCACAGCAATCCTTTGTGGAGTCAATAATTATACCCTGATTTTAGTGCCACATAATTTAGTCACAAAATGATGTTTAAGGTGACAAGTGGTATAAATGATGGGGGCTATTGCCACCATGGCATTGAATTGTTAACCTTTGAATAACTGTGCTGTGACCGTTCAAGAGTTCTGTCTTAAGAATTCAGAACCAGGGGACAGAGAGATGGTTCGGAGGTTAAAGGTGCTTGCACTTCTGCAAAAAGACCCAGGCTCAATTCATAGCACCCACACAACTATTCATAACCACCTGTAACTCCAGTTCAAGAGGATGCAATGTCTCTTTTTGACCTCCACAGGCTCCATGCACGTGTTATACATAAATACACTCAGGTACACAAAAAGACCCATAAAATAATAAATATCCTTTAAAAAAGAAAGAATCCAAAATTCTTTTGCTTGCTCAGATTCTTGACAAAAATATGTTTGAGGATAGCAACAGTATATCTTGGTAATAAACTCTCACAAGCCAAAAATTACAAAACTAGATTTAATTGTTTAAAAAAAATGTGACTCTTTGTAGGTACTGAAGGAAGACCCAAAGCAAGAAGAATCCTGAGGAATGGAAGCTTAAACTTGACTTTCACCCAAGGTGACTGAGGGCTCCCACAGCAGCTGGAAGTCATAAAATGTCAAGCCATTTCCATCAAGGAGAGGAAATGGCTTTGCAAATTAACTGAGGGCCCAATGGGCAGCTGTAGTCGAGTCACTGACTGTGTGAGCCCATACTCTCCATTAAGATCTGGAAAATCCCAGACTAGTCACTAAACTGTCATACATGGGGGAAGAGCCACATGTTACCTTTCTTCATGACGACAAAATGCCTAAGACCAACAAATTAAAGAAGGAAAAATTGTTTTTTGGCTCAAGTTTCGGTCACTTGGCTCCATTCTTCTTGAGCCTGTGATGAGGAAGAGCATCATGGTCGGAACTGTGGCAGAGATGAGTTGCTTACTTTATGGGTGCTGGGAGACAGAGAGAGGGAAGGAAGAAAGAGGCTGAGAGAGCAGAGAAAGGAAGAGACAGAGGAAGAAAGAGACAGAGAAAGGGGAAAGGAAAGGATGGGAGGATTGAAAGAAAGATGGAGAGAGAGAGAGAGAGAGATGAGGGAGGGGGTCACAGACTAATCCTTCAAACATATACCTTAATGACCTACTTTCTCCAAATAGTTCTCAACATTTCCATAACCTCCCAATAATCTACCAAGCTAGAGCTCTGTCAACAGATTAACTCCTTAATATGGCTGGAGTCCTCAGGATCCAATTTCTTCCCCAAAGTCCCATCTTTGGACACTGCCCAGCCTTCAACTCAGGAGATTTTAGGTGAGACTTTGATCCTCACTACAACACATAAGAGCTGGCAGAAAACACAGACTGAAAATAGAAATCACCAGAATGATATTTTGTCTTCTTCTTCATGGTAGAAATAGGCTGCTGATTGAAAAAAGGGAAATAACTTGGAAAACAAAAGTCACTCTTCAGCAGAGCACAGCCAAGGCCAGGAGAGCTGCAGTGTGGTATGCACACAGCCCCACATCCAAGCCTCCTCCTCTTCTCCCCTCCTCTCCCTTTCTCCTTTTTCTCCCTTCTTCCTCCCCTCCCTTCTGCCTTCTCACATCTATAAAGAGAAAACTAGAACAAATAAAGCTATGTAAACATTGCTTAAATAACTAAAGTTAACTCTTACTCAGATTAAAATATTTCTCTTTCTTAATTAAAAAATTAATTAGCCAGGTGTGGTGGTATACACCTTCAGTCCCAGCATGTGACAGGCAGAGGCATAAAGGTCTCTGAGTTTAAGGATAGTCTGATCTCCAAAGCAAGTTGGAGGCCAGCCAGAGCTATACAACAAGACCCTGTCTCAAAAAAATTCCTAAAATTGATTTTTAAAGTTATTAAAAGTAAAGGATGCAAAAAAGAGGAAACTGACCCAAAGTTAAGAAAGAATTTCAGCTGATAGATATTGTGATTGAAATAACACCTGTGCTGCAGATACCACATGGTGCCTTCAAGTAGTGGTGGCTTGAAGAAAAACATAAACATAATACCTAAACAGATGCGAACCACACAAATGCAGACTGTGTAAAAATGAACCAGGGGAATATTTGAAAGTCAGAGAAATACAAATCAAGTGAAAAATTCACTAGGTGAGTTTAATAAAAGATTTGAGACAGAAGTAAAGAGTCAGCAGTCTTGAAGGTAGTAGATCAATGGAAATGATCCAGTCCAAGGAATAAAAAAAGAAGAAGTTAAAAATACAAAAGCTGAGTCTCGATGACATGTTGGAAATAGCAAACAGGCATGCTTCTGTGTTCCTGGAGCTACAGACATCAAACGAGAGTGAATCAGAAAGGACAGGTGAAGGAAAACGAGTCCAAACGTTGCCAAGTCGGGGAGGACAATGAACAGACCCACAAAGTTCAGCAAGTGAAGCCGGGTGAACACAAAGACAGCAGCACAGGCACGTTCCAACCCACTTGTCTTCCAAAGACAACACACCCAGGGAAACACATCCAACATCAGGAAAGTGAGACAGCTGTGAGGCAGGCTCCCCATGAGAAAAACACCATGGTCAGAAGACAATCAAATGGTTCCTTTGCAGTACAGAAGGGGAAAAAGTTAGAAGTACAATTCCATCTTCTGAGAAATGTCCTTCCGAAAATGAAGATGAGAACATTCTTTTGATGTAAATACAAACAATAAGAGGGTGTGTCAGCATCCCACTGCTGAAGACGACTCTATTAGGACACAGGAAGAAAACAGTGAGCAGGACACAGGAAGATGAGGGTGAGAAGGATGAAGAGCATCAAACTCTGCAGACACCCATACAAACATGACCTAAGCAAAGAAAATTCAGCACAGTGTTGTGAACTGTGAATGCCTCTGACAGTAACATGTATGACGTGAAGACTAGGAGGGCACACAGGTATTCTAGCACAGCAGGAATCATCCTGTACTTAACTCCATGCAAAGCAGACCTTAGTACAAAAAGTACAGCTAAAAGAAAAATAACAGTTAAAGAGATAAGCATACCAGGCAGGGTGTACAACAGTGCGTGTGTGTGTGTGTGTGTGTGTGTGTGTGTGTGTGTGTGTGTGTGTATGTATGTCTGTGTGTGTGTGTGTCTGTATGTCTGTCTATCTGTGTGTGTATGTGTCTGAATGTCTGTGTGTGTGTGTTAGAGAGAGAGAGAGAGAGAGAGAGAGAGAGAGAGAGAGAGAGAGAACTTTAGAAACCTAAAGAATTAAAGGGAGAAGCAGAGAGAGCATGGCATGCAATTGGGTAGGTCACAAACAAACAGAAGTGAGGCTATGGATTAACCCCCTCAAGGAGATATCAATTGTGCCTTCACACGAGGGACTCACTCTCTGTCAGTCCATATTCTGTGTCTTCTCTCTCTCATAGGAGAGGTGTTTGCAGCAAGTACTCTGCAATCCTCATGTGCTCCCAATGATGCTAGCTCCTTGACCTCAGACCCACTGGGGTAGAATGCAGATTCAGTATTGTTCAGTCTTTGTGGACAGATGTGTCCCTAGCTTACTGCAAGTCTCTCAGCCTGCCTGTGGAAAATTGGTGCCTGGAAATCTCCATGCAGTCCCAAATCCCAACACTCTCTGCACTTGACTTTAATATTCTGGATTTATTCTCCTCCCTGGATGCTTCATTCTGAGCCCTCTAACCTGAACTGTATTATTTGATTTTTCAATATTATAGCATATTTTGCATTAATAGGGAGTCACACAGAGGAATGCAGATGTGTGGTTAGAATCAGGAAATTGGCTCATTTCTGGTGTTTTGTTCTCATTTTAAAATTTAGCAAATAGAATACTGAGTGGAATATTGAAATCCTAAGAGTCTAAATTATTCACTGGGTTCCATTGTTTTTCACCTCATTCATTCCTTGGGGCAATGTGCTGGGCTGCCTAAGGTTGGACAGGGCCTGGGCAATGTCATCACAAAGAGGGTGAAACTCAATGCACAGTGTCCTTCCTCACTGTGGGTAGGGCTTGCTTTTCTTTTCTTCCCAAGCTGCTGTTGGTCATAATGTTTTATCACAACATTAGAAACCCTAAAACACCTGGATTTCAATATGTAGTGTCTCAACATCAGTGATGCTGGACACAAGAAACTCACCTGTCTACATTAACACAGCAGTCAATAAGATTTTAGCAGTCAAGGAGAGCACGCTTCCTATATATTACCCCTCACCCATCCCTTGCCTGGTGACCTAGCCATGTACTCTGGTCTCCTGTGACTTGAAATTGTTCCTCTCTACAGGTCTTTGAGCTCTCTGTCTATTCCATGACACCTCTTTTCTGGCTAAGGGACATGGTGAGGTACTCTGCATTGCACACCAATGTTTCAGGAATCAGAGTCATGGGCAGGAAAGTATACCAAACAGTTCCTCCCAAAACCATGTGTCCACATCCTAACACATACTTTGAGTGCCACATAATTTGGAGATAGAGGCTTTGTAGATGCCATTAAGTTGAGGATCTTGAGACAAAAGCATCCTGATTTCAGGATAACCCTAAAATCTGAGGGATAGAATCCTTATGAAAGAGGATTGAGAGATTCAAGGCAGACACGTAGGAATACAGGTTTCTAGAGAAAAACAAAGTGTGTGATGGGCCCAAAAACCAAGAACTGCCAGCGTCAACCAGAAGGTGGAGAGAGACAGGGAACAGATCAGAGGCACAAAGCGAAAGCACTTGCTTTGAGCTTCTGGCTCCCAAAGTTGTGTGTTAAACTGCTGTTTTTCCAAGCCTGTGGTGCTCTTGGGTGACAGCTACAGGACACCCCCCAATAGGTACAGCCTGTGTCTTATGAGCAGAATCTTTTGCCCTCCCCCTCCCTTCTGAGACTGCATTTCAGTTGCTGTTCACCCACAAGAGCTGTGGTACCCAGGTCGCTCTTCACACCCTAACGTTGGGCAGAGCATCCTGGCCTGGAGGCTGGTACTGTGCCCACCTGTTGGGTAGTGTTGGCGCTACCTGTTCATCTCTGGAGTCATTTATTTCCTACAGTCTCATGCAGGTCTTCGAGCCCTGAAGTATTTGGGCTCTCCTTCATGTCTGCAGATCCACTAATCCAGTATAAAAGCACGTTAGGATACAAGGTCTGAGAGCGATGCCACAGCTCAGAAGTTTCTCCAACATTCCGCTTCTCCAGAGGTAGAAAACCATGCTGTACGGGAGCAGGGATACTATGTATCATGGAGAACCAAGAGAGAGAACCCAAGGATAGCATAGGGAATAGATGTCCTGTGTCCATCATCAGTGGCTGCTGAGATACTATGTGTTGGAACCCCAATGTACGGCCATTCCTATTCTTGTAATAATACACCATGACCAACAGCAACTTGGGGAAGGAAGGGTTTATTTGGTTTACACTTCCACACCTCAGTCCCTCATCAAAGGAAGTCAGGGCATGAACTCAAGGCAGGAACCTAGAGACAAAAACTGAGACCGAGGCCATGGAAAAGTGGTCTTTATTGCTATGCCCTCATGGCTTGCTCAGCTACCTTTCCCATACAATTCAGGACCACCTACACAGGGGTGGCACCACTCTCCAAAGGCTAGGCCCTCCCACATTAATTATTCATCAAGAAAATGACTTGCAGACTTGCCTTTGGGTGAAGACACTTTCTCAGTTGAGGTGCCTCTTCCAAATATGTCTAAATTTGGGTCAAATTGACAAAAGCTAAGCAGCAGTCCAGAAAGGAGAATCAGCTCAGAGACATAGCCCAGCCATACATGGTGTCTCTCCCCTAGGAGGTGACAACAATCCATGGTTGTCTGTGCTGAGGGAGGTAAGAGCACTCCATGGCTGGCTGGCTGCACTCACAGGTTCAAAGCCCCACGTGTGTTGTGGGAGATGAGAGAAGTGCAGAGGTGGGAACTTTCTGGAGCTGAGGTAGGCCTGCTAGCTCCCCAGAGATAATGCTGGGACCACAAGGGAGTCACAGCCTGCCCTGGCTTCCTCCCCATCTTGACTCATCCTGCTTGGGATCACTCCGGAAACTAGTTGCATCATAGCCCCTCCTCTTCCCAGCATTTTCTAAGTATCCATACTGCCTGCGTGCACTATGTGAATTTTCCTGGAGATGCATGAGCAAGCAACTATCTGCACCAGACAGAACACCAATGGCAGACTGAAGAAGTGATTCTACCCATGTCTAGTTTGCGGAACCAATGAGATTACAGATGCATGGAGGAGGAGATCTTACAGGACTGTGAATGACCCTCATCTCCCAAACAGATGTGGCATTGAAAAAGTTCTCCACAAGCATGGATAAGGACTTTCCTTTCACTGCATGGAGTCCCCTCTTCAGGTAATTTTCCATTCATTGTGTACTCTAGCACCTCCCAAGAACACGTGTAGGGGGGACCCAATGGTATATGGCTAAGGGCATGCATGAAAGAATGGGTGGAACCCAACCACCCCCTTGTTCTACAAGAGAATGTCAATAGGCCCCACCTTGTTGGGATTCTTTTGAGGGCAGTTGCAACTATGGCTTTGTCATGCTCCAAGGTTTCACGCCAGTGCACTTTGGATCTGCCATGGTGCTCTTTCTGCATCTGAACAAGCATTAATATTATACAAGAAACCACAATGTTTTGTCCAACCATACAATGGAGAGGAATTGCCCCAACATAAAATCCACACTGAAGCATTGGTGAATGTCATTCATAGAGATACCACCAGCTCTGTATGCAACATTCAGGCAGGTCTCGAGTAAGAAAACCTACTGGAGTTTGGTCTCTCATTGTATTGAGCAATAGGTGTGCGAGAAGAGGAAGCATTGACACATCCTTGCTTATAACCTGTTACAGAGAGCCAGGGTTAAGCACCTGGGATTTGGATTCTCTTCTCTGTTTACTTGGATGGGACCACTACTGTTATCCAGCTTCAGACTTTTCCCAGCTGTGTGTTGATGGACCCTCCTACCCATGCTGGGCTGTGGGTAAAAGTCACCCCCCTTTTCCTCCGGCATGTGTAATCGACTTAGTAGCAACTGCTATCGATGTTTCAAGTATTCATCTCTATCTAGATGACAGAAATCCTTATCCTTTAGGGTAAGTGTTGAAAAGAACAGTGAGCTTCAAGAGCTATCCTGAGTGGGCCACATTAATCACCTGCCCTTTCTGAAGACTTGAACTTCAGTATCACTCTGGCTTCTACTGCAGGTGCCAGGGGGCATATTGGGGTGTCTCCTTTCACATTAAGGATCTTTTGAGTCTGGTTTTGTTTTCTGCAAATCTCTCTCTGCTCAGTGGGCAGGAGTGCCTCAGGAAGTTTCAGGATAGTCCTTGCTGAGTCTCAGTAGGCCTGCACAAGCAGCTGGTATGGGAATTCTCCTGGACAATAGGATAATGAACTGGCCTTGTCCTTAAGGCCACCTGTTCAGAGATGTGGAGACACTCTGCTGGCCTGCTTATAAACCAGGAAAATGGCATAAAGCTGTCACCAGAAAGCAGGTGGCTGGCTGGTATTTGTTTTTCAAATGTGTCCAGCATTAATCGGCTTATCTCTTGGCTGGAACTGGATCCTGATGAGAGGCATTGAACTGTGACTCCCTGTCGTGCCTTCGGAATCTAGGAGGCAGATATTCTCGTGTTCAACCGTTAACACAGTCTGTAATCGTCTATTAAACTGTGGATCTGAGTCCCATCTGGAAAGTTCAAAGGAAAACAATTTCCCACTTATGTGTTTAGCTGACTGTTCGTTGTTCTTATTGTTCAGTAGATGGGACGTTTGTGGCAATCATCAGGTTGTTTACAAATGTTTTTAATTAAAGCTAAGAGACCCTGGGACTTGGTTGTTTGGATAAACAGCTTGCCACATGTGAAAATATTCTGCCCATGTCTCTTAGGAAGGGAATGTTGATCAGTTCTGTCCTGGGTGGAGTGGGGAGAAAGAAAAAGAGAAAAGTGGAGTCAGAGGAGGATGACTGGCTGGGAAGGCTCAGTCTGAGCTGATCTTTTGGAGCTCCTGAACTGTCACTTCACAATGTTCAGACAGATGCAGTTAGCAGTGGTGGGAAAGGCAGCAGCTGGTGTTTCCATCCAAGTTCAAAACCTTGAAGCCAGCACCTCTCCAGCCCACTGAGGGAGCCACAGTGGCTGCTAGCAGCTTGCCTGGCTGCTCAACATCTTGCTTTGGTTTTGGTTGGTCCAGATTCCAGTCTGGGAGGAAATTCTAGATGCAGAAGTTGAAAGCATATCAGGGCACTCCAGGGCCCCATGAGCATGGTCTTGATAGAGACGTCAAGTTCAACTCTTGGCTTGACCAAGTCTGTGGATAAGCTGAATTCTATCTGCTCTAGCTGCCAGCCTAATGATCCTTGTCTTCTTTCTTCAGCTCTCGACTCTGGACCAGAACAGTCAATGGGTGACTGAAGAAGTACCTGTTTGCTTCAGATGAAGCATGTGGCTCTACTGGATGGTTTTCCAAGGAGACTAAGCTTCAGTTCATACTAAAGTCTGGTCCATTCTCTGGCCTTGAAGAGAGGAAAAAATAATCATGGAGATAAAGATGATGGGAAATCCAAGCCAAGAACATCTGAAAAATAAAACAGCAAAAACAGGCATGTGCTGAGCTGTCATGGTATGTCTTCATGGCTATGTTCTCCTACCCTCTGCAGGAACTTGACTGGAAGGTGTCCCCACACCTGTCCCAAGACTAGAACACACCTCTTCAAACCTTGTAGCTATAGTTTTCTCCAGTCCCACCCAGGCCTGCAGCTACTCAGACTTAAGTAGACACATGGAGACTTATATTACTTTTAAACTGTATGGCCATGGCAGGCTTCTTGCTATCTAGGTCTTATATTTTAAATTAACCCATTTCTGTTCATCTATAAGTTGCCACTGGCTTGTGGCTTATTGGTACTTTACATCCTGCTTCTCATGGCAGCAGGTGGCAGATCTCCTGACTCAGCCTTCCTTTTCCCAGAATTCTCCTCTCTGTTTATCCCACCTATATTATACTTCCTGGCTGTCTACTGGTCAATCTGTGTTTTATTTATCAATCAATCAGAGCAACACATTCACAGCAGAACCTTTGGTGCCAGGCATCAGTAGCATAGTATGGCGTTGGTATAGTTATGAATGACAGTGCCTCCTCTCAACTGTATTCCTTTGATTGGAAGTAGACAACATGCATGGCTATGGTTGTAGATAGACAATAAACAGGTGGTGGACCTATGGGTGACTGGAGAACTGAAGGCAGGTTCTGCTTGCCTTCACCATTATTATCTTACACTGGGATAAGGCGAGACATTTATTTTCTGATTCAAAAAATATTCCAAATATGTTAGGTAAAATCCAGATGCCAGGGAAATATAAAATAAAGATTATTCAGTAAGATAAACCTTTACCAAAGTGCTAATGTGTTGGTAATATTCTGTACACACACACACACACACACACACACACACACAGAGAGAGAGAGAGAGAGAGAGAGAGAGAGAGAGAGAGAGAGAGAGAGAGACAGAGAGAGAGAGACAGAGAGAGAGAGACAGAGAGAGAGAGACAGAGAGAGAGACAGAGAGACAGAGAGGGAAGGAGGGAGGAAGGGAGGATGTGAGGTTCGTGCTTATACATCACACCTCTGGTGAGTGTTTAGAGCTTTCCTTTCGTATCTTCTCCCCAATGCCATGTAACATGTACTGGACCTGTGTCTGTTGCCTGGAGATGTAGAGGCTGGTGTAGGGCAGGTGAGCCATAGACATCCTCGAGGCTGGTTTGTGTCCTGCATTGTCCTCCTCTGACAAGTCCTCTTTATCCAGAGTTCACAGGACAGAGAAGTTAATTCTACCCATCCTTATTCAATGCTACTGTAGGGTATCAGGGACAGGAGCTAACATGGGAGTAACCCTTCCTGGGGCAGAGGAGAGAAGTTTTGATCATGGGGTGGGGATGGGAGTAGGTACTCCTCTGTAGTAGGAATGGAAGGTTACGGGAAAAACAGCCCAGTAGGTGAGTGACCAGGAGCATAGGCTGGTCTGGGTCTGAGAGTCCAGAGAGGTTCTTTGGCCTACAACATGAAGGAACACTGAAGATCAGTGTGTCAAGCACCTGGGTACCATTTTCAGAGGAAACCCAAAGTGAGAGAGGCAGAGATGGTCAAGATGCTCAAAACTGGATGACAGAGGCATGCCGTGGAGTCCTGGATTTATGTACTCTGCCCTAGGTGACTGAACTAGCCTCAGCCATATAACAGAAATGTTGGGAGAACAGCAAAGGACTGGGACCCATGGAGATCCAAGGAGAGCAAGCAGGGACCTCCATCTAGGGCAGAATCATACAGAGAGCTAAGTCTGGGTTATAGAAAGTGAGTCTAATGGAGCCTGTAAAGCATGATAAGGAAGCAGCTGGGGTCCTGTCGGGAAGAGCGAGGGAAATGAGTCTGGGGTGTATAGTTACCACACCTATACCAAACACCCTGGAGACACTAGGATCAGAGGAGAATAACCTGTGTTGCAGCCTGTAGGCATCTCTGAACTCCAGTCTGGTAGTCACAGTCCCTGGGATCCAGAGTAGAGGCCAGGCTAAGCCACTTTCACCTGGCTTCCTAGGTTTGCTTGAGATCCATCTCTGTGGGCTACCTTGAGCTAGGTTGTAGGACCCCACCGTTTCCATGGCAACTAGAGTGCTTCAGAGCGGAAGGTAGAGGGGCAGAAAGAGGCACAGCAGAGCTTCAGAGCTGCTCTGCTCTCCACATGCCTCTGCACACTGTGCCCACCCCCCTGCTGCGTGGAGAGTCATGTAGGGCCAGGACTTGCTATCAACCCTTAGCTGAGGACTCCACTGCTGTGCTCTGAAGGGCCAGGGTGCTCGCTAATGAGTGCTGGGATGTGCAGATCATTTTCTGAAGGAATATTTCTCTGTTTTCTTATATTGACAGTCAACCAGAAAAAAAGGGAGAGGCAGGGAGTGACAGTATGTGGACTTCGCATGAGCACAATTCCAACTAAAGAGGATTGTGAGGCAGAGGAAGGAGAAGCCAGGATGCCAGTCTTGGGCAGAGGGATGCTGCTGAGGTGTGGACTTGTGCAGACCCATTCACTGTCCCCTCTCCATCCCTCTTACGTGTGGTCTCTGTCCCCATTGATAGTCCGGGATGTGCAGATCATTTTCTGAAGGAAAATTTCCCTGCTTTTCCCCATTGATAGTCCAGGCAGGGAGACACTACAGGTGGATGATCTTGACTCCAGAGGAGAAGGACCTGACTCACCCTGCCCTCATCCAGTCAGGCCAGGTAGTGCCTAGCCATGAACCCCTGTGACAGATTTCCCCACTCAGTGAGTACTAGCCAGGAGCTTAAAAGCCATGATGACTTGAAAGTGGCTTTCCTGTACACTCAACACACCCCAGGCTCGGCTCTGCCCAACCGTTTACCAGGGGAGAACAAAGGAAAGGCTTGATTTTATAGATATCCAGCCACAGGAAGACAAGGGTAGGCCTGAAGACAGTTGAAAATGCTGAGCAGGAAGGACTGAGATAATGAATGGATCCTTGCTTTATCCTGCATGATTCCTCACCAGTGTGGATCACATGTTCTCCTGGTGTCCTGTAAATGGTGACATGCCATCAGCCTCCTTCCTGTGAAGCTGCTGACCTGGCCCACCTGCCCACCTGCTGCTGGCATGGGGATTGGACCAGTATCAGAGACACATCATTTCCTGCCTCTGACACCCTAGTATACAGGCCAACAGATCCCAAACAAACTCACAAAAGCCACGGTCAACTTCAGCTGAGAATGCCAAAAGTCAACCTGTCATCATCTGAGAGACATGGAAAGGGAGTCAGGAGACTGATGTCACTTTCCACATAGGTAGCTGATGTGGTTTGGGTCTACACACTAGAGATAAAATGATTTGATTCTAGAACTTTGAAGCTAGCTCCCTCTCCTTCCCCACAGTACTCTCCTAATGGACAATGGGGTCTGATGAAAGGCCCCCTCACAATACTCCGCACGCAAGTTCAAGTGCAGGAGAGGAGAGCTCCAGATGTTGGAGATTAATGCTTTCCTGGTGAAATACGTGTGCTTCAGCTGCTATGTCAGTTTGAGTCTGAGATCTTGCAAGATGTATTTATCAAAGCACCATCCCCTACAACTGTATGTGCAATTAAAAGCTTCCAGAAAACTGGGTTGGAATGAGATCGACATTGAACTGCTGTCTAAAAGCAAGCCATGGAATTTTTCTCCTCCTAACAAGGCCATACTAAATGGGATGAGGCACATCCCCACACTCACTAGATACTATCAGTCCCCAATTGTCCTTAGGGGTGAAAAGTGAATCCCTTTAGAGGAAGAAAGTGGGTTAAGGCAGAGGTCAGAGCAAGAGCACTGGTCAAAGCTCCTAAGGAATCCATACTGTGAATGGCAGGGATGTGGCAGCCTCTGTTGCATGTTCCACTGCGGAACAGTGCTGCTGTGCACTTGGCTCCAGACTTCCCAGCTAGGCCAGTTGAGCTTTGTCAGGGCCATTGCACTCCACATCTCCCTCTGCCCAACCTATCTTCTTTATGGGTTTTGATACCTGGTGTAGCTTTAACTGTCAACCTGACACAGCCTGAGGTCACCTGAGAAGGGAGTGTCAATAGAGGGATTATCTAGATCAGATCGGCCTGCAGGCACATCTGTGGAGATTGTCTTGGTTATTAATCTATGTTGGAGGGCCCAGGCCATAATCATCAGCCCCATTCCCAGGGCAGGTGGTCCTGGGCTGTATAGTAATGCTAGCTAAGCATGAGTATGTGAATGAGCCATCAAGAAGAATTCCTGCATGGCTTCTGCTATACTCCTTTACCTATGGTGAGTTCCCTGATTAGAGGCAATGCTGGGTGGAACTACAGACAGGTCTGTCTTAAAGTTCCTGCATGAGTTCACTCCCTGATGGATCTGGGACTTGGAAGTGTAAGCCAAACAAATCCGTTCCTTCCCTAAGTTGCATTAGGCCAAGGTGTTTTATCATAGCAATGGGGTGAAACTAGAATAATCCCTAATCAACATGTGTTGCTCCAGTCTCTGAGTTATCACCAATTTCCAAAGAACCCTACCTGTGACACTGTCTAGGACACCAGACACCAATATCCACTGTGAAAACCATGTTGCCAGAGCAGAAGGTTCTGGACAAGATGAAAGAGTTTATGTTCACTGGCGGCCTCTCTCTTTCATGATAGAACTCTTGAATGGAAAACTAAACAAGGAAAAGCAATCAGTTAAACAGAAGAAAGAGAGAATCCCAAACACAGCAGACAGAAGCGCTCCTGTGGGTAGGCTTTGTAGGTTGAGAGATCTGAGATAAAATATAAGGATCCAAATTTCTCCAGACATGGTGACATCAATCATGAACATACTTTGAAAGATCAGGCCACACACCAAATAAAGTAACTAATCATAAGCATGGCAAAAGGAACGTTTATGGAGAAAAAAATAATCAGTTCTTCTTGATGTGGAATGTCTTTCTCTATGTTGTGAATATATGTTGTTCCCATTGGTTAATAAATAAGCTGCTTTGGCCTATGGCAAGGCAGCTTAGAGTCAGGCAGGAAATCCAAGCAGTGACATAGGAAAGAGACAGGTGGGAAGAGGAGATGCCAGTAAGCAGTCCAAGGAGCAACAAGATGCCAACAGACTGGTAACACCACAACCATGTGGCAACATATAGATTAATAGGAATGTGCTGAGTTAAGTTATAAGAGCTAGTTAGCAAGAAGCCTGAGCCATAGGGCATATAGTTTGAAATTAGTATTAAGTCTCAAAGAAATTATTTTATATGCAGCTGCAGGATCTCAGATGGGAGAGATTTATCCAGCCTGTGAAGCTGGGCAGGACCAGGCAGAACTGGACAAACCTCTGACTACATCTAATAATATAAAATTCTGCTTCAATGTCAAAGATGCCGATCTCAACACACTACAACTATACTCTCACATGCAAACCCAAGGGGACAAAGCTACCAAACTTAGTAGAATGGTAGAAATTAGTACAGTGTTCTGGAAGGGCTTAGCTTCATTGACAAGCAATAATGATTAAATCGTGAGGTACTGGTGCTGGCATAAGGTCAGTAAACCATGGGGTCCAAAACACAGATTTGTTCATAGGTACCCATATGGGTTAGTTTTCTTGTTGCTGTTATAAAATATCTGACAAAAACAAATTAAGGAATTATGGTTTATTTGGCTCACAGTTTGAAGGTGCAGTCAGTCCATCATGGCAGGTATATCATGGCTGCAGGAATGTGAGGCACCTGGTCATATTGTATCCATAGTTAGAGAGCAGAGAGATATGGACACTGGTGCTCAGCAGGCTTTGTCCTTTTTGTTTAGTCTGGGGCCCTAGTCAACAGAATGATGCAGCCCACTTTTAAAGTAGATCTTTCCACCTAAATTTACCTGATCTAGTGCACAGTTGTGCTCAGAGGCTTGTCTCCATGGTGATTCCAGATCCCTTCAAGTTGAAAACAGAGATTGACCATCAGAGAGGCCAATAAGGATATGAAAAGTCATGTGCAGAGATGAATCAGTTCTGTAAATGGTTCAGAGACAATAAGCTCCAGGTAAATTAAAGACTACATGTGAGAATCAAAACTTCAAGTGCATGACTGGAAACTGTAGAATTCCATTAAGATTTGGGGGTAGTAAAGATTGTAAATAAAGCTCAAAGAGAAAAATAACTTTTGAAAAAGATTAATTAAATTCTGTCAAAACCTTTAAAGTCCTGCATTGGAAAAAATGGCAGGCTATGCATTCAAGCCCATGGGGTAAAAGAATCCATACAGATCACTTATACCAATCAATACTTGTCTACACAAACAGAACCAGCCCAACACGAGGACAGATAAGAATATGGTAGAGAAAATTATGTGAAAAGAAACCCAAAGCCTCAGTAGCATGTGATGATTCTCACAATCATTAGTGATCAGAGAAAAGAAAGGTAAAACTGAAAGGAATTAGCCTGACATCAGACTGGCAGATTCTAATACCCAACTGTGCAAAATATTGATGAGATCCTAAAGCAATGTTGGTAGCTGGAGCTTAAATTGTTGTAATCGATTGCATGATATCTAACAAAGTTAAAGATGTAATTTCTGTCTAGCCTGGAGTTCCATCCTTAGAAAAATATCTCAGGGTTGGAAAGTTGCTCTACAGGAGACCCAAGCTCAGTCTCAGCACCTACAATGGGGGACTCACAACCACCTGTAACTCCAGCTCCACCTCTGGCCTCCACAGGTACTACACTCATGAGCATATGACCATATACATACAGGCACACACAAAACTAAAAGTAAAGTGAATCTTTTAAAAAGAGCTACTGTTTATTTTTTAAGAATATATTCTAAAGCAATTCATGCAAACACCAGACGTTCAGAGAGGGTTGCTTGGACCACTGTCACGTGAAAGAAAGTTTACTTGAGTCCAGCATTCATCAGAAAGGGGAAACATACTCTACATGTGGGGTGCTGTACAATGTATATGCTGTGATCTTTGTGTGTCCATGTGGACACAGGTAGAGGAGAATGATGTCTGCAACTTGGCTGACTTTTAGAGCATATCTTCTCTTCTAGGAAGAAACCATTTTAACTAATGAGATACGAAACAGGACAGTGACATCTTCTTATCTCTGAGAATCCTCCTAGGAGGGAAATGAAGAATGGTCCACTCTGGAAATTCTGCTAAATTCATCTTAGAATGGTGAGAGTCTCTGGAATTGGAGCTGAGCTCACACAGGCTCCTCCCTACTCTCCCTCAGCATCTATTGGAGGGTGTACAATCCAGAAGGCAGGGCTGAAACACAGATGGTATTAGGTCTCACACTGCTGAAGAAGGTTATAAGGAGAAAAAATTTCAACAGATTAGGTAATTTAGAGGAGTCGTCGGAGACATGCCTGGAGGGGCTCAGATTTCCCAGAAAACTGGAGAAGGAGTGAAAACTCCAGAGCCTTGGGAAGTCATGCAACTGAATTAGCAGCAGAAAGAAGGCTGTCTCTATCAGAAAGCCTGGGCCCTGACGACTTGCTTGTTCAGTTGTTCCCAATAATTAAAGAAGACTCATTATTTACTCTTTTTAGAGTAGAAAGGAAGTTATTTCTCCTAAGCCATTCCTTAGGTCAAACAAGACACACATTTGCCAAGGGATGAAAAATACCTAATCCTGTGCTTTATGGCTGTCAATGCCAGAGTCTCCAGGGAAGAGACAGAAAACAATCCATGGATACACAAGACTAGATACCATGACTGAGTTGGACTCTTGATTAGAATTCAAGGCTGGCTCGCTGTTGAATGTCAATCATCACAAATACCTCATGTCAATGGGTTGATTGTTCTTTATATCCCTCCTGCCCACTTCCCCTCTTTTCCTCTCTTTCTTTAAGACAGAGTTCTGCTACACAGCCCAAGCTGATCACAAACTCAATTAACATCTAAGCTTCGGGATTTAAGGCCCATGCCACCACACCTGGAACTAACTCATGTCAAAAGAAATAAGGACAGACGCACATAGTCATCTGAACATTGGGTAATATGTTCTCAATGAAGTCCTGTAGCCGTTCATGACAGATGCACTCACCAGAATGGGACTAGAATATGCTTTTCTTGGGATAAAATGATATATGAAGAAACCTTACCCCAAATAATATGCCACACCAAAAGACAAGATAGGGAGGTCTGGCCCTGCTTCTTCCATGCTATTCTGCTGTACTGGGGTGTTTCTAGATGAGGCAATTACACAGGAAAATGAAATAAAATCCATCCACATGAGAAATGAAAAAAGGAAAACTGAATCTATGTCAAAGGATTTGGATATGGAAACTTCCACAGAATCCAGAAAGAAAATCTATTAGCCCTAATTAAAAAAAATACACCAACATTGCCAGATACAAGATCAGTATATAAAATCTGTTTTTTGTTTCTAGTCAATAATCATGAACAGTTAAAATGAGTTTAGTAAAAATTTCATTTATGAAAGTATCAAAAACAATAAGATACTCCTAGGTATAAATATACTAAAAAGAAGTTCAGTTATTAGACTCTGAATACCATAAATATTGCCAAAATGAGTTAAATTTCTCAGTTAATAGTGATATGCCCAATGTTCATGGATCAAAATATTTAAAATTGTTAGGAAGTGAGTTTCAAATTGGCTGAAAAATCCACTGTAGCATCTCTCGGGATGCCAATTAGGTTGTGTCTTTGTTTAACAGCCTTTGAACACCTGATTTCTGTGGAAATATCTATGAAAATAAAGAGTCTCGGAATACCTACCAAATCATAAGAAATTCAAAAGAATAAAAGGGGGCAGAAAAATTGGACTTCATCCAAATTTTAAAAAATCTCTGCAATGATGATGATACTCTTCAGAAAGAAAGCTCACAGCCTAGGGAAAGGAGACGACTTGTCAATCACATCTCTGATAAAGGACTTATATCCACCATATGTATCAAACTCTGAAAACTCAATGATGTGAACATATTTTCCTAACAAAATGGATAAAATATAAAGAGCACTTAAATCCCCCTAGCAATATTATTGATTATTCAGGCACAAGTCAGAACCCTGAGATGTCACTTCATGTCTGTAGGAATGAATATCAGCACAGCAGACAAGAACTGGTGTTGGGTAGATGTGCAGACCTTTGCATCCTCATCTGTTGTTGGCTGAGGGTACAGTGTTTCTACAGCTTTGGAAAACACTCTGACTTTCCTCAAAACCCAGCTAACCAGTAACCACATGACCCTGAAATTCCACTCTAGGACAACTTAGACACACATGGAAATGAGCCCATGCGCATCCATAGCCCCACTAGTCACAGGAGCCAAAGGTTGGAAAGAACCCAAGAAGCCGGAGGGAGCAAGGAGATGCAGTGTGCCCATACATGGTGGTAGCTATCAGCAACAAAGGAGTGCTGGAAGAGTACAGACACATCCCGATCCAGAAAGCAAACATCTGAAATAGCAGGCACCCTCATCCATGTCCCCCATTCTTAGCTACGCCTCCAGTCTCTCCAGGTTCCTGGGTGAGCTCACTGTTACCTGATTCACCTTCCACCAAAGCCTCGGCACTAGGGGTGACCAGGTGAGACCCAGCCAAAGTCCTTATGACATTTGACTCAAAATGAACACCTGTGGCTTGTGTGCTGGAGAAGCAATTACTGAGAACCATCTATTTACTGACTGGCCTTATGTCTGTTAACCCTGCTCCTCCCTACCCATGGCTGAACCTCCATAACGGCAGAATTCTTGGAGGCTTTGATTAATGCCAAGTCAGCCTATGGAATGTTCATCTCTGTTCCAGGATGATTATGAAGACATCTGCAGAGTGTGTCTCAACTGAGTGAGGAGCTATGGCTCCAGGAAACAGGGGATAGCTGAAAGTTACAGACACAACATGAGAACGGTGGTGGGAGACTAATGCTATCTCCTCCAGACAGTGCTTCTCTCTGTTCCTGCAGACCTCTCTGTGTGTACCCTGACCTGGGAACTGGCTGTGCCGGCATCACAGTCAGAAAGCTGGAGGTCTCTAATGCCCTCCCATCCTGCTTTTGAAGTTAGGTTAATGGACATTTAGTTCACAGGCTGCACAAGCTGTCCCTTTGGATGTGCTTGCACTCTCTGGTACATTTGTACAAATGCATGAGCTTCTCTGCTGCCACCAGGAACTGGATAAAGAATGTCCCCAAGTCCCCAAAGCCCACATACCCTTTTCTATGCAGACCTTGCCCCAGCCCCAGTGACCAGTGATCTGACTGCTGTCCCCACGTCTCATCTTGTTTAGGAAATTTGGCAGTGCCTTGCATTGTGCATGTGTGCTTTTTGTTTCATTTTTTGTTTGTTTGTTTGTTATTGTGCCTTGATTCTTCCCAGAGTCACATTTTAAGACTCAATAATAGATCATCCGTCAGAGTCCTCTTCTTTTTATTGCAGAATACTATTCTACTGTGTGGCCATACAATGCTGCTGTTTGCTTATCCTTTCCTTATTGGTAGGGTTTGGGTGGCTTCCAGGTTTTAGCTGTTGTGAACAAAGCTGCCATAGGATCTACATACAGATCTGGGGAAAACATCTGGATAATAAGCCCACAGAAGTGAGGCTGATGAACTGCATGATGCACACATGTGTACACGGGTGCTTAACAAGTTTAGATTTATACGCGCAACAGCTCTGTTAAAGCTGAGCCTGTCTACAATAAAATGCAATAGAGAGTAAGTGTATTTTACTCAAATATTTAGAATAGACAGCCATTGCCCCAAGCCCCATTTAGCACATTTTCATCCCGACAAACTCCCTGATGCTCATTTATAAGTTTGAAACTTAGCTCTCTCTGCCCCAAAGCCACAGGCAGCCACTGGTTCACTGTCTGTGCCTATCTGTTCACCTTTCCTGGGCACACACTGTGTGGTTCTTACTCCTGGTGTCTTTGACTCAAAGAATTCAGAGCTTTACCCACATTGTAGCACATGTCCACAGATTCCTTTTGCTTGCTGAATTGAGTTCCATGTTGTAGACATAGGGCATTTCCTTGTTAAGCATACAGAAAAATGCACCTGTGGCTTTCCAGTTGTGAGATCTGGAAGAAGTAGATGGCCCTGAAACCCCTATGTGTCTTTTCATTTTTTGTGGGTAGAGAACCAGGTGTGGAGTGTTTCAGTTGTATGGCCAGCATGCCTTTGCATTGCTATCTCCTGATGAGCAGTACTTCATGCTGCTCCTGCAGACCTCACTGTGTGTGCCCCAACCTGGGTTGGACTTCTCTTTGGTTTGGCCACAGCCCACTGGTGTTAGGGACAGAGCAAATATCCTAACTCCCTCAGGACAAGAGGTGTTGGTGTCTCTGGAGACTGTCCCTGCCCTGCCACTGAGACCAGTGTCCCTATCTCTAGGGAAATCTAAAAGGTCTTTACCAATGCTTCCAAACGAGCCCATGACAGACCAGAGCCCTTAGGCTTGTCAGCAGGCGTGCCATGAGCTTTGCAGCAGCATTAGGGTAAAGCCTTTGCTCTGTGTGCTCAGAGCTCAGTGGAACCCTACCCTTTGGCCTTTGTTTCTCTTGGCACATCTAGGTCTTATGCCCACACAAAAAACAAGATTTCATCACAATGAGGGCAGATTTTAAGCAGAAATGCACCATAAGAAATGCCAGCCCACGGCTGGACCTGTGTCTGGGGACACTCTCTGTGACACAAAAGAGGAGCAGCACCCTCTCATTTAGTGGTCTTGAGACAAAGGTCTGCAGAAACAGCTGACTCCTCAGGGCCTCAGCATTGGGCTCCCACTGCTGGCGTCACTCCAATATCTGAAGCTTTGATTCAGAATGGGTGCAGTGCCATCCCTTGCTAGAACACTGGGGTTAAGAGGGCCAGAATCCTCTGCAGAGCAGCAGGTTGGTCTCATGACTTCATAGAGAAGAGCCCCCAAAGTATTCTGCAGCCTGGAGTACAGAGTAAGGATTTCAACTCCAGAGGTTTGAGGGAGCTATTTGTTACTACAGCATGACAGGTCCTTCCCTGACTGATGCACACACTATTTACAATGTCACTAAGGAAGTAACATTTCATCAAATAAGTGAATCATCTGTTATGAGAAAATTATTACACTTCATTGAAGGCATTAGATGAGGCAGAATTAAGTGGAGAGAGATGTCAGGCTCATGGACCATAAAACTAAATATTGCAAACCCGAGAATGCTCCCCAAATTGGTCTAATTCTTCAATACAATTCTAATCAAAATCTCAACAGGGTTTTTCATGGAACTTTACAAGATAAATCTAAAATTAATATGGAAAAACAGAGGGCTAAGAATAGCTAATCCACTGTTGAGAAGAACCAACCACAGAAAAGTGCTCAAGTTAGATAACAAGAAGGAAACACCACAGTTCTAAAACTCCAGTGCAGGCCAGGATACTGCTGTGGCAAGAGGACCAGCATAACACTTGCCCTGTGTCCAGAGGCATGCTCTGAACCATGGGGTTGGGGTGCAGAGAGGACATCCCTTGGAGTGTTTGGGGAGGGAGGAAGGGGGAACCCTCCACAGCATGCAGGAGAAAGGGACACTCTCTGCAGTATTCAGTGGGCAGGAGACAACCTCTACAGCAAGCAGGGAGTAGGAGACACCCTCTGCAGCATGCAGCAGGAAGGGGAACCCTCTGCAGCATCCACGGGGCAGAAGACACTCTCTACAACATACAGGGGAAAGGGACACCCTCTGCAGCATGCAGGGGCAGGAGACACCCTCTGCAGAATGCAGGGAGCATTCCATGAGGAATTCTTATTCAATGGTCTCAAGGTCTCAGGGATTCTACAGAGTGTACATGGTCTGAGACTGGTTCTCTATTCAATGCTATTTTAAACCATAAAATGATCAATGTCGTTATACTTCTAGACATGTATAGTGGCTTACATGAGAATGTCCCTCATAAGCTCATGTATCTGAACACCTGGTCTCCAGTTGTTGGTTCTGTTTGTGGAGATTTGAGAAGCATGGCCTTGTTAGAGGGAGTATGTCACTAGAGGGGGGCATTGAGAGTTTAAAGCCTTATGTTCATTCTTTCTGCTTTGTGTTTATGGTAAAGGATGTGAGGCACTCATCCTGTGCTTGATGCCATGTTTCCCTACCATGACGGACACTTATCCCTTTGGATCCAAACTAGCCCTTCCTTCCATCAGTGGTGTTAGTTGTGGTTTTTATTTACAGCAACAGAAAGGGAATACAACACATATGCAAAAAAGCCAAGGGGGCCAGAAGGAGGGAAACTGTGTTTAGGATAGGAAACCTGGTGGCACCTAAACTTCTATTCTCTAAGCAAGGTCATGTTCATTGCTGTTAATTACAGTGTTCATTTTATCTCCTGCACTTTCGATGTAATTTCTTGAATGTGTGAAGCTGAAGGCAAGAATGTTAAAGAATAAACCCAGCGTCTACACTGTAGGGAAGCTTTGTGTCCACAGGCAGTTCTGGCTGAGAAATGGAAGGGTAAGAAGATACCTCCAAGAAATGGTACCTTGTTGGCTCCCACACTATTTAGTCCTTCCCACAGTACTTCATATGCATGCTGAAGAATGGAGGGGATGTTAGAGTTATTGTGTGCATAGCTACACGTGTGCACACAGACACATACACACACACCCCATATACACACATACCCCATACACACACACACACCATACACACACACATACACCCCATATACACAGCTCATACACAAACACACACACATCTCATATACACATACCACACACACACACACACACACACACACACACACGCACACACACATGCTCCTCATATACACAGCCCATACACACACACACACACACACACACACATACACCCCATATACACAAACCATACACACCCCATATACACACACCATACACACACACATATACCCTACATACACATATTATACACACACACCATACACATGCACACCCCATACACATATACCATATACACACACCACACACACACACACCCCATATACACAAACCATACACACACATACACACATCTCATATACACACACCATACACACACATACACACCATATACACAGCCCATAAACATACACACACACACACACACACACACACACACACACACACACACACACACACATCTCATATACACACACCATACACACACATATACCCCATATACATAAACCATACACACACACACACACACATACACACACATACATGTGGAAGGAGGGAGAGAGTGAGGAGAGCCATATGAGCATGTGTGTTCACAGGTGTACATGCCTATGCATGCATGTGCATGCATGTGGAAGCCTAAGGAGGGTGTTGGATATTTTCCTCCATCATTCTCCCCCTTACTCCTTTGAGGCAGGATCTCTACATGAATGTTAAGCTTGTGTTTTTCAGCTAGGCAGGCAGCCAGTAACTAATAGTCCTCCTGTTTCCCCTCCTTCAATCCTGAGGGTACAGGCATAGCCAGATCATGCCTCCCTTGTTACATGGATGCTGGGATTCAAACTCCAGTCCCCATCCTTGCACAACTGTGCTCTTACTTACTTTAGTCTTCATACCTGTATTTTCAAAATGTGACTTAAATAAAGCCAAGCCAGTCTTTTGTCATCAGCAATGGCTGTCTGGGTGACACAGACTCATATCAACTCTGCTTTTCCACAATTTGTACAATTCAAACTCTTCCATCTTGGACATACAAGGCAGGCAATGGATTTGATGGAAGGGTTCACTGATGACAGGTGCCAGGATGGGGTTGAGTGGAATCATAAAATGCCTACATGCTTCGTTCAGGATTCCAGTCTGTCAGCAATGGCTGCCATTTGATTGGATCACTAGATAAATTAATTCCATGGTGTGAAAGGGTATGTTCAAAAGAAGGTTATAGCCTTTATAGTCAGAACAATAACCTTCTTCAGATCTTTTGGAGTCCAAGAGACTAACAATAAAGGCCCAAATAATGGCATTACCCAGAAATTTGGTTTTAAAGTGGATGAGGCAAGGCCACAGATTCAGATGCAGTAGGTCATGTTTTTAGGTTTAACTAGGGCAACAAGATAAGATACTATTTGAATGATGTGGTACACATAGGAGTTATTTCAACCAACAGAGGGTGATATTACTCTCATAGTTTGCAGTAGGTTTAATCAAACCATCTCTGATTCTATCAGTGACTCCACATGCATGAAGTGACCAGGGAAAATGCTTCTAAATCACCTCTTCCAGGGAATCCACTGGATCTGGGCATGATCTTCCTCAGTCATCAGCCACCTGCCCAGGTCTCAACCATCTTACCAAAAGATGTAAAGTCCTCCTTTGGTGGCACATATCTACATCATTGTGCCAAAAATTGTGGCTCAGTAAGGGTGGATTGAGAAAAGACCTAATCACTTGGTTTTCAGGGAAATAGAAGGAAGGGCAGCCTGTAAGACATAGAGCTGGGGGCACCTGGGGTTTAATGGTGGGGTTCATTAGAGGGTCTCTAAGGTGCCCACAAATTTCCTCACATTGTGGCATGAGCTTCAAGGCATTTCTTTAGAAGTTCCCTGGGCCAAGCAGGAACTGGGAGAAGACATTCCTCAACTAGGAGCCCCAGGACAAGAAGCTGTGTTCCTATCTGAGCACTAGTCTCCCAGGAAGCTCAGAGACACACTTTTGAATCTGTTGCTTGAGAAAGGAGGCAAATCAATTTCCTTCTAGTCCCACCATGGGGAACATCACTTGATACTGTAGAAAATATATAATGTCTTGCTGATTTATTTCTGTCTCTTCCTAGGCCTGGCCAGCCTAGGGGAAACAGCAACAGATCTGTTCAAATGACAAACCCATCACAAAGATGACGCACCACAGAGGCGTATCCAGCATTCCCATGCATCAGCAGTGCTCTGAAATAAATTCTGCGTTGAGATCATGCAAGCTCACTGCATTGGTGTGACTGTGATTTCCAAAGCATGTGTGACTGCTTTCCTCCTGTGTTATTGCTTACTGAAGCTCCCTTGATATGGAACAGCCACACAGAAACAGCTGGATGGAGATACAGTGATGTGTGGTCCTCTGCCTCTCCACATGTCCCTCAGCCTGGCTATGAATCGGCAGAAACAAATGCATGTGTGTGGATTGTGGCTTCTTTGGAAGTGGTACCTTGGCTGCCTTTCTCCTTCCTGACCACAAGGCTTCTTGGATCCTCTTCCTCCCACAGTATCAAGGAGGAAAGACCTGGTACTAGAGATTAAGAGGGTTCTAGTCTTAGAGAAAATAGCATGGGATGGAAGCAGCAGGGGAGTTGAAGGAAGCCACACTGGTTCTTCATATGCAAAAGGGATAGGGTACCAATGGATGAGTCCAAAGAGCACAGTTAGTCAGCCTCTGAGTGGAGAATGGAAGATGGGGAGGAGGCAATGGAGGAGTGGAGATATGCTGGGGTGGACAAGACATGGAAAAAGGAATCAGTTGGCTTCCTGCTTTTAAACCAGAGCTTTCATCTCAGGTGGGTGGCTTTGTTTTATCATCTCATGCTGAAGATGGCAGTTGATATAAGTCACCACAGGGTGTCTCACCACCAGCTTTGCTGTGTGATGGCTGCTGTTGGCTGAGCTTTCTGTTCCTGAACTCTGCTCCTCCAGTATTCTCCCTTGTCCTTGCCCAGTATTCTCCAGGCACACAGAAACTTCTTTGGAGGAAGTATGTGGGATATATCATCTACTCCTGGTTATGTCTCTGTTTTTTCTTTGAATTGAGTCCCTCTAGACAGGTTGTAAATGTGCAGGTCTACTGCTGATGCTGCTGAATGTCTTCTGAATATTATCATGGGTGGTCTCCTGCCAAAAGCATCTAATTACCTGGGTTTAGTCCACATTTCTCATGATGCACTAGAACAAGCTGCAGCTTTCTTTATGGAATCTTGCTCACTGAAACCTCTGGTCTTGCATAGCAAGGGGGCTTGCTCTCATGTATCTCCTACATCTCCAACCTTGCTTGCTGCCTTGGAAGAATAAGCTAGACACACAGCTGTTATCAGACCCTGGGAAGAAGCCCTTGCTGGCCTCACCAAATAGTGTCAGGGCATGAACAGAGTAGAAATAGAGTCTAACAGGTTTTGCTGGTCAGCATTGTATACCCTATGGAAAAAATATGGCCTGGGCCTTGGGCAGATGCTGAGTAGGTATCACACCAGCTGAGAGATATGGAAAAGGATGAAGACTAGAGAGAGACCAAGCTCACTATTAATCAGGCCCAAGGGCAAGTGCCATGTGCATCCCAACTTTATGTGTATTGAAATGCTGGCCATCACACATGTCATGCATACAGTGACTGCTGCAGGCCACAGTAATATGAAGTAAGAATTTAACTGACTAGGACAAAGCTATTATCTGGAAGAATCAAGGAATTCTTCCAGAGGAAGCCAAGTCTCAAGGAGTATTTGATATTATTTGGCTTTTAATATATCAGCTGTTTTCTGCTATGAAGTACATGTGTGCTCTCATAGCTTCCCCAAGAACATCTAAACAGTGTGGATTGATCATTCCTTGGGCATCTACAATTAAAGTATTTGGAATCAGTCATGCAGGCAAAGTTTCCTGCTTCCAGCCTTTCTGCTTCTTTTTTTGCATTAGAATTAGATGTCTGCCTTCTGCAATTATCTCCTTTAGCAAGCATCCAAAGCCAGGGCCAGCTCTGGACAAAGCATCCAAGGATAAGCAGCAGATAGAACAGCTGGTCAGACCACCCTCTAGTCTCCTGAATTAAGGTAAACACCTATAGGAAACACCACCTAGGCAAAGCAGACTTTAGGTACATAGTTTTGCTTCTTGTGCAAATTAAGTTCAGACCTCCCTTTCTCTCTTAGCCCAGAGGCACCCTAGAGCAACTTACTTAGAACAAAAGGCTTTTTTGGTATCAGGTGCTTTAAACTGTGATGCAAGTTATCTAGCTATGGAGTACTCTTCCCCTGCCCTGCCAGAAAACCACAACATATAAAAAAGGGATTATTTTATTTTAATAACTCATAAACTCTTTTACTTAACCACCCCTAAGACTGTAGTTTGAACACATGATAAACTCATAACATTTCATCTAATCACTTCTAAAAATAGATTTTGAGCACATAAATCCCTTTTCTGATTTATTCCAGCCCTTTTTTGACCCCATATCCTTTATTCACTCCCCCTTTGGGGGCTGCAAATGAAGCTAACTATCACAGCTCTTGTGGGGACCTTGAAAGCCTTGCACTGTATTGTAAAAGTCTGACTGCTTGTAGGTTTTAGACCAGTTCAGGGAGAGGAATGGGGAATGAATGAAGGTAGAAAGGAAAGAAGATGAAGAGGAGAAAGAGATAGAAAGAACTTAAATTGAACTATAAGAGGACAGGAGGCAAAGGGCAGAGAGGAGCTAAGTATGAGAACAGGATTGGAGCTATGTAGATAGAATTTTGTATGAGAAGAATAAAATGAATGGACAAAAGAGCTTGGTATACTTAGATTCATTCTTTCAGATTATTTTTTGCTGTTGGTAATGTCTCTTCTGGAAACCCTGAGAAAAGTCTATTATAAGCTGGACCCTAATAGCCTTTGATAAATGACAAGATGCAGAGCAAGGCAGCCCCTCTCCTTGAAAGGTTTAGGAGGACTGTCCTATGCGATCTACCTCAGAGAGATGAGCACCTAGTAAAGCATCCTTCTGAGGAAGAATTGGGAGCTACAGATAAAAGCCAACCTCTGATGTCAGTGCAGCCACCACACAGAGTTAAGATGCCTGAGTTTGGCTCTGCATTTCTAAGAAGATGGCCAGTAATGTCCTCCTATGTCCACCACTGGGAAGCAGGTACCCTGAGGACAGGGCACAAAGACACACGCAGCATGAAGAACAGACCTCAGAACAATACCATAAGCCAGAGCAAAGTGCCTCCATTTACAAGCCATTTGTTAGTTCTTATTGTATCTAGATACAGCACACCCTCCCCTGCTCCTACCCTGGGACTTCCCTCAGGGAATGGACCACAGCCAAGGGTTCAAGTGACCCAAGGTCTCCCAGTGAAGGTACTCATCTGGTTCTCAGGCATCTGAAACAACCCCACACTCTAAGCACAGTGGATATTTCTGGAAGGAAGAACATGTACTAGGTGGTCTTTCATTAGCATCTGATCTCCTTTATTTTATATAAAATATTTTCATTTTATAATTAATTTAATTTTACATATCAGCCAACGACTCCCCTATTCTCTCTCCTCCCACCCCCATCCTTCCCCCACAATCCGCCCCCCATTCCCACCTCCTCCAAGGCAAGGTCTCCCCTGGGGAGTGAGCCCAGCCTGGTTGATTCAGTTGAGGCAGGTCTAGTCCCTTCCTCCCTACACCAAGGCTGAGCAAAATGTCTCAGCATAGGCCCTAGATTCCAAAAAGCCAGCTCATGCAGCAAGGACAGGTCCCCGTCCCACTGCCAGGGGGCCTCTTAAACAGTTCAAGCTCATCAACTGTCTCATTTATCCAGAGGACCGGGTCCAGTTCCATGGGGTCTCCTCAGATCTGATCTCCTAAAGCTCGGTTGTGGCAGTGACTTCACTGAAGCTGCTGGATTTGATCACTGCCGCTCATCATATTACAATAGCTGGTATTGATGGAGCAATAATAAAATTGAAGAACAATGCATTAATGGGATGTTCCTTGGAGACAAACGAACCATCCCATACAGTGGCTGGATCTATGATGGGAAATGCCAAGCAACAAGAAAGGCTTCCTGGAAGGGGAGGTGGCAAAGTCAGGATCAAAAGCACACACACATGGGTAAGTTCTGGAAACAAACTGAAGCAGACATCAGAGCAAAGGGTTCAAGGCCATGGATGCAGTGGCTTAAGGCTTAGCATGAAGCAGGACATTGGAAGGACTGAGACTGGTGGAGATCAGTCAGGTGTGGGCTGTGGGGGAAGAGAGTGGTCTTGGTGGGGGAACATGGATGCACCAAGACCCTTAGGTTCCCAATCTGAGAGCAGCGAGATGGTCAGGTTCCCATCATGCCGGTGGGAGGGCTGTCAGACTGGCCATGCACACACTATTGGAATGTGGTCAGCTCACAGGGCAGACCCCACTGTACCAACGTATGAGTTGACTTACAAAGGTATCAGTCACTCTAGAGACATGTGGTGACCCATATGCAGGCATTCTGATGTTTCTCTGATACATGCAGAGAACCTGTTGGAGGGACCACAGGTCTAGACTCCTGGTTTAGTACCGTCATGTTGGATCGAATTTCTGTGATCAAGAAGAGAGGATTCCATTTTGAACAAGGGATATAAACAGATGCTTGCTTCTGATTTAGAATGTGCAGAACTTGGTACTGGCTTAATCTTGGGTGAGTGTGGGAAGGGCATGATGAAGGTCATATCAAGCTTTGGGTTCTGAGCAACTCTCTGGGTGAAGGGGGCCCTCAGGTGAGGAACAGCCATAGAGGCATACAGGGACCAGGCAAGAAGACAGAATGGGCAGAATTCTGAACTCTGGCCTTGATGGGTTTTAGCAGCTTGCAGGCTGTCAGTGAGAATCATCCACTGAAACTACAAGTGAAGTCTGACCAAACAAACTGGCTCCCCAACACTCCCTCCCAGTACTTCCAGGCAGCCAGTGACTTGGGTTCACAGCAGGAGGGAGCTTGCTGAACATCCCACACCAACTGACCCACTGATGGTGAATGCTGATCCTCAGAAGGGGCATTGATCACTCCTGCCTTTTTCAGCTAATGGCCAAGCCTGGGATCCTCAATAGCCCCTCATGCCTGCCAGCCTCTTGCCTCAGACTACAGCCCAGGAACACAGAGATGGGAGCTTCAATGTCTTTGATTCCCTGACAAGTATAGCATATGTGTTCATACACGCATACATACAGGTTAGCACAATTGTAGAGTAACAAATTGCCCCTTCCCACTCAAATTGGTCATTATTACGAGCCCTATCCTTTGATCTGAGTTCCTCGAGTCTGACTTCTGTGGCAAAATGTGCCATAACCCACCCCCCCATAACGATAAGGGCTCCAACTCCATCCATCTCTCCAAAGAAAATTAGCAAGTGCTTATTTTCTGTCACCCCAGACAGGTCTATGCAGTACCATCCCCTAAATGTGCCCCAGGAAAGAAGATGAGCCCCCAGCAGGCTTGCTATCCATCATTCCCAGCTTCACACTCCAGATCCAGCTGGTAAGCAAGCAGGCTTGGGCTGATGGGAGCTGTTGTGGGTCCCTTGCTAATGACCTAGTTAGCAGCTTTATTGAGAGGTGGAGGGCTTGAATTAGAAGGAGGAGCCCTTGCCTGGTACATTTAGATGTTCCCTGGATTTATGGGCCTAGAGTTACTAACCTTTGTAAAATAGCCATTGTTCTTATTACAGAAAACAGCCTATTTTTAAGAGCCACAGAATCATCTTTGAATACAAAACAGCTCTTGCAATTTTCTTTTGCCTGATTTGTTTATAAGGGAATGTGTCTTTTTCTTGTTCCCAGTTGTTTTGGTTGGTAAAAGCTTCTAGGGCATGCCTGTGGAGCATCATGTGCCCTGTGAGGCATCATGCGGCTCACAAACTTAAACTTTGGACACAACCAGTATTTAGCATTGACTACAAATTGCTAAGAGATGCTGTTCAAGTGAGAAGTACTTTGGGAACTGTGTGGAATGCTGACGATGACAGCCAGCCCCAGCCTGGAAGACTCTGAAGATCTCTCCATCACCTTGTGGTTGGCATTCCACTGCAACAGTGCCATGGTGGGCCTATAGATTGGTTCAATACTGGGATCCTGGATCAATGGCCCATGCAGGCCACTGCTCACTGATTTATATTGCCACTCTCTCTCCAGTTTAGTTCATTCCATACATCAATACTCAACAGCATTTCTGTCTGGGTCACCAGTTGAAACTGTTGTGATCCAACATGGTGATAGGATTTTGTGGATACAGAGTGGGAGCCAGAGTCAATCCATGGGATATCAGTATGTCTAAAGCTGTAGAGGAAATCTGAATGTTATGGTTATGGAGCACAAACAAGAGAGAGGAGGCACGTCGTCTGGTTTCTTGATTGGGTTGTGTTTGTCATATATCTGATTGGCTGCTTTTTCTAAAATGGCCAGGGCCCAGACCTGAGTAGCTGCCAGTGAAGAGAGCCACTGAGAGAGCATGGGTCCTAGACTCTCTCACAGAGCTCTCACTAGCTAGGTAGGCATCATGATGTCCAGTCTATCTCCTGCCTTGTTCCTCGACCCAAAGTGGGTGGTATAGCCTGTTTATTATGTATACCCAAGGTATGGTGGCTAGGCCACTCAGTTTCTCTTGGTCATCAGGATGTTCTGAAGTTAGAGGTCATGGTTCTTGACCTCATACACATTTTTAAAAGTGCAAATAATGGAGACTGAACTGAGATGCTACATGCCTGTCAGAAAAGAGAGAATCTTAAAATTTGACAGTAGCAAGTGCTGAACGGGATGTGGATCAATTAGAACCAATACTCCATGGGTTAGGCATGTGGCTTAGTTGGTAGAGTGCTTGCCTAGAATGCCCAAGGGCCTGGGTTCAACTCCAGCCTAACATGAACCATGCACAGCTCTAATACTAGCATTTGGGATGTGGAGGAAGGAGGATCAGAAGTTCAAGGCCTGGGATGTGTGAGACTCTGCCTCAATAAAAGAACACTCACACATGATTGCTGGGGACACACAGGATATCATTTCTGGTTCTCCTTAATGTATACACACACATCTCACCTGGCCTACAAGTTCTACTTGTAGGTCTTCGTGTATGAACTAGAATATAATGGTCCATTTTCAAGACAAAAATACCTTGAATTGCTTAGGTCCAGTTACAAACTCTGCAGCTGGCAGCCTGATCAGCTAGCAAACTCTGCTAGTCACCTCCTCCTCCAAAAAATAAAACCTCAGAGTTGGAAGTTACTAATAGCTTGCCTGATGACCTGCAGATGTGACAAGGCCATGTGCCTGAAAAGCTTTGAAATAAACAGGATGTAGAACAGAGAAAACTCCTAAGTAGTCTTTGTAGAGAAGTAGACGAATGTTAAGTGGCAAAGGGAAAGGTAAGGCCCAGATGGCATTTAAGATTGTACCCTCCTGATTACTTCACTAGTGAGGAAAGGGAGGAAGAGGCCTGTTTTCAGTTTATACAAATGTCTCTGCATGGTAGGAGCGCCAGCCACTCTGGAATGGCGGACTTTAAAGTTGGTGGTTGTTGCTGCTTTCAATGAGTTCATCATCCTCTAAGCCTGGGAATGGCCTGCTGGTCTCCATGACTCCACTCTGCTGCTGGTCTCATGAATGTCCCGGCAAACCACATGAATAACGAAGCTTGGAAGGGCTGAGAAAATGGAGAAGCCAGTGGACACTGTCCTCCTGGTCTTTAGTCAGGAAAGCAACAAAGCTGAGGTTTTTTTCAGTGACCTTTGTGAATAGTTGTGTTTTAGTTTGTAACTTCATTTGCATTGCTGTTGATCATTTGGCAACATTGAAACAAAATGAGAATCTCAATTAAAATAAATGCTGAGCTCTTGTATCAGCCCTGTTTGTGAGACCTGTTCTTCAGCATCACTGTGCCTTCTGGAGTCTCTCGTGGGGCTCTTGACTGTTAAAAAGGAGGACTCTCTGAAGGAAGTTGTTTGGGGACCCCATGTGACCACAAATGCCTCCTTATCTAAGGAGCCCCACAGACTGAAGCATTAGGAAAGTCACCTTGATCTGTGACCAGAGTCATGACAGTGGGGTAGCCCCACATGCGAACTCTTTTGTTAATCAGCACTGGAAATGGCCCCCGCCCCTCCACACACACAGCCCACCTCACCTCCAGCACCATGCTGTCTTTGGTCAGCAGGCATGAGAAGGTGCCTAAGGTGTGCCCTACTCCTAGGCCCCTTCCATCTCTCAGGACACATTCCTGGGGTTATTGGAGAGGTTGAAAGCATCATGAGGCTGTAAAGCATGTTCTCCTTCTCTCTCTAATGGTACCCAGCAGCGACACCCTCACAGGGGTAGTTTAACTGGCTTCCTGGCTCTAGCTTATTTCACCACCACTGAGTTGTTAAATATACTATAATTGCATGTTGGGCAAAGCATTCTAGGATGTAATTTTCTTATCACAGGCTCAAGCCTTGCCTTCTAGCTGCTCATTAGCCTAGAAAGCTTCCTTTGTGTGGAGTGTGGTGTTCTCTGTGAGGTGCTTTCTGTTGGACATGTACTGAGGGCAATGTGTACATACAATGTGACTGGGTATGGCATCCCTTGATGCCACTTCCTGTACTGTCTCAGCCTCAAGGTATGTATGCACCCTAGCTGACCTGAAGCTGGCAGGTGCAGCAGCATGCACCCTATGCAGAGAACAGATTCACCTCCTGGGGTCCAGGTAGGGACTCTTTCATCCTGTGTCTCTCCAGTGACATCCCGGCCAAAGGGGAGAGATACCTTCAGAAGGAGGTACATGCCACATCTCAGAAACCAGAACTACTCTGGTTCAGGAAAGGCCTTACATGACTGTTAGTGCTCTCAGGAAGTTTGACCAATCCCTTCCAGAGAGACTTAGTCTCCAACACAGGGTGTTCTCTGTTTATCACACATTTGGGGTGTTGGCAAGGCAGCTATCAAGGGCTCTGACCTGGATATCCTGAGCTTGGATGTATTCCCAGCAACATGCCTGCCCACTGCCTTCTGGGAGGCATGGCTGAGGGCCTGGTCAGGTCATAGACCCTCCCTGGATAGCTGAACTACTGAGGAACCCTTGTTTAATTCATCAGGCTTGGTAAGCACTGAGAAGATTCAGGGATGGGATGAGCCAGAAGAGTTTTAAAAGCCCCATCTGGGGAAGCACCATATTGTTTATGTTGAGGTCTTTGATCCACTTGGACTTAAGTTTTGTGCACGGCGACAGATATGGATCTATTTGCAGCCTTCTACACATTGACATCCAGTTATGCCAGCACCATTTGTTGTAGATGCTTTCTTTTTTCCATTGTACATTTTTGGCTTCTTTGTCAAAAATTATATGTTCATAGGTGTGCAGGTTAATGTCAGGGTCTTCAATTCAATTCCATTGGTCCACATGTCAGTTTTTATGCCAGTATCAAGCTGTTTTTATTACTGTAGCTCTATAGTAGAGCTTGAGGTCAGGGATTGTGATGCCTCCAGAGGTTGTTTTATTGTACAGGATTCTTTTGGCTATCCTGGGTTTTTTGTTTTTCCATATGAAGTTGAGTATTATTCTTTCCAGATCTGTGAAGAGCTGGCTGTTTGGAACCTTGGGCTTACACAGGAACACATGCTCAGCCTGGAAGGAGGGCACTGGACCTGCCTGTACTGATTCCACCAGGTTTAAATGAATCCCCAGTGGAGTCTTGGTCCTGGAGGACATGGGAATGGAGGGGAGGGGCTGGGAGGAAGGTGGGGGTGGGTGCAGGAGTGGGGAGGACAGGGGAACCCATGACTGATGTATAAAATTAAAACACATAATAATAATAATAAAAATACATAAATGATCAATAAACATACAAAAAGAAAAAAAAATCCCCATCTGCATCAAGGAGTGTGGCTTCCAAAGTAGTTGTCAACCACTCAGCCCACAGTCATTTCTGTTGCTTATCAAGTCCTCTTCATTCCCATTCAGATCAAGGAAGCATAGCTAAATCAAGAAAAGTATGAGTCATCAAATCATGACTCAAAAAGAGGCTGGGGGAGATGTTTATCTGCAGTGGTGGTCCTGGGCAAGAGGACCAAATTAAGCATGTGTTCTGGCATACTTGGGAAGCAGGGGCCATTTAACTCCTTAATGTAGTGGTGATAAAATAAAAACCAACAAATATGGGGCCCCCCCCCCCCCCCGGTGTTCTGTCGGGCAGTGTGAATAAATTCAATGTCATGGTACTTTCAAGCCCTGATAGGGTTTATAACTAGGATAAAATTCTGACATGAAATAAATTTTGATCCAAGTTTGGTTTTATTTGAAAGTTGTAACAGATAGCACCTCAAAATGCTGGAGTTATGGCACAGCATATTCGGTGGGTTTCCTTGCTTTATAGTTGGCTGCATTACTGCCTCCAAAAGTAAGTAGGACACCCCTGAGACCCATGCAGAGCCATGTGAAAGCACCTGACTGTGTAGATGTGTTGGAGAAACACTGGCTGTGTTGGCCACTGTGTTGAGGCTCTGGATTCTGGTGACACTTTTCATTCAGATTGGCTGTGACTTCATAGTCACAATCAGCTGGCAGGCTTCAAAAGCTCTATCACGATGCTTGGCTCTGGGGAAAATAAGGATTGGGCTCACAAACTGTGAGCAGCCTGTTTGCTGATGCAAGCAATGCTTGAAGATTGGGTTGCATAGGTTTTGTCAATTTGATACAACCTAAAGTCTCTTGGGAAGAGTGAACTTCAATTGAAGAATTGCCTTGATGGGAGTGAATGATGGCCATGTCTGTGAGATAGTGTCTTGACTGATGATTAACGTGAGGATGGTAGTCTTCCTAGTCAGGTAGGCCTGGGTTGGAGAAGAAAGCCAGCTGAACACAAACCAGTGAGTGTGTCTGTTCCAGTTTCTCTTTCAAGTTCCTGCCTCAAGTCCCTGCCCTGACTTCCCCCACTGATGGACTGTGAGTTGGAACGTAGAATAAACTCTTTCTTCCTCTGAGTTGCTTTTGATCATGGTATTTGTCTCAGCAAGAGAAAGTCAACTAGAACAAAGGCCAATGTCAAATTAAGTGTCATCACAAAATGCCAGTTTATGAAACATATCATTATTCTCTCAGGAACAAGTTTTATTCCCTCCTTTTAAAACAAATATGACTTTTTGATGAGGCGGTTGTGGCCAAGATCTTAAATGTCCCTTAAAGGAACATGTGCCAACGATATGTATATTAACATGTGGTCCCCAGCCAGTGGCACTGTTTGAGAAGGTGGCGCCTAGCGGAAGGAGGTTCTAACACTGGAACACGACTTTGAAGAGGACACTGGGTCCTGGCTCCCCACCCTTTCTCTCTTTGTTTCATGGCTACCTTTCCTCCTCCATGTGCTTCTGCCATGATATTCTGTCTTACCAAAGACCCAAAGTGGATGAGTCCTGTGGTCATGCACTAAAACTTCTGATTACAACCAACATAAGCTTGAGAATTTTTTAGAGGGCTGGAAGGGTGACTCACACAGTCATAGACTCAAATAATCCCACAGTCAAAACTCAGAAAGATGCCTAGGTTGAGTGCTCCTCATCCAGACAGCTTGGCACACAAACTGTTCTTATTTCAGATTGTTTTTTTAAGATTCTGCACATAATTTATATAATGAGACTTCTTGGGATCAACATAGAATTTACTTGGTTTTTTTTCTACATGTGTTTTTATACATATGGAGGAGATAATTCTATATCACGGTTTTATTTTTTCATATTTACATGTTGACTGTGACCAGTCTCATAAGTTTTGATGTGGAATTTTTCCATTGGCTTTACGTCAAGGCTAAAACACTTTTAGACTTTGGAACATTTTGGAGTTTGCATTTTTGTGACAAGTATAGTCAACCTGTGGTGAAACACCTCATTTTCTTCTTACTTTGACTAAAGAGCTCTGAAAGGGGCCACTCAGGAGGGAAGGGTTTATTTTGGCTTACAGTTCTAGGGGGATCCAGTCCATCATGGTGGGGAAGACCTGACAGCAGGTAGGGAAGGCCTGGAGGTCAGAGTGGGAGACTGGCTGGTCCCATTGCATCTACAGCCAGGAAGCAGAAGAAAGAAGAAAGAGAAAGGAACAGGACAAGAAAGCCTCAAACCCTGCCTCCAGTGACACACTTTTTCTACAAGCCTCCACCTCCTAAAGGCTCCATAAGCTTCCCAAACAGCAATGCCAACTGGGAAGCCAAGAGTTCAAACTTGTGAGCCTGTGGGGATATTTTACCTTCAAAGCACAGCATGTAGACATTCATGAAGGTCCTTTAAAAAGAAATATACCATTTCATTCTTACTGAAAATATTTTAAGTGTACAGATGATGTTTGGGTGCACATGCGCATAGTGAAGTGATTACTACAGCCAAGAAATTGAATAGAGCCACTATTGCATATCCAAGTTACTGTGAGTGTGGGTGTGCACATGCATGCTGTGTGTGCATTTGCTAAAGTGTGTCATATGTAGGAATGCATAGTGTGTGCCCATTATAGCCCAGTTATATAATAGTTTCTTTATTTGCTATCTGTCAAAAACATTCAGGCTCTGGCTGAATCTTAGCTACTGTGAATAATGCAGCAGGGAGCAGAGGAGGGCAGCTGTCTCTGCAAGGCGCTTAGAATATATGGAGGATCTCACTTATATCTGACTTTATAAATCAGCAGAGCAGAATGAAGAATGGTGGATACTGGGTAGGGAAGAAGTAGGGGTCATAGGTCAGGGTTGCAGCTGTGCATGATGAATGAGGTCAGAGGGGAAGCCGAACCATGAGAACCAGTTACTATTGCTGCATTCTCCACAGGAAACCTGCCTAAAGAGAGAATGAGTTTTGGGTGATCTTATCTAACACACACACACACACACACACACACACACACACACACACACACACACACTTTATATGGGTGTGTAAAACAAGGCCATCCTTCCACCTGAACACAAGAGAACAAGCAGGAAGATGAGGCCAAGGTGCATCTCTCAGTGTCCAGTATGGAGACGGCTCTGCGGTTTTCATCAACTGGTTGGGAGTGGTGCCGATGGTGGATTCCCAGTTATCCCAGACTGGGAAAGGTTTTATTTAATGAGGACAATGAGGCCTCATTTACTGTGGAGTGTGAGACTAACAGTCAACATGGGAAAAGATGGTGACGCTACAATCAGGCCCGGCCAGGCCACTCCAGTTTCTTCACATTTTGCTAATTCTGTGTTGGTGGCTTGTGAAGTTTCGCACGTGTTTAAAATTAATTCCTCTTCATCTCAAATGTCATTGGTGAAGTGTGATCCAGGCTGATTGAACCATCTTCCTATGAGATAGGCAGCTCCCTGCAGACAACCTGACAGACAGTGGCCTTCCCTCCTGTGTTTGGCTTCCTGGGGTGGTGAAAAAGTCTTGATTGCCAGAAACAGCTCTGACAGTTACCAGAAAATTCTTCCTCAAATTTAGGGGACATTCTCTTCCCTGTCACTTCTGCTGGGAGTCATGGGCTCTTTAGTTCCTCCCTGGTTCATTGAGGGTATTAAGTCTGACTGGCATGGCCTGGAAATGGGTACTGGGAACCAGGAATTTGATGAGTGTTTTCCCAGTGAAAACAAACTACATCAAATTTGGTTCATACTTGGTGAACTAAACTTTCTATAAGGAATTTAAAGAAATTTGCTATAAGACCAAGTTCAGAATCATTGACAGCATAGAAATTACTAGGAAAAGGCAAAGTCAGTGTGAGCAATACCACCGCACAGTCAGACATTCAAGTCAGCTGTCCATGACGGGCCCCCCTCCAGGATAAGCCTCCCTTCCATATCCTGGGGCTCTAATTTAGAATTTTTCTGCTTCTCAACGTCTCACAGCTGCATTGGTGGAAGAGAAAGGATATGGCATTTCCTTTAAGGTCATCAGGTTCCAAATTTCTGCTCCAGTACCTATAGCCCTGGCCTCACTGTCTCTCCTTATCCCAGGATATGACCATGGTGGTAGGTGAGAGTGGGCTTTGAAGGAACCAGCTGGGAAATGAGCCCCAGCCTGGTGTGACTGTCACTGATGGTGCTGATTTATCAGTGTGGCTTGCTGCTTGTGAGAGATAGGCTCACAGATCATTCTATACGCCCCAGCCTCACTCCTACATTGGCTTTCTTCCAATCCTCCCCTCCTGAAATCCATATGTGCCTCTGAGTCCACACACATGACTCTTCCATGAAGCTTTATGGCATGTCCCCAGTGTGTGCTGATAGAGCTGAGTCTTCCCAGCAGTCTGGGGAGGGGACCTTGCAGCACTGATTAGAATCATGCCAAGGTTGGGACATCCTTACTCAGTAACCATCAGAACGACAACATAGAAAGAGAAAAAGGCTGAGTTTGAAGAGGAGGAGAGAGATATGGACATAAGACATGGGCAGATTCCACTTCCTTCTTGCAAAGAGAGGACTTGTTGAGGCCAAGGCCAGAGATGGGATGCCATCTCGCCCTTCCCTGGTTATTCTCTGTGTAGGTGTAGAGACAAACTCTTCCTACTCCTGGTTATGTGAGGTATAGTTGTGAGCCACCATTATTTATGATTTACCTGTAACACAGATAGATTGTGGTACTGGATTATGCCAATTCCTTCCCCTTACACATAAAGTAAGATGAAGTTGTCTTTGAAGAGCACAGTGTAAAAACAAGAGCTCTGCTGCTGGCAATGTGAACAAAATATGTCTTCCCTCACCATGGAGGAGTTCATCTTGTCTCTCTTGCTCTTCTGTTAGGTAAAGCAGTTTGCATAAATACAACCAGGTAACCAGTTGATGTTTCTCAGAAACCTGGCTGTGTCGAAGGCAGTTCATTAAAGCACTTTTGATTGAAAAGCATCCTTTCAAACACTGAGGCAAAGTGTCAGTAGGACAGGCTCAGAGGAGACTCATCCCAGCAAGATCAGCTCTGGGGACCCGAGTATCTGTGCAGGCTTCTCAGCCAGACATGAGCGCTGTCTTCTGTCTTCATCAGTGCCTGGACTGTGAGGGACCTGCTTCTGCCATATCTGCCCACATCATGATGCCACCTCCCCCTGCCGTGGATGGCCCAAGGTGGGGTGATAAAATCTCTCTCCTGGAACTAAGACTTGGGATGTTCTGTCATGGTGAGTCTCAGCTCTGTACTGAAGGCTGAGGTCAAGTACTGGACTCAGCAGCTGCCAGTTTTCACTGTTGTTGCTGTTGTTAGAGTTATTTATTTATTTGAGACAGGATCATGTTCTCCCAATCAGGATGGCCTAAGACTCATCATGTGGCATACACCAGTCTAGAATTCAGTGATTCTCCTGCCTCCATCTCCAGAGTATGCTTCTCTGGAGTAGGCTACCTTTCCTAAAAACATACCATCTTTTCAGCCAAATGTAGCAGCTGATGTCTGCAACCCTAGCACACAGCTAGCTAAGGCAGGAAGGCCACCATGCATCTGCTTGTCTGTGACAGGAACCTTGGAAATGAATAGAATACCTAAAAAAAAAAAAAAAAAATGAAACGGCCTAGAAGAAGGTACACCAAACTAACTCTCAGACACTGGATGGAGAACTAAATGGAAGCAGTAAATGGTGAGTGGAGCCATAACTCAAAAAAGAGAAGCAAGGAATAAACAAAAATTTAAAATAGCAGAAAGTGACTGAAGGCAAATTTGGAAGGTCTGTCAAGAGAGGCGGATGGGAGCATCAGCCACTTAGGTGAAAAAATCCTTTCTTTGGTGACAAGCATAGTGTGCAGAGGGGTCTAAGCTCCTGCGTAGGGTGTGTGACAGGTGGACACAGGCATGCAGAAAGGAAGAAGGGCTTGGAAAGACAAGTCTAGAAAGCAGGCAGGAGCAGATCCACCCAGCTGCCAATGAATGGGTGCTTACCAATCATCCCCCTCACCCCACCATCTGGTCTCACCTTCCTGGTAGAAGACTTATGACTCATTTCTCAGGTTTTGTATAGAATGTTTCAGATATACAATGAAGCACTGAATGAGGACTCAGTGTCTGCAGGGAAATACCTAGAGGTGGCTTCTGCAAGAACAATCCTAAAACATACAGAAAAGCCTTCTGCTGTCTGGAACTCCAGACCTCTGTGCTGGGGTGAATCTGATACAGGGCCCAGGCTAACTGTGAAACAGAATGGTGACTAAACTTGGCAGTGAGTTTAGCTATCTTAATGGGAGCAGAAGGTTATAATGAATAGACCACTCCAGTGTGGGTGTGGGTGTGGACCCCTGGGGAGATTTTCTAGGTGCAATTAGCACTTCTTTAAAGGTCTGGTAGAATTTGATAGCGAATCTGGTTCTGGGCTTTTCTTTTTGGAGAGACTATTTACTGCCAATCTTGTTTCCTGTTACGGATCCATGGACATTGTTTATATCCTCTTGATTTAATTTTGGTTGGTCATATCTAGGAATTTATCCATTTCTTCAGAATTTTCCAGTGTTTGTAGTACAGGTTTTCAAAATATACCCTAGTGGTCATCTGGGTTTCACTGGAATCTATTGTATTCTTTTTCATCTCTAATTTGGACCTGCTCCCTTTCTTTTGGTTAGTTTGGCTAGGCGTGTGTTGAGCTTATTTTTTTCTAAAGAAGAAACTCTGTCCTGTTGATTTGTTGTATTATTCTTTTGTAATCTCTATGTCATTAACTTTTACTCAGATATTTATGGTTTCATTCTGTCAACTTCATTTGGTTTTTGGCTGATTTTTGTTTTGGGATGATTTGACCTTTAGCAAAGTTATTTATTTGAGATCTTTGAGTTTTTAATGTAAGTGCTCATTGCCTTAGGGCATATAGCATGCATTTGCTGTATTCTGAAGGGGCTGAGAAGTTCGCTTGCTATTAATCTCAATTAGTTTTATTCCATGGTGGTCTTAAAAGGCACAATCAATTATTTAGATTATTTATTTGTCTGTTAAGATTTGCTTTCTGGCCTAAAGTTTTTAGAGACGGTTCTATGGGCTGCTGGGAGGAATGTGAATTCTACAGCTGTTGTATGTAATAATCTGAAAATGTCTGTAAATCCATTTGATCTAGGATGCAGATTAACTCTGAAGTTTCTTCATTGGTCTTTCAATCTTGACAACTGACCTATTAGTGAGCTTGAATATTGACGACATCCATTGTTATTGAATCAGAGTCTAACTGGTTTTGTGTGTGTATGTGTGTGTGTGTGTGTGTGTGTGTGTGTGTGTGTGTGTGTGCGTGTCTATCTGTGTGTTTATGTTTGTTTGAAGTCAGAAGCTCCAAAGTTTAACACATACATGTATTCAACTCTCCCATCTTCTTGATGGAATCTTCCCTTTATTAATATGTGGTGGTCTTCTTTATCCCTCCTGACTAATTTTGCTTTGAATTCTCCTGATCAGTTATCAGAATAGCTATGTGGCTTGTTTCAGTTTTCATTTGTTTGACAATTTTTATTTGTTTGGCATCTTTTTGCCCACAGTCCATATCTTTAACAGTGAATTGTGTTTCCTAGAGATGGTGGATGGCTGGTTTTTAAGTTCAATCAGCTAGTTTATATCTCTTAATTGAAGCATTAAGACTACTTCCACTTGCTATTGTTGGGAAGAGCTTGCTAATTGCTATAACTATCATAACTTGAACTGTGCACCTCTCTGAAGACTTCAGATGAAATCTGAAGTCTTGTGGATGCCTGCTCAGCTCAGGGCTTGAAGCTTGGAATTACAAAACAGAAAATTTAAGATGACCCATAGCTCTTACTCCAAGCCTGCTGTGAGGTCTGAAGAGTCCCCATAGGCCAGAGAAGGAAATACATTAAAGAACAAAGCTCCAGTCCCTTTTACTGTGGGGCTATGGTCTAGACCATTTAGACAAATTCTTCTACAGCAGTTGCCTGATGCCTGGTGGGGCTGCATTGGACATTGGTCTTCTGACATCAGGTGGTCTGGAGCATTTGTTCATGCTTGCCATCACTATTTCCCTTGGGGACTCTAATGCTCAAGTGACCAGAAACACAGAAAGAGTGCACCCCAAACCTGAAGATCATGTTCTTATTAGAGTGGGTTAATTGCTTCTCTGGTAGAGAGAGAATATTAAGTTGTTACCCAGCAACTAGCTATAATTGCAGTGCCTCTTTCTATGATCCCAGGAAATCCAAGGAAATATTAAAGGGCAATTTATCAAAGAGCCTCTCTCACTCTGTGCATACGCTAGTTGCATTTATCCTATGAGAGTCTCAAAAGTATTGCAACATATTAAAAAATGGAGCAATCAGAGCTGGAGAGATGGTTCGGTCTTATGAACACTTACTGCTCTTGATGGGGACCTGGGTTTGATTTCCAGCATCCACTCATGTCTGGAAGATCACGGCGGTCTGTAATTCTAGTTCCAATGGAATCTGATGACTCCTCTAGCCTTTGAGGGCATCTATAGTGCCGGTGGTGCACACACATTCGTGATAGATAGATAGATAGATAGATAGATAGATAGATAGATAGATAGATAGATAGACAGACAGATAGATTCCCTCATCCAAGTTCAGAATCTGTACTTGATCTATTCTAGAGCATGGCAGTTTTGGACAAGAGGTTTGTGGAACACTATCTTCTGTGCGTCATGGCACCGTATGACTATGTAAGTCAGGGGTAGAGGGCTGGGCTGCCAGTGTACACCACTTGGGACAATGCCAAAACTGCTGGTTATATTTAGCCATGCATTGAAGTGCCTATACCTCTGAGGCTGCAGAAGATCCAGGATTCAAAGAATTATGTACAAGTCACTACTAAGTCCACAGAAAAGCTTGAGAAAACAGTATAATATTACACAGTTCACACATATTTTCCTATTCTTAGTATTTGAATATTTGACCAGATTAGGCCTGCCTTCTCTTCTCTTCTCTTGTTTCTCTCCCAACTTGAACCTCAGTATAATTCATGATAAGCAAGAAGTCTACCACTGGGCTCCATCTCCAGTTCCTCCTTTTACTTCTAGAGACCGGGTCTTCCTAAGGAACCCAGGATGGCATTGAGCTCATTCATAGCCCAGAGAGGCATCAGACTAGAAATCCCCCTGCCCTAGCTTCCCAAACAGCTGGGATTACAGAATTGTACCACCAGGCCTGCCTGCTTTCCCTCTCTCTTTGTGCATGTGGACATATAGATATACAATTTTATTGTATGTAATTATATTTGGTATTGTCTAAACAATCCTATAGCAACATTTAGACATATCATATCACTTTAGCTTTTGGTAACATAGTTTTATCCTAAGAATAAGGTCGAGCTCATTCTAACCTCAGCACCCTTTATCACATACTGAAGAAGTATAGGGCTGCCAACTGGGATCCCTGTCTGTAGACTGTGGCAGGATGTAGTGGCCTAGAAGCTGGACAGTGGCCTGGAGCTGATATGTGTGATCTCATCAAGTCTAGGTAGATTTTTGGGCTTCATTTCTAATCTTACCCTGTAGTGGACAACGTGCTTGGTCTAATTCATTTTCTAATTTCCATTTTGCTTCATGATTTTTAAAATTTAGAATTCTTCTCATTTCAAGTCTGAGTTTACCTGCCATGTGTTTTGATCTCCTTAGAAACACCTGAACCTTAGAGCAGTCCTATGACCTCTGATGGTTCCCTCTGGTGACAGCAGTGGCATTGGGCTTTGAAGGTCTATGCTGGTCATCCTGTAGACTGCCCAGGACCCTAGATTTGTCTGATCTTTTTCTCATAAATAGATTCAGGGTACACAAATTTACAGAATGGTGATGTTGTGTTTTTCCTGGAAATAACACCACCATTTCAATTTGCAGCATTGTTGGCCATGCGTGTTCCATCTCTGGGCTCCTGGGAGGATTTTCATCATAACTTAAAATTACTCAGTAACCTGGGAGCAGCCCCTGATGCAGTTGTATGCATTGTTCTTCCTCTCTGTTGCTGGATCTTGCCTGTGTCAATCATTACTCAGAGTCTTTCTAAGTCATTCTGCCTAGCAACTAGCTGCCTACCATGTGGCTGCCTCCCTTCCTCCGCTGCTGCTGGGGTGTAATCATTGGCCCCTAAGTTTATTGGTGTCCCACTAGGTGTAGTCACGATGACCTTGTTGATACTCCAACTGTCCCCACCACACTCAGGTCCTCAGTACTTCCTCCTTGGTCCCTTATGTAGAGCTTTGGTTCTTCCAGGATACTGTTTCTGATGTGCCATGGCTGGATGGAGAGTCACCCCGACAGCAGCCACTTGGCAGGTCTGGGCATCGTCCTTTGTGCTCCTGTGATGAGCAAGGAAGGCAATCTCTTGTCATATGTCTGAGGGCTGTTTGTAGCCTTGCCCTCTGCCCATGCTTCCATGCAGGCTTCTATCGGTTACTTGGTCTTCGTTTTCTTCAAGAACCAAGCATTCTATGGGAAACTAACCATTTATCTCTAACAAACAAACTTTAAACAAAAAGAGCTGACTATACAGTTGAGAAATGCCTTCCTCCAGGCAAAATTTATAGCTGTTCTTCCTGTCACTTTTCACTATTGCACTCTCAGATCCATTGACTTTTACTGCATCTGCATTGGAAGGTATTGCTAGCAAGCCTCTAGGCTTTGCATAGTATTTAATAACATTTCTTGTTCACAGTTGATGGTGTTATGTGTGTGCATGCAATATTGTACCCAGTAGCTCCTCCACTGACCTACAGCATTTGCAAAATGCTACTTCTTTCCATGGGTAGACAGAGATGTTGGGGTTCATGGACAAAGATACTGTTTGTCACAGGCAGTATCTCTAGTCCCGTCCCCCCACCCCGATTTCTCTGTGTCCCACTCATCTGTCTGTGAGCCAACCCTCATCATTTTGAAAAGATTTATTTTTATATTATGTATGTGTATGTGTGTTTTCATGAATGTATGCCATGTTTGCTCAGGTGCCCTCAGAGCCCAGAGGAGGACACTGGATCCCCTGGGGCTGGAGTTATAGGCAGTTGTGGTGAGTACCAGATATAGATACTGGGCACCAAACCTGGATCCTCTACAAATCTGCATAGGCAGTATTTACTCTTAACCTCTGAGCTGTCTTCTCATCCCCTCAGAGTCTGTTTTACCCAGAGTCACAGATGGCTGCTCTGGCTCTTACTTTTAGGCTTTCCTTGCAGTAATGACATGTTCAAATTTTCTGTATAAACTTCAAAATGTGCACCAGAGGATAAACAAATAAACAAAATTAACTAGAGACACCCAATAAGAAAGTGTCTGTGGCTTTAGTTTCACAAGTCCACTGTGTGACTCCCAGTGTGATTTTTAATGTCTTCCTCCAGACAGAATTTATGGTCATTCTTTCTGTTGCTTTTTATTATTGCACTGTCCCCATCCGTCCCTGCTTCTGGATTCTTAGCAGCGATCTGGAGAATCTAGCCTTCCATTGTTCACCTCATATTATTGTTTCCTATGAGAGGGTCTTACTTTGGGTATTCACTGTGCCTGGCTAGAGGGGTGAACAAAGACCCTGGATTCATTGTCCCCGGTTCTTGTTTTCTCCAGCTCTTCTAGCAGGGCTTTATTTCTTTTCTCTTAAATTTATGTTCAAGCTGTTTCTCTTTGTGGTAGAATTGCTTGGTGTCTCTCACATAGTCTAGGGATCCTTGCTTTTTCCTGTCCTTGGACTGAGCCCTTGGTACCCGAGGGTCCCTACCACCTCCACCCCGGGTTTCAGGGGAAGATCCAGTGAGTGCCCTTTACTAAGGGCTCTACCAGGACTGAGGATGTTACAGGTGGTCAAAACCTGTCCCAGCACCTGTGAAGATGGCTGTATACTTTTCTCTCTGGATCCACATGGAGAATTTAATAGATTTCCTGAGCTTGAACCATCATTGTGTTATTGGAATAAATCCCCCATAGCTAAAACAGGTTTTTGATAGAATTTTTGACTGTGTCAGCTAATAATTCACGTTTTTTATGTTGACTTTCTTGATATCATTTTCCTGTTTTATTTCTTGTACTGTTTTTATCAAACATAAGTGCCCCTGGCATGTTTCTCAAACAAACATGACTTAGAAGATTTCCTATTTTCTGTTTTAGTTTTTCTCTTAATGCTTACTCTTCAAGGGGTTTCGAGAAGTGTCACAAGTGTCTACATGTTTGATTTCATCGTTGCTTTTGGAGAAATGGGTCTGCTTAGTCTCTCCTTTTCCTCTGAAGTCAGTTTTCATAAATAGTTTCCTGAGAATTTATCTATCTCATTTAAAAACTTCAAATATGTTCATAATACCAAGCTGTGCTAATATATTTATCTAGTTGGTTTGCCTACCTAATGTGTTTATTTAGGATTTTATTAATTATATTTATTTCATTCTTTGTTTGTTTGTTTTCTACCTCACTGATTTCTGCTTTTATCTTCAGCTCCTTCTTTTGGCAAATTTTATGTTCTTATTTCCAGCCTCTTGAGTTGGAAGCTTATATTTTATTTTTATTTATATCAAGGAATGTGAATTTACTTCTGATCATGGGCTTTATTGTATCAAAATCTTTTAATTGAATAGATTTCAATACATTGTTATGGGGAGCCCACAAGAGATGACCCTTCAAACACAGTTTATAGCCAGTTGAAAGTCTTTATTCCAGCTGGCTGGGACTATACTCAGGTATTCAAGACCTATGTGTAGCCCTAAGCATTTAGACGAAGGGGCTTTCAAGGACAAAAACCACATGCTGGTATCTCCCTCAGCAGCTGCAGAGGGCAGTTTGTACAATCAAGCAGTTTAACAGAAGCTAAGATAAGTTAGCTGGGGCATGTTGACCTCAGGTTTCTAGAATAGAGTTGGGTGACTTTTCATGGGCTTCTCCATCAAGGAGATCAAATTCTAGTTAAACCTGAAATGGTCTCAGGAGGAATACAAGATGGAGGAACTGCTGAACTGTCTTGCACTGTCACAATATTATATTTTTATCCTTACTTTTCAGAATTTCTGCAATTTGGGACCATACTTTCCTTCCCTGAAGAGTTGTTTTAGGGATGTATTTCAGCATCTAGAAGGGAACATCTGTCCAGAAAGCAGACCATACACTATTATTTTGTTTGCTCTGTGGTCCATAAACATTCATGTTATTTTCCCTTTAAGGAAATATGGGCCACTGCCTTTGTGACCTAACACATGACTAATATTTTATTTAATGTGTATTTGTGTATGTTGGGGTTTCTGCACGTGTGCACTTATCTGAGGAGTCCAGAAGAGGGTATCTGATAAATAACCTGGAGCTGGAGTTACAGGTAGTTGTGAGACACTCAACATTGATGCTGGCAACTGTACCAGCTTGGGTCTTCTGAAAGAGCAGGAGGTGCTGTTAACCACTGAGCCATCTTTGTAGTCCTACATGGATAGTTTCACTGACTTCCCCAACTGCTACAAAGTTAAAGCTTGTGTTGAGCATTATGAAGTCTTCCAATTCATTATGAATTTCATTTCTTTTTAGAATTCTCACTTGTCCTTTATCCATCTAACTTGTCAGAGTAAGGATGATATATTGAAATTTCCTAGTATGATTAGTTTCTCCTTGCCTGTCTGTCTTCCATGCCTGTTACTCTGTACTGGGCCACTTCCTTACCCAATCTTCATTTTTAAATTTCTCTTTAATATAAAGTTCAATTGGTGTGTATTCACTATATATAGTTATGGGATTCATGAAAGCATTTTTATATATGTATATCATATCAGCCTCTTTCTTCCTCCTTCCCTCCCTCCCTCCTTTCCTTCCTTCCTTTGAGACAGAAACCTCACTATATCACCCAGGCTGATACAGAACCCACGATCCTCCTGCCTCTGTCTCCCAAGTACTGGGATTACATTTGCACACCAGTGTGCCTGACTAGGTAGCAACTTCCAAAGTGATGCCATTTGGTGTTACTTCCCACCTTCCACCTTGTTGGAGACAAAGACTCTTGGCTGTTCTCCAGTGTGTGCAGACAAGGCTAGCTGATTTGAGCACTTCCTGGGCTTCTCTCATTTCCACCTCTCATTTCACTTAGTGATGCTGAGATTATAGAGGTGCACTACCACACTCAGCTTTATGTGGTTTCTGGGGATCTGAACTCAGGTCCTCAAACTTATTTAGCAAGTGTGTTACACACTCAGTTGTAGTGCCAGACCCTCCCTAGTTGTGTCATTTCTAATTCTTATCAGAATGTGTAACATTTGCATACTACTGCTCTTGCTGTATGCTAGTTTCAAGTCTGTGTACACCCTCTCTGCATGTCCACTTCCTATTTTCATATTGGAGTGGACCTGGTCCTGCAGTTGCCCCAGGTTTTCTGAGGGAAAGAATCCTCTGCTGTTTTCCTATTGAGGTGTCTACTGCTACTGAGTTATATTTACTTGCAAGATTCCTAGTCTTATTTGAAGGTCTCTCTAGTTTCTTGTTTCCACCATTGATTGACACTTCCTTGAAAATCTTATGTGTTTACTGACACACTGCAAAGCTGCTCAGCCCAGGTCAGTGTTTAGGGCAGCACAGCAGCCTTTTTCCTTACAGGAAGCTTTTTTCAGATCAGACTTTTATTATTTTATTTAAATTAAATGCTTCTCCCACCAACCTTCCCAAGGAGCCTTTTATACAAGGGACTTCACATCCCAAAAGACTTGGAAGGAACTTGGGCAAGAGGTCTGAGAATGGGTCTGGAGAGTAGGTACTTTAAATTTCATACATGAGTGATATGTTTATGTAATTTCCACTCCTCCTTTTCCCCAGTCTAACTCCTCCCGTGCCCCCTCACTCACTCTCAAGTCATGACCTCTTATCAAATCATGTTACATGCACATACATGTGTATTTCAATACAACCTGGGGAGTCCATTTGGTGTTGCTCATACACATATTATTTAGGGCTAACCACTTGATATTGGACAATTACTAGGGGGCTAGTCCCTGGAGAAGATTGAATCTCCCTCTCTCAACTGCCTGTAGCTTTAGGGGACATCACTAAAGAGGAGACTGAAAGACTGGAAAAGCCAGAGGATCAGGGCATCTGCAGCAAGATGGTATTTTCTATATGAGGCAGATAATCTGCACCCATATATCTCAACTATATGGCTGACCAAATACAATAAGAACAAGGACACTAGTTGAAACGTCAACATAGATGGGAGATGTCTCACAAGACCCTGCCCTTACATGCAGATAGTATTTTTAAATTACTTCTGTCGTAGGGATATAGCTCAGCTGGTCGGGTGCTGCACTAGCAGGTGGGAAACCCTGGGTTTGATCCTCAGCACTGCTTAGACCAGGTATGGTGGTACATGCCTGAACCTTCAGCATTCAGGAAATGGAGGCAGTGGAATCACATGTTTAAGGTCATTCTTAACCATATCATGAATTTGAAGCTAGGATATATGAGACACTGCCTGTCTCTAAATCAATCAATCAATCAATCACCCACCTAACCAACCAACCAACCAACCAATCTTCTGACACACTGATCTTGTGCTCCCATCGCTGGGTTCTACAGTTGGACGTACACTCACTGTTTTCATTTTTCACTCTGCCACACTTTGAGTTATCATCTTTGTTATCCATTTTCTTGCCTGTTTTCAAGATGGCTCATCACTCTCTGCACTCTCTGTGATACCGTCTCTATCCAAGGCAGATCCGTTTGCCTTTCTGTCATCCCTGTGCTAAATAGTTAAATAGCTTTGTTTTGTTTGCCTATTTTGCTGCAGGGTTTTGCAATTATGACTCAATATGCCTTTCCCAACATGAAATGGTTAAGACACATCTCTTAAGCTGGCCAGTGTGCAACATTTGAGCTCTGGTCCATGACAAAGGACCTGCAGTTCAGGTGTGATATTGGCACTGGGAATGTGTTGGAAAAGCCAGTCCCAGCCTGTTTGACAGGCTCTAGTTTATCTCTTATCTCCTGTATCAACTTAGCTCCCCCCACCTCATCTAGGGACCCCAGTCCAAAGCAGGAGCAGAGAAGCAGCCTTGCACAGCCTCCCACCCATGTCCACAACTGAGATCTCTGACCATCACTCTACATTGCTTGATCCATGTCACCACTGCCAGTTCTCCTCCGTGACCAGCCACCAACCGTTTCAACTGCTCATCTGATCAGTGGCCTTCACAAATGTCCCTAATGTCATGAATTGGAGGAAAGTGTACTTTCAAGGGCTTTGGGAGTCTGGGAAAGAATGAGGAGGCAGGCTTTTATTCTGGGGTTTTCTTCCACAGGGACTATGAACTCAAGGCCAGGCACTATGTCACTGATGTCACCTCAGTCTCAGGACCAGCCCCAGTGCTACTCAGAGACTAAGTTACAGCAGCTGTTTCCTTAATGTGGACTCTTATGAGGAACCCCAGCTATTTGCCCTCTGTTCAACCTCCTTCTTTCCCTCTAAGTTACCCTGAGGCCCATAGGATGCTCTTCCCCGCTTAGAGATGAATGAGGCACTGTCTACAGACACCCAGGGGCTCACACAGTGTAATGATGCCCTTGGCGAGCCCCAGGCCAATGCAAGAAGGAGCAGCAGAAGGCGGAGCAGGCCATTCATCCTGCGCAGTAACGACAAAGCAAAACATCCATTCCATAGTTTTTTAAAGTGTCATTCCTACTTGCAAATGTGCTGTGGACATATGTCAACAAAGTGTGCCTCTGGCACAAAGAAAGCAAGTGATTGGAAATATTTTAATTCAAGCTACAGTACGCATCCTGGTTGACAGTTTTACTATGGGTCTCAGAGCCTCCATATGCTGCGGGTAAGGGCTGAGTGGTTTCCCTTCATGCCAAGCAGTGAAAGGAAGGAGGAGGCAAAGGGGTTAAGGGGTGACCTAGTTAGGGTTACTATGAAATACCATGACCAAAGGCAACTTGGTCGGGGGCGGGGAGGGTTTATTTTGCTCACACTTCCATGTAACAGTTCATTATCAAAAACAGTGAAGGCAGGAACTCAAGCAGGACTGGAGCCTGGCGGCAGGAGCTGATGCAGAGGCCATGAAGGGGAGCTGCTTTCTAGCTTGCTCAGGCTGCTTTCTTATAGAAGCTAGGACTATCATCCCGGGGATGCACCACTCACACTAGGCTGGGCCCTTTCCCATCAATCAATAATTAGGAAAATGTCCTACAGGCTTGCCTACAGCCTGATTTTATGGAAGCATTTTCTTCACTGAGGTTTCCTCCTCTTAGATGACTTCAGCTTTTGTCAAGGTGACTAAAGCTGTCCAGCCCAGGGGGAGTACATTAAGCACCTACTGTGTGCTTAGTGAGTTGGGCAGTTTTTATTTCATCATGCTAAGTGTTCCCCAGGAGCAGGGGAAAGGGCCCTATCCCAGCCGTTCACATCCACAAAGGTAAAGTAGCTACCTTCCTCTGCATGACCCCTGATCTGCAGAGCCAGGCTTTTCTGAAGAACTGCTCAAAGTATGGCTGTGCACGGAAATGACACACTGTCCTCTGAAGGTGAACCAAACAGGATTGCAGAGACAACTGGCCATGCTCCCGGCCCATCTATCCTCAAAAGGCTGGAAGAAGGCAGAAATGATAAAAACTGTCCTGGGGCCTCTTGTTGCCCCCCTGGGCCAGGAGAGCAGGCAGTATAGTCTTTCCACCGAGCTAAGTGAGCAGGCTCTGTGTTCGCAAAAAGGGCCAAGAAGGGAAAAAAATGAGGTGGGGGGGAGAGGAGGGAAGTGTGGCTTTGATATATAGGACAAACTGGAGCAATGTGGTGAGGGCATCAGATGAGAGACAGAGGTCGAGTCCTGGGGGACTTCCCCTTGTGACCTTAGACAAGTTAAGATTACCCCTGAAGTCATTGCCCTGACCTGCAAAGGGAAATATTCCCCATAGACTTATCCTGAAGATACCAGGTATTGCTGGGAATGGACAGGCTGGTTCTCAGAACACAGACAATGCAAAATGAAGAACAGCTGCTCTACCATCAACGCCACAAGGTCACGGGACAAACCACAGCATCCAGATGTGCCTGTTGGTCCCAGCAAATAAAGGTCCTCTTCTGGTCTATGTATCAGCCTGAAGACATCTGTCCACAATCACAGGCAGTCAGCCCCAAGGAAGAGCCCTGATGATCCAAGCTCAGTGAACTCTCCCTGGGAAATAGTATTGCTCAAACCTAGGAGTATTTTTATTCTTTCTCTCATTGTGGGTAGGTGGCTATGGGTATGTGTTTTATCTCACTGTGGGTAGGTGGCTGTGGGTATGTGTTGCATTGCTAGGAGTAGACAGAAACTTGTCACTTTTGTTGGATTCTCAAAAGCAAAGACACACTGTTTAGGATGTCCTATCAGCACAAATAAGTGCCCTAATAGCATAATGCTGAACTTTAAAGCTCACACTGTGTTCTCAGATGCACACAAGTCAAGACAGCAAAGAAACCCTGTATATGGGGCCAGATGCTCCCATGGCAGATGCGACAGAAAGAGGTTGCAAAAGGACCTTGTGTATTGGTCCAACTACTCCAGCACTGCAGACCTCAGGCTTGCTCTGTGCCATTTGGTCAGGATGTCAAGAGAGATGCTAGACTCAGAGTCAGAGCTTCTTAGGGCGAGATACCTGGAACTTTAGCAACCCAAGCCTGGGTTGCGGTGGCTCCACCATGTTCTTACACAAATCAGCATTATGAGGCCACTGGATCTGGGAGTTCAGGACTTCCAGCCCAAGGCAGCAGGCTGCAGTGGAGCCCCAAGCTTGGTCAGGTGTAAAAGTCACTGCCCCAGGGGAGAACACGTGGAGGGTTACAGGATGGCTCCAGGTGTTGCCTCCAGGGAGGTGGGGAAGGGGGAGGAGGGGAGCCTCCATGATGGCTCAATACTTGGCTGAGTTATCACACACTAAGTGACCTCTTTATATTCCTAAAGTGTTTAAAACCCATCTGCTTGTTTGGCCTGTGGAAGGAATTTGTTGTTTATAGTTAATATCAATATACAGAAGCAATGTAGGCAGAGAAAATGATTTCCATATTTCAATCACATAACAAATGAGACACTGCAACAAGAAGCTGTGTTCCCGGAGGTGCAGCACTCTGCATAGCAAACAGTAATCTAGTTTGCTAGTAAGCATTTGTCAAGGCTTTGGAAGACCTTGTTGTTGAAAGTCCTGCTTGTTTTGGGTAACAGGCACTCTGTAGTCAATCCCAAGCCTGGGGGAAATCTGCACCACAGCTGGAGCTTCTGCCTGGGACTCATGGTGGCAGAGCTTCTTCCATTCAACTTATACAGCAGCCCAAAGTTCCCCCGCCCCTGACTTTGTCTTGTGACCCTGTTCTTGGCCCACTGCTGTGTCTACATTTGGCTTGTCTTCCATAGGTTATGGGCTGGAGGTTTGGTCTCGAGTAAAGCAATGTAAGAGATTGTAGGACCTTTAAGAGGTGAGGCTGAGGTGAGTTAATGCGATCATCATTAGTGCCACTAGGAGAAGGGCTCATTCCTATCATCATAGCAAGTGGATTAGTTTTTTGCAGGAATGGACTGGCCTCTGGATGCATCAGTGAACTGAGGCTCACCAGATGCAGCAATTGATCTTGGATCATCCAAAATTATGATGAAACAAACCTTTTTTTTTTTTCTTCATGAAATGTCCAGGCCCAAGTGTTCTGTTATAGCAGTATCAAATAGACTAAGGCATATGTGTAGCAAGATTTGGGCAAGGATCCTGTTTAAACCAGTTTAACAAGGATTTCCCTACAATGGAAGTCCTCTCTTTGTCACTTTGTATCTGCCCTGCACACTTGATCTTTGCTCTAAATATTAGTTTTGTCTTGTTTAGTTTACATGTTTTGTCTTATTTAGTTTAACATTTAAATTCATTTTGGCTGGTCTGATAGGAGCACCTCTAAATCAAATATGTGTTCATATCCTTTGTCTAGGGCTTATTACAGCTTCTTTCTAACGTACAGTACTGTCTGCATCCATCACTTCTGACAAGCAGAGGGACACTAGCCTTCACTGTCAGCATGGAGGATGGAGGCTCCAGCATCTTTCCCTGTGTAGGCTGCTCTCTAGAAAAGCTCTGGTACCAGGAGAATTAAAAAAAAAAGAAAAGCCCCTTTGTTTCACCTGCATCTCCATTTCTGGGTATACTCATGCATTCACACATCTCCAAATAAGTCAATGTGGTGACAAGCATTCTCCAAACCTTAGACATTTGGTGCCACATTTTTCCTGCTCAAATGACAGTCTAACAAGTGGCAGTGGGGTTCCCAGGAACCTTGTGCCATGGTTTGAAAGTAAAAAGTTCTTCAGACTCATATGTGAACACTACCATGTGGTGGTGCTGAGTGGCAAGCTGTGGGATCTTTAGGAGGTGGGGCATATCTGGGGAAGTATGTCACTGGAGGGGGGGTCCTGAGGGTTCTATCTCAGCCTTCTTTCAGGGACCACCTTCTCTCCATTTCCTTTTCCACTGACACATGAAGGGAGGAGCCTGACCAAGCCCTCCTGCCACCATGAAGTGGGACATCACTCTGACCGACTGTGTTACTTTAAACCATGGTCCAAAGTTTACCTTGTCCTTATTAAGTTACTTATTGCTGGGCACTCTATCACAGTGATGAGCAAAGAAACTATTATACCTTGCCATCCTCTTCCCACAGCCTCTACTACCTCCATGTGCACTGTGACAACCTGCAAGTGAGGATAGAAAAGGTCTCAGTGTCCCTTAACTGTATACACCAATGCTGCAGAGACTCACGCTTCTACCAAGCTCCAATGTGGAGAAAACTCCCAAGGACCGGGGCCCAGGTCTGAGCACAGGAGCAGTAGAAGAAGCCATTGCCACTGTAGAGTTTCATGTCTTGCCACTGAAGCTCACGGGGCATGTTGTGATGTACAGCAAATGACCTGCCTGTGTTGGCCCCATGGAGGAAGGCTCAGAATGCAAAGCCCCTTTGATTAAGCCACACCAGTTCAGAGAGGCCAACACCTTCTGGGAACAATGGATATTACTGTTCAGGGCATGCACAAATGATCCCCATGAGTCCTCACATGCACATTCAGATGGTGCCTTTCTGGGTGGCCTTCCTTGCATGGTCTTATCCAATGTCCTTGCCCAGTGCATGTGAGCCATCATTGGACCATCTCTGACATCCAGATACTAAATGAGCATTGTTTTTTAGTAAAGAAGTTGACGTTTAATTTGTACGGGGCTTTGCATCCCCAAGAAATTTCGCACGCAGAGCTGTAAAAGCAAAGTACAGATGAATCAAGGCAAACTGTGAAGATTCCTGGGAAATACAGATGGTCAGTAAGTGAAGCGATCTTGAGTGCTAGCATAAGCATCATTTTTATGTCTAGAAAACCTGAGTTACAATTAACTACAGAAAGTCTAATGGTCTGATATACTGAGTCAATGTTAACACAATTATCAGCTAAGTACACATCATGGGCCAGCCTCCATGAGGAATCTGACAGATGGATTTTGTGGTCTTCAATGTCATATGATATCTCTTAGGCAGACATCCTACCTCCTCTACCTTACCCAGTACTTTGGGGTCATGTCTTACTGCCTCACCTTCAGACCCCATAAGAGTCATTTACATTTTGAAATCTCTTCCCTGGAACTGCGAAAGTCTATTGGGTTCAGAAGACAGAGGCATGTCCTGTGACAGCTATGAACTACTTGAATACTGTCATGTCAGGAGCTTCTATCTACCCATTTGGTGCAGGGTGGGCTTTCCTGTCCCCCTCAAGAGGTTCCTGGGAAGGTCAAAGTTTCACTTACTTTTCAGACACTAAGAGAAACACCTCTAATAGTATAGAAGTTCCCTTGGTAGCAGCTGTCCTGTTTCCCTCTTGCCCTCTGACCTCTGATATCCTCAGTTCTCAGCTTTTGTTATGGTCTGGATAGAAAATGTTCCCCTCAAAAGGCTCATGTGCTGAGGACTTAATCCCTAAAATTGACTAGACCACAAAGGAGCAGACTTCATCAATGAGTTAATCCACCAATGGATTCACAGCTGGGTGGTTTATTAGGAGATGAGGCCTGCATGAAGAAAGTAGGTCACTTGTCTAAATATCGCTTATATTGCTATGATATAGGATACTATAACCAATGCATCCTATAAGAGAAAGAGTTTAACTGGGCTTACAATTCCAGAAGGATGTAGTCCATGGTGGTGTAGCAAAGACACAGTGATAGGCTGCTTAAGCAGCAACTGAGAGCTCACATCTTGATCCACAAGCAGGAGGCATGGAGTGCTAACTGTGGATGGTGTAGAATTTTGAAACCTCAAAGCCTGCCCCCAGTGACACTCCTCCTTTAACAAATCCACATCCCCTAATCCTTCCCAAACAGTTCCACCCACTGGAGACCCACAAATTCAAACATATGAGCCTATGGAAACCATTTTTATTCACATGAACACATCATTGGAGGTATCTGTCTTTGAAGGACTTCTCTGGTCCTCAGTATCACTCTCCCTCCCTTTCTTCTTCATAGTTCCTATGAGCTGAATGCCTGTTATCCTCCATACTCTTTTTAAAAATTAATTAATTTATTTTACATCCTGATTGTAGTTTTTCCTTCTTCCTCCCCACCCTAGTCTCTCCTCACTCCCCTCCCTTCTACCACCCCAATGGTCTCCTTCGTTTCTGTTCAGAAAAGGGCAGGCCCCCTGTATATCAACAAAATATGGCATATCAAGTTGCAGTAAGACTAAGCGTCCCTCTCACCTGCCTTGTATTAAGTCTGGGCAAGGCAACCCAGTATGAGGAATAGGGTTCCAAAAGCTAGCAAAAGAGTCAGAGACAGCTCCTGTTCCCACTGTTAGGAGCCCCACAAGAAGATCAAGTTACACAACTGTCATACATATGTAGAGGGCATACGTCAGTCTCATGCAGGCTCCCTGGTGTCAATTCAGATTCTGTGAGCCCCTATAAGTCCAGGTTGGTTGTTTCTGTGGGTTTTCTTGTGATATCCTTAACCCCTCTGGCTTCTACAATTTTTCATCCCTTTCCTCAGCAGGATTCCCTGAGCTTGGTTGGCCTAATGTTTGGCTGTGGGTCTCTGCATCTGTTCTCATTGGTAGCTGGATGAAGCCTCTCTGATGACAATTGGGATAGGCATCAATCTATGAATATAGTGGAATATAGTTAGGCATCATTGCATTGACATTTTTTTCCTCCGGTCATGTTTGGTTCTATCCTAGGTATTTGGGCCCTCCAGCCTTTGGGTCCTGGCACTCTAGACAGTATCAGGGGTAGGCTCACTTTCATGGCATGGGTCTCAGGCTGGACCTGTCATTGATTAGCCACTCCCTCAATCTCCACGCCACACATACTTCAGCATATCTCATAGACAGGACAGACCATAGGTTGAAGGTTATGTGGCTGGGTTGGAGTCCCAATCTCTCCACTGGAGGTCACAGAAGAGAGCCAGTTTAGGCTATGTATCCACTATTGCTAGGAGTCTTAGTTGGAGTCATCCTTGTAGATTCCTGGGAGTTTCCCTCATACCAGGTTTCTACCTGAACATGAAATGCCCCCATTCCAGTCATCTCTTTGAGTACTCTCTCCTCCATTTCCCATACACTAATCCCTCAAGTTTCCATTCCCACCCAGCCCCAGACCACAGACAAAATCTCTTCTATTTCCCCTTCCCGGGAAGATCTGAACATTCCCCGCTTGAGCCCTTGTTACTTAGCCTTATCTTGATCTGTGGATTGTAGTATGGTTATCCTTTACTTTACAGCTAATATCCACTTATAAGTGAGTATGTACCATGTTTGTCTTTCTGGGTCTGGGTTACCTCACTCAGGATGTTTTTTTTCTAGTTCCATCCATTTGCCTGAAAATGTCATGATGTCATTGTTTTTAACAGCTAAGTAATACTCCATTGTGTAAATGTACCACATTTTCTTTATCCATTATTCAGTCGAAATACATCTAGGTTGTTTTCAGGTTCTGGTTATTACAAATAAAACCACTATGAGCATAGTTGAGCAAATGTTTTTGTGGTATGATTGAGATCCTTTGGATAAATGCCCAGGAATGGTATAGCTGGGTCTTGAGGTAGACCAATTGCCAATTTTCTGAGAAACCACCATATTGATTTTCAAAGTGGCTGTACAAGTTTTCACTCCCACCAGCAATGGAAGAGTGTTCCTTTTGCTCCACATTCTCAACAGCATGAGCTGTCACTTGTGTTTTTGATCTCAGCCATCTGACAGGTATTAGATGGAATCTCAGATTTGTTTTGATTTGAATTTCCCTGATGGCTAAGGATGGTGAACATTTCTTTAAGTATTTCTCAGCCATTTGAGATTCTTCTGATGAGAATTCTGTTCAGATCTGTACCCCATTTTAAAACTGAATTATTTGACTTTTTTGATGTTCAGCTTCTTGGGTTCTTTGTATGTATATTTTGGAAATCAGCCCTCTGTCAGATATGGGATTTGTGACGGTATTTTCCCATTCTGTAGGCTGCTGTTTTGACCTATTGATGGTGTCCTTTGCCTTACAGAAACTTTTCACTTTCATGAGGTTCCATTTATTAATTGTCAGTCTTAGTGTCTGTGCTATGGGTGTTCTATCAGAGAACAGTCTCCTGTGCCAATGCATTCTAGGTTATTCACCATGTTCTTTTCTATCAGGTTCAGCATATCTGGTTTATGTTGAGGTCTTCTATCTACTTGGAATAGAGTTTTGTGCAGGGTAATAGATGTGGATCTATTTGCAGTCTTCTACATACCAATATCCAGTTAGACCATTACCACTTGTTGAAGATGCTTTCTTTTCTCCATTTTATAATTTTGGCTTTGTCAATAGTCAAATGTCCATAGGTGTGTAGATTTATGTCTGGGTCTTTGATTTGATTCCATTGATCCACCTGTCTGTTTTTATGCCAACACCACGTGTTTTTTAGTATTATAGCTTTGTAGTAGAGCTTGATATCAGGGTTGATGATGCCTCCGAAGTTCTTTTATTGTACAGGATTGTTTTAGCTGTCCTGTTTTTCAATATGAAGTTGGGTATTGTTCTTTCCAATGTAAAGAATTGTGTTGGGATTTTGATGGGGATTGCTGTGAATAGGTAGATTGCTTTTGGAAGGATAGCCATTTTTACTATGTTAATCTTACCAATCCATGAACACAGGAGATCTTTCCAATCTTCTGATGTCCTCTTCAACTTCTTTCTTCAAAAACTTGAAGTTCTTATCATACAGGTCTTTCACTTGCTTGGTTAGAGTTACCTTGCTGCAGCAAAGATCAAACCAAACGTCTCTTGAAAGCAGGACAGTGAGAGTGGTGGTCCAGATTCTGCTGTGCAGTCTCCTCCATGGTGAGAAGGGAACTGACCAGAAAACCCACCAAAGCATCCTGAAGGAGTGTAGCTCCTCTGCATTTTATCCTGTGACTTTCCTGTGTTGAGGAACCACATGGACCTAAGAGCTACCTGAACTTGCTGAATGTTCCCTCAGTATTGTTCTCAAACTAGTTTCATTGCTGAGTGTCAGAAACCATGGTTATTGTCTTCATGAGGTACTCAGACATTATTTGGGACTCCTGAAGCTTTCCATAGATGTTAGATAGAAGCTTCCAGAAAGGCCAAAGAATAGTCCCTGGCCACAAAAGAGTAAGAGGCTTGAGTCTTCCCAGTTTGATTTCTGTCTGAAAACAACCAGAGGATCAAGAAAGAAAGCAACTTGCGTCAAGGTGATAAATAGAGAGTCTTCATAAAAGTGACTGGAATTAACAGGATACTGTGACCTTTTTACAGCTTGGGATCAGGGAGGCAGGGACACTATGCCTGGGGAGCAGGATGACACTGAAGGTGACCCTGAGCAAGGAGCCTTTTGGCTTTGTGACTGCATTTTCCATGAAGATTCTGATTCTGATGCTCTCCACCAACATAAATAAAATCTGAGACACATTGCAATGATCCCTTTGTCCCTTATGTTTTGGGGGAAGGTCACCTGCCTATTTAAAAACCCAGAAACAGAAGGTTCAGGATCTGTGGGAAGTCAGGGTAGCCTTTTACTTCATAATTTCTGATACTTGTTCTTGTCTAGGACTAGTCAAACCAGCCAGGTCTTTTGGAAGCATAAAAGCAAAGCCAAAGCATCCCAGCAGGTGAATGGGTGAACAAAGTTCCCCTTTCTCTGTGACAATATGTCCATATAGAATATGGCAAGTGTGCTGACATCATGAACATATGTGAAGGTGAGTAGGCTGAGCCTTATTTACTATATGACTTACTGGAGAAAGTGTATTCACAATCTGAAAGAGTTAAAACTGGAATTACTAGAAATTTGAGGAGTGTGCTTATGCCTGAAGACCTTCAAAATCATCAAGTTTGTTTTCCTGGGCTCCTTTAAGTCCAGGCTTTTATGCCTAATGCTTTTCCAGTCCTGGAGTATTAGTGAGTAGTGTAGCATCTGATGTCACAGTGTATGATCATTGCTGTGTCCCATATCATCAAATGGACAACGTCTTTAGTATCTCACTCTGCCAATGCTCAGGGAATATTTTTTAAAACTTTCTGACTGTACTTGGTGTCTTCCTTCCATGGTACCTATGTTTAAGTTCCTGTATGTGTGTAGTGTTGGAAGCTCACAGACTCAAATATTGGGAGTGCTCTCAAGATCAAGGACAAGAGTGCTCTCCCTCTACTGTTGACATGAGACCATATCAGGAGACTTCCTGAAACTAACCGGAAATACCTGTCAAGCAGTTGTTGCTTGGACATCTGCATGACTCAGCTTTCACCCTAGATTAACCTCCTATCACACTTTGAGGTGAAGGAAGACAATGGGTTGTCTTCTTGGTGGTCCTTGTATATAATAGATGGGCTTCCATGGGTTCACAAGGGGCCACTTTCCAATTTGCAGTGCAAGGCCAACTTGCTCAGAAGGGTAGGAAAGAGAATTGAGATATTAACATAGTACGTTTCCCAAAGTCATAGCTCGGGTATTGACAGTGGCAATTGTTTTAGTCACTGTTATATTGCTATGAAGAAACATCATGTTCAATACAACTCTTATAAAGAAAGAATTTAAGTGTGGGATTGTTTATAATTTCAGAGGCTGAGTCCATTTTCACTATGGCAGAGAGCATGGTGATAGGCAGGTGTGGTGCTGGAGAAGTAGCTGAGAGCTACATCCTGATGCACAGGCAAAACTGGAGAGTCAGAGAGACAGAGCAAGAGGAAGGGAGGGAGAGAGAGAAAGGGGGAAGGAGAGAGAAAGAGAGAGAGACTAGGCCAGGCATGGGTTTTTGAAACCTCAAATCCCATCCCCAGTGACACACTTCCTACAACAAGGCCACACCTTCTAAGCCTTCCAAACAGTTCCACTCCCTGGTGACTAAGCCTTTCAGATATATGTACCTCTGGGGGACATTCTTACTGGAACAATCACAGTATATTTTTTTAAATTTTATTTTATGTGTATGAGTATTTTGTCTGCATGTATGTATGTACATCACATGCATGTCTAGTGCTCACAGAGGCCAGCAGAGGAGGTCAGATCCCCCGTGACTGGAGTTACAGATGTTTATGAGCTGCTGTGTGGGTGCTGGGAATTGAACCCTAGTACTCTAGAAGAGCAACAAGTACTCTGAACTACAAGGCCACTTCTCCAGCCCCTATGGGCAATATGTTTTTGATGAAAAACTTGGTTGTCTTTGTCCAGGTTTCCAATATTATTAATCCAATTACCAATACTTCATAGTCAAATACTTCATGTCACGTGACCTGGCACATAAGAGCCATTTTTGTAAGCTATGCCTTTGTCTCCAGATAGTTAATAACTATAATATTTGATTGTATAATATACATGAGATGATTGGAACATATCGTAGATGTTATTAGGTGATAAGGAACATATCTTATGAGCCTAAAAGGCAACATAAAGGGAATGATCCACAAACTATGAGACATTTTCTTCTTCTTACGAAAAGGTTCATCCTCCCTGGGGGGACAAGAAATGCCACAGCTTCTTTGAAAAATGCAATGGTTGAATAGTTCAGAAAAAAGTATGTATAAAATATGTATGGTGATAGCCCACACTTTATGTAAAATTCAAAGGAAAACCTTTGCCTTAAATCCAGTTCTTCTGTCCAGGGTCTAGGAGATGGCTCCATGGTAAACTACTTGCCACTCAAGCATAAGGGCCTGAGTTCAACCCCCCAACACATATGTATCAACACTGGTGTTGTGTTGCATATTTGTAATTCCAGGGCTTTGAAAGCAGAGTCGAGTTGATCCATGGGGTTTGCTGGTCTAATTGGTGAGTTTCAGGACAGCAAGAGATATTGTCTTAGAAAATATTGGTTGGGCCGGAGTATATTGTTAAGGGAGTGAATCACATTTTGTGCAAGATGAGGACTGGAGTTTGGATTCCCAGCACCCACATAAAAGCCAGGTGGGTGCAGTGACCTACCTGCAATTCTAAAGGTAAGTAGTCAGAAGCAGTGGATCCCTGGATCAAGCTAGCTAGCTAGATTCATTGAATCAGCAAGTTCTGGGTTCAGAAAGAGACCTCTCCTTAGTAAATAAAATACAGAATGATCTAAAGACATTGATGACAACTTATGACTACTCACACAGAGAGGGGGCATTAAATTTTCTCACTAAAAGAGAACTATTACAATGCAGCATTTCCTGGGTGAGGTAGGTAGTGGATAGATAATGCAGAGAAGAAGGCAGCTAGAACGTGCTCATCCCATTTACCCGTTCATAACTAGTATGCCTTTCTGTCTGCAACACATCTTCTTACAAGTGATATATGAACATTGTAGTAGCAACCATCTGGAGACAAAGCCATAGCTTATAGAAATGGCTCTAATGTTCTAGGTCATATGACATCACTGCTGCCTTCTCTAAAAGCTCCTACTGCCTTGTCTAATGCAGCTGATGGCTGCCTGTGCTTCCCTCTGGATTCTTCTGTGCACAGTACTGAGTCAGTTATCTAAAGAGGAATGTCTGCATGGGTGTCCAAGATGCAATGAATGGAAAGACATTTCTGTGAGAGCAGTCATAGGCTCAACAGGCACAAGCAGCTGGGAAGGTGTGTTTGACACTAAGAGCTGAGTTTCCTGTACTTCCTCGGGGCCCAGAAGTTTCTAGAAGGCTTCAAAACTTTAAGAGGGCAGGATGAGTCCAAACTCTCTGCCAGGTGCTATGTTGCCCTAAGAACATGGAATTGGGCACGAAAAAGGCAGAACTTCCCCAGCTATCATGGAGCAGGCAATGGAACAACAGCCCTACATTGTCTTGTGGTGCTTGCTAGTGATACACATGGACCATTCTGGAAGAAAAGGTAGTGCCCTAAGAGAGAAGCCACCAGAGAGAAGACCAAAGGAGGGATGAGAGGGAGTGGTCACCCCTCAAAGTTTTCCTGTATCTCATGCCACATGGACCAGGCAGATTACAGTATAGACCCATACAAGACAAATTTGAAATTGTTGGAAGTAAGGTCAATCTGGGAGACTGTCAAAGCCAGAAGGAGCCTGAGAGACATGGGTTAAATGGAATGTGAAAATTTAAGTGACATTCTTGTACAGAGTAAGGACACTGGGCCAAGTCCCCCACTATCCAAAAAAGATATGGTATTGGTTAACTTCTTAGTTCCCTTTTCTGTTTCCACAATAAAGTACCTTTGAAAAAGGTAACTGAGAGGATAAAGTATTTATTTTAGGTCACAATTCCAGGTTATAGTCCATCATTGAAAGGATATCAAAACAGGAACAGGAAGCAGCTAGTCACCTCACATCTACAGTCAAACATGGAGGGATGAATGAACCCATTCACACTTAGTGCTCAGATAACTTTCTCTACTCTTGTGCAGTCCAAGACCCCAACCTTGGGAATGGTGTCCCCCTCTTTCAAGCTGGGTTGTCCCACATCAATTATGACAAATCAAGACTATCCCTGCAAACATCCCTACAGGTCAAACCCACCTACAAAATCCCTCATTGAGAACCTATTCTCAGGTGATTCTAGGTTGAAAATGAATCTAACTTTCACAGTTAGGAATGGCCTTTTTCATCCTTTCCTCAATTAAAGCTAAGGTATCAGATGACACAAGCTGTCCATCACAGGAGAAGCTGATATTTGGAACATGGGTACTCTGTAGTCCTTTCCAGTTTTTCTTTAAACATAAATTATTCTTTAAATCAAGTTAGAACAGAATTGAGAAACACAAGGGCTCTGTTGTGATCATGCCTTCATGCCCTTGAAACACATGTGTTCTGTTCCCATGTCTTCTCAAGATGGACAGGGAGTAGATAGGTGACTGTCATGTAGTGCTCTTGGGAAAGATATTCTCCTACTTTGCTTCTGCTTGAGCAAGCTGGGTCTCAAACTTCTGGCTGTGGTTTGGCTTGGTTTGGTCCCACCCAAACACTTGCGGTGGCCCAGTCCCCCATGTGACAGTGGTAAGAAGAGAGGGGACTGTGAAGAGGCATTTTGAGTTTGAGTCATGAAGAGCCTCCCACATAAAGGATAGAGGCAGATCCTATGGTTCTAGGCGTTTCCACACATGGCTGGTTCTGTTTCCATATCTCGACCATGACAATTTGGTCTGTGGCCCTCACAAGCAGCCCACTCTTTCCAAATTGCAAGCTAGGATAGACTTCTTTCTTTTGGTGGTATACCTATCCTCAGTACAGAACATACTTGAGACAATGCCCACTGTCATCTTGTGTGGTTTGCAGAAAAAGGAATTCCTCCCCAAAATGAATGGGCTTGTTTCTGTAAGAAAAGCCATTGAGAAATCACTTAGAAAGCTGATCCAGTTGCTTGCTCTGAAAACATCTGGAAGCTGCCCTGGTTGTGGGGGAACTAAGAAGGAACATTTATCCCTGGGTAGCTTCATTACCCCATCAGATCCTGAGGCAGGATTAGCAAACCCCTCTTCTCCAATTGACAAGCCTTCATCACTTTCTGGTGTTGAGAATTGAGCTGTGCACTCCAAACTCACCAGCTACCCTCCTAGCAGTCCCTGCAGAGCAGACCTGAGTTGACTTGTCAGCACAGGTCTAATCTAACACATGCTGTGACTTTCTCTCCCTTCTCAGAGTACTTTCTTGGCATGGCATCTCTATTCAAAGGAATCTCCCTGCCACAACACCTGGGGAGTCCCAGTATGGATGGCCAGAGGTTGTCTGTGGCTCTTGGTGCAGACCTCAAAGATGGGTGCTCTGTATCTGGCTTGGGAGAGCTGTGGAAACACTGAGTTATTAATTATTTTAAGCCTCATTTCAGTTATCTCATTTTTAAAATATGGCTTTATGGCGTTTGTATGAGAAGTAATTTAAGAAAAGAATTCAGCACAGATGTGGGCCTATATTAAGGGATCAATCCATCTTCGAAAGCTTTGTTTCTCTGTATTAAAAAGAGAATGGAGCATGGATGGAGTTTGCCACGGAGTATTCAGTGGAATCAGTGTGTCCCCTTTGCACATAGTGGGGACCAGCTGTCTGCATGGTTTTGAGCACGATGATGCATATGTCCAATGTCTGTCTCAAGAGCACTCAAGCTGTCCACTGCCCTGTGGAGTAGGCTGGGTGGGTGGAGGTTAAATTCTGGGTTACCATGTTGGATTTCTTGTGTTATTCAAAGTGATGACCAAGGATCTCTCTGAAGATGATGGTGTCGTTCTCTGTGCATGTGCTTGGGGATGAGTCAGAATCTGCAGATGAAAGAATCATCCATTTTAGGTCCATTTGAACATTCATCTTAAAAACTTCCCCTTTATATGCCATGCTAGAGCTTGAACCCAGGGCCTTTTGCATTCCCAGGAAAGCACTCTACCACCAAAGTGCATCCCCATTCCAACTCTCACTTCCATTGGAATGCCATTTGAGTGTGCTCAGAAGCTCCCCTCTAGTAGCAGCATGAGAAGGAATCCTAGGGAGGTCTCTGCAGCCCTTCCCTAGGGGTGGTTAGTGAGACTGTTTGTTCTGCTCTACATCTGCCTCTCAGGGACCCCAGCCTGGTTCCATTGCACCCCAGAGTGTCCTACTCAGTCTCCCCCATGTCCCTAATCTGCAGCCCCTTCTCCACCTGTGCATTAGATTGCTGGCTTCTATGTACATACATCAGTACTTAATTGAGATCTCTGGGTCCTGGGCTAAAAGGAGCAGGAGTGACCACATAGATATATCCTCACCTTTCAGGGTAGTGGGGTCTAGTGTAGGACACAGATAAGACAATTATCTACCTAGCCCTTGGACTGAGTGAAATCAGTGTGGCACATTGTTGGAGCAGCAAGCCTGGAGAGGCTAATTCCAGAAGAAGGGCCAAAGACAATGATCTGGCTCTATACTTATCCCCTGAGCTAAGGCAGCTGCCATCCCCACAATGGGACAGGTAAAAAATGATGTTGAATAGGGAGAAAAATCAGTAAGGCAGAGACAGGCCTGCCACAGGTGGGAAACGCAATAACTCTGACGTTTTGATGAACCGTCTTGGTGCACAAGAGATACAGTATTTTTATGGTGCTGCAGGTACATTGTAATTGATCAAAAAAGCCCTTTCTACATGGAAAGCACTCGGGTCCATCGCTGATCCAGCCCATAAATCACATTGATCGTGTCTCTCAGTTCACATGCCTGACTCAGGAAAGCAATGAAAAAGTTTTTTGATGGATTTGCCGGCGTTTCCTTAGTCTCTAAAGGAAGTGGTGCATTGGAGCCTGGGGGCAGAATGCACACATCTTTTCCTGGGAGGTTTGAGGCCAGCACCTGAGGGGCTTTTTCAAGGTATGTAACTGTGAGTGCAAAGCACAACTCTCATCTCTAAGGAAACACTGGAGTTTATTTTGAGCTAAGTAAGACTGACCATGGCTAGGTATGTGGATCCAGATAGCCATGCATAAACACAGAGATCCAAGTCTGTTAGTTGCAGAGTGAATGCAGCCATGCATCAGTATATTTACCAAACACCAGCGGTGGGGACAGCGAAGCAGGGGAATTTCTGGCATAGGTCTCACATGCCATTGGATGCTACTCTTAGCAAAAGGATTGGTTGAAGTTGATAGTTTCCTAAGAACACATTCCAAAGCTTTTACCTGATAGTCAAGGACAGTGGATCAGGCACAGGCTGGGCCACCAATGGTTAAGAGAACTAAAGAAAACTGGAGATAATTTGGCTCTAAGTCTGTAACATTTTTACTCCACACAGCCATGAAACCTAATCAATCATCCAGCCCTGTAAAATCTTTTAACACAGATGTGAATATTTTCGCTCTGGGAATTTCAGTTTACACAGGCTCTAAGTCAGGGCTACGAGGAGCCCTGGGCTGGGGGACTGAGCTGCACAGGCTCTGACCACACTGGTGACCATGGTGACCCGTGGATTAGTGTAGATCCCACAGTCCCCTTGGTTTGCTGGCCCACAGACAGTGCAGCACCCAAAAACCCACCTCATGACCTGGCCCCACGTTTTCCTCATAACTTCTGGTCTGGCAGTTGCACTGCCTGAAGCTGAGAGGACAGTTTTCCACAGAGTTATCTGTGGGCAGAACACAAAAGCATTTCTGTGGCTTCACTGTCTGTGGCTGTGGCTTAGATCTTTACATTCCTCCAAAATCTGTAGGCATTTAATTCCTTATGTACATTTAAGTACCACAAGGTGGGGCTTTAGGAGGTGATGAGTGGGGAGGGCTCTGTCCTCAAGTGGACATTAATGTCCTAGCGAAGGACTCACAGGACCAGCTGGTCCCTTCTACCTCTTCTAGCATTTGTTCCATTTGCTGTGTTGCCTTGTGAAGACATGGCAGAAAGATGTCACCTCCGGAGCAGGAATCAAGTGTGGCAGATATTAGCTCTGCTGCTCCCTTGGTTTGAAATTTTGTGGCTTCCAGAAATTGGAGCCACATGCTTTTGTTGTTTTTAAATTACTTACTCTACAGTGTGTTGTTGCAGCAGTAGAATGGGCTGCAATGCCAACTCATGGAGATTCTCATACCCTGGAGGTCTCCAGCCCATCAGGAAGGAATGATCAAGAATACTACCCCTACACATCAGTGTCTCTTCCAAGCTCTGTCTCCACAGTTCACTGAACAGACCCACCCCTGGGCAGCTCATGCCACTGAGCACTTCTGAAGTACCTTCTTAGCATCCGTATCACTAACAAATCTCAAGTTTCATATCTTCTCACCCATTCTCAACAGGATACTCGAAGTCCCTTTGTCAACCTCTGCCTCCCTGACCCCAGAGCACACAAAACTCAGTTGCTGTGACCATGCAATGTGTAGTTCTTTGGCTTCATAGCCGAGATGTATGCACTGCTAAGCTTCAGCTGCTGCCCGGCTGCTGGGTAAAGAGGGCATCAGAGTAAGTTTGTCCCCAGCATACCCTTTGGATGGGGGAGGGGAGCTGTTTTGTAAAAACATGAAGTAAATGGGAAGACTTTGGCCCATAAACCAAGTGAGTGCACAGCCTCTATGTTTGAAACTATTTGTGGTGAGCACTGACCAAGAAGCGGGGGATGGGAGACAACTGAGCAGTGAGTAAAGGTGAGACAAGCTACATGAAGGCTTTATAGACACCGGGGCCTGAAATGTGTTGTTGGACATCAAACAAACAAACAAACAAACAAACAAGGGAATGCTTTGGCAGGGTGCTAATAAAACAGAAGAAATCCAGGGTAAGTTACCCCAATTCTGTTTCATTCCATGTAACCTGAGAATCTGGGATAATGCTGGGATGGCTGAGTTGTTCTGACCTCACCAGCCATAGTCCGCAGAGGCTCCCCTGTGACATCTGGAAACATTGTGGAGTTTTGTCTTCTGTGTTGAACCCCTGTGTCCATAGGAGGCTGAGTGGCCCCTTGGCAGTGCCTTCATCTTGCTTGCGTGCACAGGGGAAAGGGGCAGCTAAGAGGGGGGTATCATGGAAGCAAGGGGAAGCACACAATTTAAAAGCAGCCTACACAAGCACCTTGAATTCCTAGGTGAGAAATTGACACATCATCAGATGAGTGGATGATGTCCACACTGACACACCAGAGATAGCCCAGCTCTAGACCCAAGCTGAACTCTGTAACCACCAATCCACAGGGGTGACCTGAGTGGCCCAGAGTTCCTAGACATAGAAAGACAAGAGGGCATTGTGATATTTTTCTCTGCTGGACTTTGGTGTCTGTGAGGCTCGAGTGGAACAATGAAGATGGTTTCTGTACCCCACATCGACAGTTGCTATGGAAACAAGGAAGATGCATCATTTCCTTGGGGAACTTGCATTCTGGTGGGGAGAAGAGGTGAAATAGATACACTGATTTAGAAAGAACACCCAAGAGTACAATGCAGTTACCCCCAAACCCAGTCCAATGGTGTTTTCAATCCTGCTGGGTTACCTGGACAGCAGTATCAGAGTCAATAGTAGGATGCAGGAGATGAGGTGCTAACAGGCCAAGACCCAAAGCATGCACTGAATATACCCATACAAAACAGGGTTTCCCATGTCACTATCACAGGTTAGGATAGATCCCAAACTATGCATGAAAAAGGCCAAAAGAACTAATGCTTTGGATGTAGGTCAGAGTTCATAAGGCCCAGGGACCTGGAAGCAAGAAGGTTCAATACAGCCAACAATGAGCTTGAATCCATGGCAACACTTTAAAGTGATGGGGAACCATGGGAGGTTTTATGGCAAGACTAACAGAGTGCCATCTAGTATACAGAGAAACATGGGGGAGCCTCCCCAATGAAACAATCATAATTGGTAAATAAAGTAAAATAAGATAAACTAATGAGTTCATTTTGGAAATACTTTGAAGACCTTTCAAAGTTTAAATGTACAGTTTCCGTTTTATCCAGTTAATCCATAATTAAAGGTCTATCCAAATAAAAAATAACAATACACCTCACAGGACCTGTACACTCGTTCTCACAGAACATTATTCATAACTGCCTAAATATGAAGGCAAGCTTGCTGCCCACCACTTGAGTACAGGAAAGTGAAAGGTGCTGTGTGCTGTGTGATTCTACATAGCAGAGAAAGAAGATGCACCAATGCCCAGGGTAATGCCAAGGAACCTAAAGACATCATCTGGGGAAAGGGTAGGTGACATGAAAATACATGGTTTGACACTCCCTCTGTGAAATGTAGACCATGAGCAAATCTTTCAAGACTGTCTGGGGTTCAGGATGGGAAAGCATTGGGATGAGGAAGGTACCACTTTTGCATGAAGTTCTGTAATGTGAAATTAGGTTATGATAGTTCCCACCCTAAGAAGGTAGGAGAGAATGAAAACAGATTGTGCACTTTGGGTGAATTGTGCAATATGGGAATTATTGTATCTCAATAAAGCAGTGGCAATGAACTTTGTGCACACACACTTCATGATGGTCAGAGGAGATCCAGGAGATGCTCAGAGTTGTTAGTGACTAAGATGATAATCAAGTGGGATGCCCAGTCCTTGTGATTACTGAACTATATCTTGGTATACCCGTGGAGTGTACCAAGTGTTGGTGTTACCTTTGGGAGGCAGGACTTAGAGCCCAAAGCAGCTTCAAGACAGAACCTGAGTGGCAGCCAAGTTGTTACTCTCCCCACTCATAATATTTTATAGATATATTATTTTATTGATTATAGAGGTGTGTGCATCTAATTTCACAAGTTTGCATTGTAGCCAGAAGTTTTCCTGTGTCCCACTCAGTCCCACAACTGCTCGGACCCAAGTAAACACACAGAGGCTTATATGATTTACAAACTGTATGGCCTAATGGCTCAGGCTTCTCACTAGCTAGCTCTTACAACTTAACTCAACCCATTTCTATTAATCTGTGCATTGCCACTTGGCTTTGTAGCTCACTGGTACTTTCACATTTTGCTTCTTGTAGAGGCAGCTCCCATCTGTCCCACTCTCCTTTCTTCCCCTCTCTCCAGTTTGAATGTACTGCCTAACCTTATTCTGCTCCACCATTGGCCAAACAGCTTTATTTATCAACCAATCAGAGCAACACATATTCACAGCATACAAAAAGACATTCCAGAGCATTACATGAATGCTGAAGTGAAAAGAGGTTTGGTGGCAATTTCTAGCATTGTCAACCATACATCAATCACATGACCAGAAATAACACTGCTGGGTTTTCATTCAAGAGTAATAAGATCCATGTTCACAAAATACTTGCTCTAGGATATTCATTCATAGTAGCTCCATGCATAGTCCTCTCCAGATGGAAAGAACACAAATGCTCCTCAGCAGGTGAGCAAGTGGAGACTGAGGCTCATTCTCACACTTATTCATGGAAAGCAAGGAGTGACCATTCACCCACTGCACGAGTGGGTCACAAACACAGTTTGCTATGTGAGAGTAGGCAGGCACAAAAGGATGCACAGGCAAGGATTCCATTTTCAGGCCATTCAAAAGACGAACCAGGGGAGCAGAAAGCAAGCTTCCAGCAGCAAGGGATAGGTGGACTAAATGTACATGATAATGGTGGGGTTGGGATGGAGGGTAATGACTGTGCTTGTAAAATGTCAGACTACAGTGTGAGCTTTCACTAAATATCACTATATGATCCTAGTCACTTAAAATGTGAATGTCATAATAAGGACACTTTGGAAACCCTGATAAACAAAGGCAAATTAAAAAATACACTATAAAGCCTATTTTTAAAATACCATTCTTTTTATCCATCACACTGGCAAAGGGAAACCATAGCTCACAGAGGGGAGAGCCAACAAAAAGTTAAGATGGAGGTATGAGAAAGCTGGCTTCATGTCTTAGGGTCAGACTTTCTGGAAAATTCATTTCCTGCACTGCTGTGGGTGCCCTGCCCAATCAGGTGAACAAGGGGAAATCCCTGGGCTCTGTGGAGGATTGATGGAGGTGCATATCAGACCCCAAAGGGTCTGATTAGAAAGGCAAATTGGTGGACTTCACAAGAAGACCCTGGGGCACCTCTGTCCTGAAATGAAAGGCAAAGAGCTTGGTGCCTCATTGGAATGCGCAGGGCACATTCTCTTCCACGAATTGCCACGGGCCAGATTAGACCTCAGAAGCACCTGTGGGCTGGGTCCTTTGAGTGCCAGCCTCCCAACACTGCTGCATTGGCAGGACAGAGATGGAATTCATTCCATTCATATTTACTTGCCACACCAAGCTGCCAGGTTTGTGCATTTCATCTCAGTCAGTATTCAGGAAACCTTGAGACTTGACACATGCCTGTGCTCATTTTTACAGGTGAGAAAACTATCACTCAGGGATATGATGCACCTTGCTCCGTGGTATGAGCCCAGTGGGAAAGGAGGTGCTGCCTATGCCAGGTCTGTCTCTCCTCAGACTTTGGTGCTTTTTAATTTCTCAATCTTATTCTTCTACATCAAAGAAGGTGAGAGAGAGGAACACTAGGACCATCTTATGGGCTGCATAGCTTCAGGCCTCGTCATCCTATTTAAACCCCCAAGGCAAGCCCATATTCCTCCACTGCAAGACTTCAAAGAGTGCCTGGCAGAAGGTACTTGTACTGCCTGGCAAGTTCTCAGCCATTAAATGGCTCAGATGCAGCCTGAACTTGCAGACCACCCTGAATGGTACCAAGGCAGGGAAGACAGGACACATCTCACCATTGGGACTTGCATGGCAGTTTCGTGATTCATGGAGGTGTTATCAAGAACTGACAGGGACAGAAGCAGGTGCTTAGTACAGGCACTTAGTAAAGGTCACTCAGAAGAGCATCACCAGTCCAGCACAGAGCCAACAGTGTAGAAAGTCCTTCATCACTCCATCTGCTCTCTCACACATTCACTAAGCCATCGCAGGGAAAGCATGCCATAAATAGGACAGATGTCCAAGAAGTCCATGTAGAAACAAGGACAAAGACCAAGTTGCATGGCATCTCTGCACCTAACCATGAAGCAGAGATGTGGGTCAGTCCAGGCTCAACTAGAGACCAGGGAAGTGACACTGGACTGACTCATGGGTGTATCAGGCAAGACACTTGTCATGTACCTAAAGGGGCATCAACATCCATGTGGCTGGGAAAGAATGGTAGTGGTGGCTGAGTCAGGGATATGATGAGAGGGGAGAGTGAGGTGGACTTATTGTTGGCTCTGGGTTATGTTCCTTCAGAACACTTCTCTCTTCCTACTTTGCTGTGGTCCAGCTGTGGCAGGCCTCAGGGTGTTAGGACATCTTGCTGTGGCCATGAGATTTAAATGTTAGGGTGCCCTGCTTCAGACCAGGGCTCAGGGTGTTACAGCTGTTTAAGAGCAGAGTAGGTTGTCATACTTAGTATCAGCTGTCAACTTAATGCAAACCTAGAGTCACCTGGGAAGAAAGAACCTCAACTAAAGAATTGGCTTAGTTTGATTGGGCTGCGGCCATGTTTGTGATACACTTCCTCAATTGTTAATTGATATAGGAGGGCCCAGGTCACTGTGGGTAGTGCCATTCCTAGACAGGTGAGCCTGGGATGAGTAAGAAAGCTAGCTGAGCAAGCCAGGGGAGGCAAGCCAATAAGTAGCATTCCATCATGGTCTATGCTTCAGTTCCTGCCTTAAGTTCCTGCCTTGGCTTCCCTTGATGACAGACTGTAACCTGAAAGTCAAATAAACCCTTTCCTCCCCAAGCTGTTTTTGGTCAGTGTTCTAACACAGCAATGGAAACCAAACTAGGCCGGGATCTCCCTGAATCATCTGCAGATGAGAATGGATTCTAAGAAAAGGCTAGTGGAGAGGGACCCACACATGGCCATTGATTCAGTAGTCATGGATGTGGTTCTAGTTTCAAGCCAGGAAAAAGGAGAATACCCTACAAATACCCAGATTCTGGACACCTGAGCTACAGTGCTGTTCCAGGTGCCTTGTCACAAGCCCACATGGACACACAAACCACCTGGATACATGGGATATCTGATAAAAGAAGCCATCTGGCTATGTGAGCTACCTGGCCACATGAGCCACCAAGACCCATGAACTACATGGTCATGCAAGCCTTCTGGCCTCAGAGCCACCTGACCACAAGAATTACCTGGACACTTGGGCCACCTGATCCATAAGCTACTTGGTCATTTGAGCCACTGAGCTACACCTGACTACATAAGCAACTCAGCTATATGAGTAACTTGGCCATATGAAATACCCAACCACACCATCTCCATAGCCAAGGGCCCCCTGACCACTTGAATCCCCTGGCCACATGAGCCACTTAGGCCACCTGACTGCATGAGCCACATGGTCATACAAGTCACCTGACCATGTAAGTCACCCGACTACCTGGATCATTTGGCCCTTTCAGCCACCTCACCATCTAGCCTCTGATGCATAGGGTGTAGTGTGTGGGTATAGCATTGGAGGTCAGAGTACACCATGCTGATTAGTTTTCTTCCAGAAATCAGCTTCTGTGGGTAAAAATCACCCCATGCCCTTGAAGGACACAGTAAAATCTGGCTGTCCTTCATATGTATTATACCACAAGTTTGCCTTCCTGTGCAGGGATAGCCAGATGCCCTAGTGAAGAGCCATGGATCCAAGCAGATGGGCCATGTTAGACAAGCATGAGTTACCATCATTCTATAGGTGTTGGGGACCAGGCTGGTCCTAGACTTTTCCTGAGGCTGTGATGTATGGAGAAGGAACTTAGTTCCTTGTCTAAACCAGGGCCATACATGTCAAGGCCAGTAAAGTTGTGGGGCAAGGGCCATTCAGAAGATTTCATATCCTGGTAACTCAAACTGCCCCTTAACAGCCTTGCTGGGCTATGATTATCAGACTCAAGCCACCAAATTGCTCTTCCTATTCTAGCCAGGGAGGACAGCAGACCTGCTGTACTCATCTCCTGTATTAATGGCCTTTTTATTTTGAGTTCTCCCATCTCAGGCTGAAATGCTTGAAGTCTTCCTGGGGGATTGAGCAACATCAGAGCAAGGAGTAAAAGCTCTGAGTCTGGCTTCAAAGGTTGAGAGAAGTGGGACCATGCCACTGACCCAAATGCTGCTGTGTGTCACCTCAGAGGGTGACTCCAGCTGAGAATTATTCTCAGCACAACAAGGCCCTTGTACTGAGCACTGGAGTTTGAGGAGTGGGTCTCTTTGCTAGAATTCCTACACAGTTTTGGAGGGCACCTAGTTTTATTCCTGAGAATAAGCATGGGGTATAAAAATAAGTATGTCCCCTGGGGTATAGGGTCTGGAGGGTTAAACAATCATTAATTCAAGTGTGGAGGAAGTGGACTCCCCAGCACACATGCTCAGATCCCCTATCTCAAGAGGTCTTGGCCTCTGCCCCACCACCAGGCCAGGCTAGAGTGACCAGGATTATTTCCTACCTAAGGAAATGGACAGCTCCGTAAAGCCATTATGTTTAAAGCCACTTTAAAAGCTTGCTCAACAGACAAATGTTCTTCTCACTTAGTTGACTAAAGGTTTAGAGAAAGCTATTACAAATTTGTCCTAACTGCCTATGACTGGAAGCTTATGCACAACCTGGACATTGACATGACCTCAGACAAACAGCTATTTGGACTGTAAAGCCAGCATTCATCCTGATGGGTGCACAGCTATTCCTTGGAGCTCATGGGTAAACAGCTGTCTCCTGATGCACCAATTTCCCAATCATACTACAGATCGGTGTTGGAGTGCTCCCACTGGCTCCTGTGGGTACTCAGCACTAGAGAGGATGCAATAGTGTTCCTGACTCAAGTAGGGTTGGGAAAGTGCTAGAAACATTAACTGAGTTCTGGACCCTAAGGGTAAATCAAAGGCCAGGGCTAGGGAAGTAGATACCACAGATGAAATGGACCATGGTCATTGGGGAATACTTCCAGTGCTTCCCTCTGGCTGGCAGCAGCCTGCCAGCATGTTTTCATTAAAGAGGCATGGCTGTAAATGCCCAATGTCATGTACCTGTCACTTATGGTGGAAACAGTTTAGTCCACCCCACTGCATTCCCAATATTACTAAGCCATTGTTCTCCATGTTATTTTTCTAATTCATTGCCAGTCCAGAGAACTGCACAAACACTGAAAATATCTGTGGGTGACTCATTCATGTCTCCTGGGTTTTTTTTTGTTGTTGTTGTTGTTGTTCTTGTTGTTTTTGTTTTTTTTACAGTTCAAACTTCCTGGAGGAGTCAAGGCTCCACTCTGTGAGTCACCTCAGCTTGATAGAAGCTTCCAAACAGACAGTGAGGGCTTGGATATGAGCAGTTAGTGTCCTTGGAAAGCCCCAGCCCATGCCTAGGGGAACTGCTGCAGACTCCTTCCTAATCCACAGCCACTCAGAAGGAAGTTCTGCAGGAGATTTGTATGAGCTTATGGCTGTAAGAAACACTTAAAGACTCCTAGAGGGGCCTGGAGGAGCCAAGAAGAGGAAAGCAAGCATCCCACCAGCAGTCAGCCCCAGGCAGGCTGCCAAGGCTCCCTGTCTTTCCCAGAGCCCTTCAGGATTTGAAAGTCATATAAGCTCTTGGAATCTATAAGACTGCATCACAGTGGGAAGAAGAGACTCCCCTTTCTAACACCCACAGACAGGAGCTTAACTTCACTCACATACAGAGTGAATCAGAGTCAATCAGAGGTGAGAGAGCAGTTGGGCCAGAGACCACCTCTGGATGGCTTTGATGGCCCTTAGAGATCAGTGATAAGGGAACACAGGAAGCCACACACTGACAGATCTGTGTGGAAGCCATTAGCTACCAGTATCTGGGGTAGGATGGAATCCAGCTCCCAGTTTCCTGTTCTTAACTCTGGGCTCCTGGGGAAGTAGTTGAGCTCTGCATGGGTAGCATGTGGGGTGAACATCTTCCCAGGATGGGCCCAGGGAGTGTAAGTGGCATGCAAGCCTACAAAGTGAGCCATGTGGGGAGGGGAGGTCACAAGACAATGGTGGATGGGCAGAATCCCTGCTAAAAATTGGGGGCCTTGAACTGAGTTCCTCTGACACCAATAGAAACAGGCTCACAGGAAACTGGGAGGAAATGTGACTCTGTTCTGATTCCTGCTGTGACCATTCTTAGGCCCATGGTTCATTCCATCACACAAAGAAGGGTGCTGGATGGCTGGCTTCTGTGGGATTCATGCTATAGACCAGAAGCCCAGACACCATCCATAAATTATGACTTAACATTTCTCTGGCCTTTGACCTTTTATAAGGATGGTTACAATTTTGGTATTAAGATAGCTCCCAGTACAGCTGTAACAGTGTCTCAGAGCAGAGTGTCAGCAATATTTTACCTAGTGGGTTAGCTGGCTAGGACCCCACTGTTCGACTGTGCTGTGAAAAACCATAGCCTAAGCCGGGCAGACCAAGGAATGAGAATCCATGAGGGAGACCTTGCCTAGTATCTCTCCCAGGGATCCCAGCCAACAACTGGGTAGGGTCTCTAGGTTCTTTCTTTTACTATCTGCTCTTTCCAGTACAAGCACTGACCATCCTGCCACATCTCTGTTTATCTCAGCTTCAGCTGACATTCAGTAGTCCCCTTTTCTACTGCCCAGGACATCCAACTCCAGGTCTCCTAGCTTGGCCAGGTGAGAAGTCACTTCTGGTTAAAGTGTGTCTTCACTATCTTAGACAACTTTTGACTTGCATTCTTTTTCTAGGCCAGTCTCTAGAGGCTTGTAAAATCCCAGCCAGCCCCTGAGAAGGATAGAGCCAACCTGCAAATTTGCACTGCCCCGCCTCAGCCCCACCAGTATCAGAAGTGCAAACTGTGAGAAGCCATGACCTTACACCTCTGCCTTCCTACTCTGCCTGGTTTCCCCTGGGAGTGAGGTGGGTACTATCCTTAAGCCAGGTGTGAAAGCCCAGCTGCACTGGGAATGAACTGAGAGCTTGCAAACTTCCACATACCATGGCCTCCCATTAGGGGCTGATTTAATTGACTTGGAGCAGGCCTTGGCTCAGGCTTTTCGGTATCTCTTCATAGCCTGCTGGGCAATTTGATTGTAGAGAGGGCTGAGAACCCTTCTTAAGTTAGACCTGCAGGCTTTCTCCTCTCTTTTGGAGTAAGCCTCTGTGCCCCAGGGCTCCTAGGCTTGCCTTTTGATAAAACTGAAGCTGTCTGGAGCCTAGAAGTCCTCAGAGAGGCCTCACTCAGGACGGCATGGCTCTGAAGAGATTTTTTTTTTTTAAATGTAAAAGTCAATCAAAGGTCCCTCTTTGTTTTCACTGTCTCACCTTTAAACACAGAAACTTTCCAGCATGTGGGTGGAGCGGCAGGAGTTATTATTATAAGGAATTGAAACTTCTTGTCATGACCGCTATGGAGTCTGTCCAGAGGCAGGCTACACTTAGCCATGCTGGGGGATAGCTAGACAGTGAGAAAAGCCTCTATTTGCCCACTCAGCCTAAGCTCCCCAGCATATGTGGCATTCTGGAGTGAGGCAACAGTGGATGAGACAGGATGCTGAATAGTGTAAGAGAAGACCCACTTTGAGGGTCATCTACCCCTTCAGGGCCCTAGGTAGTAACTCTGACTGTGCTTTCTTCAAACTTCAGTGTCTGGCTGTAGAAAGTGCAGGAAAGCCACCCCCACCCTGGGCTCACAGGCACATGCAGTGGATGAGCAAGGAAGGGGAGGAGGGGGGAGGGCTGAGGTTTGGCTGAGTATCCAGGAAAGCAAGTGGAGCCTCAGTCAACCAACATGCTGATGGTGGAACTCTGAAGACAGTGCTCACCAGAGGAGAAAGCCCTCCTTCCTAAGGACTCATTCTATTCTGCCCTTTCCATGGGGCTCAGGTTGACCTACTCAGTGGGTTGAACACTTTAGGTCCAAGGCAGATATCTGGGTTAGCAATTCTCTGAAAGACACCCCAGAGAGAGCCAACACTAAAGTTCTTACTAAACAAGTACAAGGGAATCTTAGGGGAAGTTAAGACTACTCCCAAGAAGCAAAATGGTGGCATTTCTTCAAGATGTCCCTTTCATACAAACCTTGAGACTGGAGACTCCTCTCTTCGATGGCTCAGAGCTCCCAGTGCCTGGAACAGGAAAGGACAAATCATCTTGGCATCAGCTGAAGTGCTGAGAAAACCACTGCCTCAAGGGTCAACCTGGGCTCTGAGTAGACCAGCTCAGCCTCTCTGATCCGAGGGCAAGGACAGGTGGACAGTACACACTGTGTCTCTGTTGGGTCATCTGTGACTCCCAGTGAGTTAACTCTGTGCATGGAGCTCTCCTCTCAGTGGCTCCATCTCTCCTGCTATGAGTCACTCCTCTCTCCTGTCCTTGGCTGAGGCTATGTCTGAAATGCATCCACCATGGTCTTTGTCAGATCCCAGCACAACTGTCTTCTCAGGAAGGTGGAGAAGTAGATAAAGCAAGAGTAAGAGAGGGGGGTTCTGTGGGGATAACCAGAGCAAGGAGGATGGGCAGATGAGTGTGTACCTTTCAGTAATAGTCCCCTGTTAGGGGATATTTGATGACACTCTGAACCCCGAGTTTGCATTTGTGTTAATTAAATAAAATTAACCTTGGGTCAGGAGGCTGCATTGGCAACTAGTTGACAGAAAGTAATCACAGAGCACCAGAGGGCATCTAGGAGAGATTAGAGAGACACACAGGAATTAGTAGGGTGGGGTTTGAAGTGGGATAGCTTTTTTGGCAAAGGGGAGCCATGGGTCTTCCCTGGGCCAGCAAGGAGAGAGGGTTAGTTAACTACTACTCAGCTTCTCTGAGCTTGCAGGTTTTCACTGCAGCCTTGGACTCTCAAGTCTTAATTATAATTAGAACAGCTATCTTTAGTGGCAGCGATAGGGCCAGTGCCTGCAGGAGCAGAATTCTTGCCAGACTTTGGCCTGAGCGGCCAGAATGCTGCTAGAGAAGCAGGCCAGAAACTGCAGAGAAGCAATGGCTAGTAGAGATAGCAGTGGATTAAGGCACAGTCACTGTGCTGAAGTTAAAACAATCATCCCCATTAATCTCTCTACAGAGGAAGATTCTCGTCACATTTGTAAAGTTTATTTGTGAGCTACCAGTAGTCTTATGCCCCTAAATCGATGATGGTTCCCTTGGACCACTGAGATCAGAATGAGCATAAGAAAATGAAACATGGGAGTGTGGAGGCATTCCCTGATGTTCTCCATGTTCTTTATGGTGATGACTTGTCCAGGCCATGCTCTCAAACACCATGCCTTCTGGAAGGTCACAGAACCCAGCACAGATTCCATTCCAACCATCCAGCTTGCTCGCTACATCTCCCAGCTGTGCCTTCTCTGATAAATGAGCTGGGCTTTCTGAAAAGACTGCTTTTTAGAAGCACATTCTGAGTTTCACCACCAGGTGTTGAAATTCAGGGTGCTCTGGCCTTGCCTGCAAGCCTCAGACCACAGCCCCATAGCATTTCTCAGACTGTCAGTGTAGTAAAGTCTCTTGTGGACCCACCTCTCACCTGCTGTTGAGCAGGTGAGATTTTGGTGCCTTTCAAAAAATATATATATAATGAAAATCTTGTGTCAAGTTGAAAGCTGTAAGTCAAACAAGTAATTTTGAGAACACGCAGAAACTTTGGTTTATGTTTATACAGGATAAAGGCTCCTCACCGAGAGTTGAGCTGTAGGCTGGTTCTACATAATCCAATAATTTTTTTCCTGGCAAATTGGTTCTTGATGTTAAACTACTGAAAGCATAGTATCAATCACCTTCCCTCTTGCTGTTTCTCTGCTGCCTGATCCTTTTGCTCCTCCAATAGCTGCAATTAATTATCCATGGTTCAGTCCTTGCCAGCAGAGCCTGAGCTTTCCCCTCAAGGGGGCAGAGAGGCTCATGGCCTGACGTTCAGGAGTCAAGCCAGAGGTCTGCAGCGGGGGTTCTCACTTCATCTGGGAGCACGTCAATCTCACGAAGACCTTGATCCCTTTAAAGTCAGTTGCATTTTCTGTACTGCCTTGCTGTGCATTGTGCAATCTTTGTCTTGGACTAACTTTGAAAAAATTCTCTTATTGGGAAATACAAGGCAACCGTGTTCCTTCTGTGCAGCTGTGTAAGAACAAAGAGAAGCATCCCAGCCCTTTATGGAAGCTTTGCCTGATGTGCAGCAGACACACCGGGACGAGCAGTTGAGGCTGGGAACTGTGAATGCACCTGCTTTTTGTGTTGTGAATACTCGCTAGGGCCTGGAAAGCCACCCACAATCACACATTTTCATATTGCTGCTGGGAAATAGCCAGGCGAAGAGGGACGGATGAAGCTTTTGAACAGCTCCACATGAGATGGGAGTATGTTTTGCTGCCAAATGAGTTTTGAGCCATAATGAAGAATAATGGAAGTATTAGTTCTTTTGATATGAGGGTTGCAGATAGGAGACTGTAGGGCTCTGTTCCCAACCTCTGTTTTATTTTTTTATGTGCCAGTCACCACTAGAGATCCAGAATAGACCTGCTCTCATTGGCCTCTAGTGTTGCTAGGTAGAAAAATTATCTTCTCCAGCAGTGAATTCAAGATCCTCCAGACATGGAAGTACAACATAGAGTCCAGGACAGGGCCTAGCAGCCTCAACAGACACAGAGCAGGGCTGGGGTTGAGGATGGTGGGCCTTTCAGGAGTTCTGGCATGAAGGTAAGGAGGAAGACATTCCTCCACTCAAGCTGAGTGGAGAACAGGCAGCTGCCACTTCCTAGCTCACAATCCTGCCTCTTCTCCTCTGAAGCTTATCAATCAGTCTCTCCTCAGACCAGATGCTGATTAACTTTGCTGGCACCATCAAAATATTTGATGAGTCCTGTACAAGTCAGTGGCTCCTTTACTTCTTCTTTTCCATCAGTCACTAGGAGTCAGATAGTCCATTCAAGATGACCAACTTCCTCCTCTTCCTCCTCCTCCTCCTCCTCCTCCTTCCTAGTCCTCTTCCTCCTCCTCCTTCTTCTGTTCTCTCTCTCTCTCTCTCTCTCTCTCTCTCTCTCTCTCTCTCTCTCTCTCTCAGACAGAGACTGACAGACTTTTCTCTGTTGGAGGGAACTATTGAGCAGTACTCTCAAATCTCCAAGCAGCATGGTACTGTGGCTGGACTCAATCAGCATTCCTTGCTTTGTCTAGATTATCTAACCTGTAGCAACAGCCCAAACAGTCAACTCCTAGGAAAAAAGGAAATTCATCCCATCTCCCAAACATAAAACATCCTCAGCTTTCTAAGAGACTGGAATACCTCTTTGGGTTAACTCCTCACTCTGGGGAATCATGCCCCCACACCTGTGCACGTGTGTGTGTGTGTGTGTGTGTGTGTGTGTGTGTGTGTGTGTGTGTGTGCTTTTGCTCTCAATAAAACTTGAGCCTTGCTTTTCCTGCCTTTTTAGTATTTTAGTATTTAAATCAGCAATAAGAAAGAATCTGCTCCTGAAACCTTGGGCAACCCACCCTGCCAATACCATGCATCTACTCCAATTTGGTGGACAGAATCAACCTTCCTTGCAGTGAGCAAAAAGCCAAACATATTCTTTCTCTGTGACCTTCCTGTCAACCTCAGGGAAGGCTGTCTACCCTTTACGGATATCTAAGGGTGTGAAAATTCCTCCCAGTATCTACAATGACAAGAAGCCTTAATACCTGGACTTCTGGCCCTTCATATGAGGAAGAAGGAAGAGAAGGTGGTTCTACTTCATCTACTCTTAGCAGTAGAAGGTATATATGAAGAGGAAAGAGCATCTTGGTAAGTGTGAGACACAGTTTTTAATTTGGTCCAGGTTCCCTCTTTCGAAACCAGTACATGCAAATGTTTGCCTGGCTCTACCACCATCAGACAACCTTGGTTTAAGAACCATGCTACAAAAATGTCACTGTGAGTAAAAAGGGCCATTCCTCAGCTACAGAACAGCTTTTGAGAAGACTCTGAGATGCTAAGAATGCTTTACTTAATCAGCATCAGGGATGAGAAGTAATAATTTTGGGCCAGCATCCTCATAAGTAGAAACTAGGTTTAGATGGAGCCGCAATGCTTTTTATTGCCTGTAGTCTCTCCTCTGGTTTTCACACAAGTTATCATGATTTAGCTGAAATTGGTTTGGGGCAATTTTAAGTCAACCTAATCTGTACTCTGACTTCCACAGCATATTGCAAACCATGTCAGCAAGATAATCTTTCTCTCCCTTCCTCAGATGAAGGTGCTAAATGTAGGCCATTCTCCAGAAGCTCTTGACCTTAGATGCCTTTCAGGAAGATGCCTCGGTCCATGGTGACTTGAGTGCATTTATTAAAGACCTGAGAACACTTGGCTTTCTTGTGCCTGGGGTGCTGTGTTTATAAGCATTCCAACCAATCTGCCACTGGGAGACCCAATGAGAAACATCTGTCTTTGTTTCTCTGCCTCTCTCTGTCTCTCTCTGCCTCTCTCTGTCTCTCTCCATCTTTTTCTCTCTGTCTCTCTCCATATGTGTGTGTGTATGTGTGTGTATATGTATGTGTGTGTGTGTTTGTGTATGTGTGTTGAGTCACAAGAAAGTAGCCAGTGGCCCAGCAAGAACAGCAGGTGATGTGACTATGGTGGATTCCTATAGATACCATTAGATACTGGAAGTACAGGTCTTTACCACATAGAGGCAGGACAATCTAGCATTTATTGACACAGAAACACAGCTCTCAACTCAAAGAGAATAGGAGGTAATTTACTGCTGAAGTGGAAGCAGTGAGTGACCATAGCCCTGGAAAGCTGATTCAAATTACCTTGCGCCCATGCTTTTCAAAACAGATGTAGTTTCTTAGAGTTTATAGTAACAGAACAAAGAAAGTCATAAATCAAGGCAATTTTAAAGCACATCATGAGTACATGGAGAAGCAGGTTACAGCCAGGCAGCCAGACCTCAGATGTTATCTGACAGCATTCTTAGCCCTTTGATGAGTGGAGAATGGGGTTTTCTTAAGTCAATACATTGCAAAGGGTTTTTTTTTTTTTTTTTTTTTTTTTTTTTTTTTTTTTTTTTTTTTTTTTTTTTTTTTATCTGTTTGCTGTGATGTTAGGTTCACTTTATCTACTGCTTACAGGGTGTTAGGTCTGACACAGAGGTGGGCCAGGAATGGCTATTTGGTAAGCTAAAGATCTCCCAAGATAAATTGTACTTAGGTTCTGAAACTTCAGCATTCCAATCCTCCACATTCAGTGAAGTTTTAATCAGTCCATCAGCCTGTGCACACAGCTTCTTCCCAGGAATTTCTATTTACACTAGGAAAGCAGCCACAGCTGAGCCACCCTTCTCTCTCCCAACCCCACTGCCTTGCTTTATTAACTACTTCTTTCATTATTTTTTTTTCCTGAAATAAGGGTTCACATAGCTAGTGTTGGGCTCAACCTTACTACATAGCCAGGGAACCAGGGATGACTTTGAACTCCTGATAGTCCTGTTTCTACCTTTCCGTTGCTGGAACTAAAGACATGTACCATCACACCCAACAGTCTTTTATCTTAGTCTTTTTTTTTTTTTTTTTTTTTTTTTTTTTACTCTAGTACAATGGTTCTCAACCTTCCTAATGCTGCAACCCTTTAATACAGTTCCTCATGTTGTGGTGACTCCCAACCATAACAATTATTTTGTTGCTACTTCATGACTGTAAACTTGCTACTGTTATGAATCATAATGTAAATATCTGATATGCTACCCCTAAAGGGGTCCTGACCCACAAACTGAGAATTGCCACTTTAGAGTAATGTTTGTTTAGTACACAGCAACAGAGAAGGTGCCCAGCTTTCTGACCTTACACTTCTGTTTGTTTGTTTGTTTTTTCTTGGGGGACTAAAAATTGGACAGATTTTCTGATAGGTGGACAGATAGGTAGAAGGGCCATGTCCAGGTAATAAAAGTAGCCAACTTCTAAGACGGTGGCTTCTGGCTTCATTCACCCCCCTCTGACCTGAGATAGAAAGATTCTTGGAAGCCCAAAGGCCTGCCAGTAATGCCCCTGTGACAGACTAGCTTGATGAATTGGACACTAGATCAGGACATGTTACATGACAGTTGAGAGGCAATCAACCATCCTGTCTTTATTCAAACTGACCAACCCTAAATTAGGGAAGAGAGACACTTCAAAGGCAGAAACAAAACAAACAAACAAACCACAAGCCCCTAAGAAGAGACTGAATTTTTCAGCTTCCTGAATTCCACCCCACAACCCCCGCCCCTCACACTGATAGGAATTTTTAGCCACACCTCCATGGTCCAGCATGACCCAGCGGGACACTTAGTCATTTCCACCTAGTCATTTCTGGGTCATATGTCCTACAGAACCCATGTGCTGTGTGGTCACATAATCACATCATGTGACTACATGAGTATCCACGTGGACCCATGTATACATGCTCAGGTGATCCTTAAAAAGGGGCCCCATGGCCCTGTCCCCATCCCACCCTCCATTCCTCGAAGGGTAAGAGCACTGCTAAAAAACATCACTCACCCCTGTCTTTGCAGAACCGCCCCTTGTCTTGGTGGAACCCCCCTTGTCATTGCAGAGGGTCTTTTCTCTGTGAGTCTGCTGCATGCATGTATTTCCTCACCCCTACTAAAAGCCTACCCTCAACTGCCCATTCTGTCTTGCTCCTGTTTGCTGTGTTCATGACTCTCCTCTGCTATCTGCCTTTTAATTCTTTGATTGGTAGAAAAAAGGAACCAGATCAAGACAGTACCACTCTCACAGTGTTCTTCATTAGGCATTTAAATTAGGACCAAGGGCCACCAAGATGGCTGTGAGGGTCCTCTCCTCAGGGGCATACCCTTCCTGGGGAAATGAGGGACTATGGTGGAAGATCGCTGGGAAGGAGGCCAGTGCTGTAGTGGGAGCTGCTGTGAGGTTGTGGGAGCAGTCTGCATGCACCAGGGCCCAGAAAGGATAGGAATGGGAGATCCTTAGAAACAGAGGGTGCTCTAGCTATGCCCCATCTAGGGGTGTGTCAAAATAAGAAGTTCTAGGACCAAAACTAAGAGTCTTCCACTCAGAATCTTGGCGGAGGAGACCATATGCAGGGCAGCTTTGACATCAGAATGAGTGGCTGATTCCTAGCCAAAGATAACTCAGGTAAGAACAGGAGTCCAAGAGCAGAAGGTGGGTAGGACAACCTTCTGCAGGTCATCTGTGTTTCATCAGCTCTGAAGCTTAGGCCACACAGCAGCAAGGGCCCAAATCCCTCAAGGATGGTTACAATCCACATCTCTGAGACTCATCCCTGAAAGCCTCTCCTAGTGGTATTGGCTAAGACTAGTCTTATGTCAACTTGACACAGGCTAGAGTTATCTGAAAGGAGAAAACCTCAATTGAGAAAATGCCTCCATAAGATGTAGCTATAAGGCATCTGCTTAACTAGTGATTGATGGGAGGTGGGCCCAGCCCATTGTGGATGATGTCATCCTTGGGCTGGTGGTCCCGTGTTCTATGAGAAAGCAGGCTGCACAAGCCATGACGAGCAAGCCAGTAAGCAGCACCCCTCCCTGGCCTCTGCATCGGCTCCTGCCTCCGGGTTCCTGCCCTGTTTGAGTTCCTGTCCTGACTTCCTTCAGTGATGGACTACAATGTGGAAATGTAAGCTAGATAAACCCTTTCTTCCCCTAACTGCTTTTTGGTCATGGTGTTTTGTTGCAACAATAGAAACCCAAAGACACTGCCCCAGGCTGGAAGAATTCAGCATTGCTCCAGCTCACTTTCTCTCTGCCCAATTCCGGCTTTGCCATCATTTCCTGTTTTGATGTTTCAAAAGTCTCTCTCTCCTGCCAAACGCTTGATAAATTGTATGAAAAAACAGCAATGTAAAGCTAAGCCCTGCATCATTTGTCTCCTTATCAGCTCTCTGGACTCTGTAAGCAGGCTCTGGGCCTTGGGCGAGTAGAAGCAATTGTGTCAACTGCCAGCCCCAAGGTCCCTGTGCCTAGTGCTTGGCATGGGTCCAGTAGAGCAGTGCTGCTGGGATGGTGCTCACCCTGATGCTCAGAGAATTGTGGGTTCCAGAGGTAGATAACAATGAGAGATGAAGCTTTGATCTGGCCATGGGCTGTGGGATTGTTATTTCCCATCAGCACAAAATGTACAGTTATTACTTCAGTGATAATGGCTTGAGAATCATCGGAGTGCATCTTTCTTAGCTTGATTTTTACTCTGTTATTTAGACAGATGTTTAAATTCAGGTCTGGCTTATATTTTCATCATGAAATCTCGGGATCTCTCTGGGGAGTTCCACTGCCTGGCATCTGGTCCCTTCTTTCCATTCTCCCTTCTCCTCCTGTCCTCCTCTCCTGAGATGGAGCTGTCCCAGGATGGGATGATGCCTGTGGGAAGAAATACCAGTGCCTGGTGAAGCCCAGCTCTCTGACAAAGCAGGGTTGAGATGGACAGGAGTGATAATCTGCTCCATTTGCATCAGCCATGTGCATCTTCATACTCTCACTGTCCTATAAGTCCAGTGTGCCTGGGTAGAGGATGTCATGGGTTAGAGTGACAGGTCCTTATCCAGCATAGCCAAATCAAAGTCCCACTCAATCCTGGACCTGTGTACTGATCTCCAGTGCCCTGAATCACCTGAGAAGTATCCTTACAGAGGGTGAGGTCTAAGGGGTATATTCTTACCAGCACACTTGGCCCTGTTTTCCTTGATGCATAGGCACCAGGAATTCCCCTGTCTGTAACACCATCAATGTACCTGGACCCTCACAAGGGTCCTAGCTCTGGCCACAGCCTTGGAAACAGAGGTCTTATCTAAGGTCATATTGTTAGGCTGCTTTTAAAGGTTCTAATGCATTCTGACTTTGATACCTACATGGGAGAGGGTCAAGTCCCTTCTAAAAGGACATGGAGCCACATCTCAATTTCCTACAAGGATGACATCATCAAAGAAGACCAGGGGGTGTGGTTCACAGGGTGAGAGTGTCAAATTAACCTATTTCCTCCAGCCCTTGAACAGACATATACAGAGCTGAGGTCCCCAGGAAGAATACATCCACAGTGGGGCCAGTTCTCCCTTAGATTTTATGTGTTAGGCTTGCCTCCGAGACCCTTGGCCTCATTTTCTGTGCAAAGGAGCATGCAGCCTCCTCATTGTGCATCTTAGGAGTGTGGAAGGAAAGAGCTCAGAAACAGCTCAAGAGTCTGTGTCCCTCTCACTCTCTTCTCGTGGGCTGGGGGTTTAGCCACATCAGAATTTGGAAACCATATGAGCTTAGGATGGTCAGTTTCACTGAGACCTGAAGTAAGACCTCAGCGGCTTCCAGCATCTCTTCCAGCCCTGCCACCGAACAGGATGAAGAAATGACCCTGTGGGACACATTAGGCAGAGGCCTGATCAGGCCACTTCACTGGCAGGTTGAGCTCCTACAGACTCTGGTATGTAGAAAAGCAACCAAATGGATGAAAGGATGGATGAACTCTGACCCAGCATGAGGAAAGCATTAAATCTAAACTATCTCTGCATTTGCCATAAAACTATGGGAATCCCAGAACCTCTGAGGCTCCTGTTCCCTTCCCTGTAAAAAAAACAGATTTCTGGAGTTAGAAGCTTCTTTACCCTGAGGCCTCAGAGCTGTGAATACACTATTCTCTCTCCTTGGAATGGCCTCTCCCACCCTATGACCCTATCTGTGATGGTTTAAAGGACAACCGCTTCCACAGGCCCCAATATAAAATACATGATACAATTGAATTCTTGGTCCCCATTTGGTGGAACCATTCAGGAAGGACTAGGAGGTGTGGCCTTGTTGGAGGAGGTGTGTCACAGGGGACGGGCTTTGAGGTTTCAAAAGCCTAAGACAATTCCAGTTACCTCTCTCTGTCTTACGCTCATAGATAAGATATAAGCTCTCAGCTACTGTTCCAGTGCCATGCCTTCCTGCCTGCTGCCATGATACTCATGGAGTCACCCTATGAAACTGTAAGTCCTAATAAATTCTTTCTTCCATAAGTTGCCATGGTCATGGCGTTTTGTTACTACAGTAGAAAAGTAGTTAAAATGCCACCCTCACATATCATAGTCTGCCAACAGCCCTCCAGAGTTCCCAGATCCATACCGGAGACTACCTGTTTTCCAGTATTATCCCGAGACTGTCTCCAACTCAGTTGTCTTCCTCCTCCTCCAAAACAGTGTCTGATCCAGAACAGGAAGAATGCTGCTTTAATCAAGTTATGCTTTCTAACCTCTATCTGAGCCAGCACACAGGAGGTGCTTATAGAAAGAATTGCATCCATAACCCAATGAAGCCATTCTCTGAAGCCTGTTACAAATGATGGGAAATGTTTCCTAGTTGATGTATTCTTGACAAGGCTTGATGTCTCTTTTACTAATGGTCTGGGTTCTTGCATCTTTCCCATGCAGGAGCCACAGACACTGTCTCCCTCTAGCTTTTCCATTATCAGCAAGAGCCTCCAGGGAGTTGGGAGCGTGTTTGCCATCACTGTTTGGTATAATTAAATCTGCCCTTTTGGTTGGGGAAACAGAAACCAGACCAAGTGAAAATGAATGGCCAGGTAAGGGCAGAGAGGTCCACTGAGTCCCTGTCTCGGGCCATGTTAGGTATCTATCAGTTGATTTCTCCCAAAGAGGATGAGAGCTTGGTGTTGTCATTCCCCTTGCCCATCAGCCACTTTGAAGATGTTTTTGTAAAGCTGTGAACAGAAAATGAGGTTGGGAAGGACCATATTCTTGGGAATAGCAAGATAGTCTACAGAGGGTCTGTTTTAGAAGGGGACAGGTACACAATGACCCTGAGAAATCTCTGCCCCCTCCTAACTCACCTGCCCATTCACTTGTTCTCTCTCTCTCTCTCTCTCTCTCTTCTCTCTCTCTCTCTCTCTCTCTCTCTCTCTCTCTCTCTCTCTCTCTCCACAGCCTGTGAAAAAGCCCCCCATGACACTGACAAGGCCATGACCCACATTCCCACTTGATGGATGAGGCTGTCTAGGCCAAGGCTCCCCCACACTAGCAAAGAGGTGGAACCTTCCTGTCCAGACAGCCAGGTCCTGGCTGGGCTCCTCAAGCTGATAGATGGGTGCTGTTCAAACTGGGAGGATTATGTGCTTCGAGTCCTGGCTCTCTGGCTCCTGAGGTTCGACAGGACCATTTGTATATCAGAAGCAATTTGAAAGCCTGGATTCCTCCTGTCAGAAGGAAGGTAGTGAGGATTCTGGGAGTTTCTGGGCCTTGATCTTTGAATGTTCCTTTTTAATTTAACTTAAGGGTGATGAATTGAGATGTTGACTGATTCCCATTGATTTGGAAATCCGGGGAGTTTTACAGGTCAGAGTAAACAGGCCATCAGCAGACCTGCAGATTCTCAGATAAAGGAGCAGACTCTCTCCGTTGTGGCTTGGGTGCTGTCATCCTGCCATGGGAGCTCACATAGGCCATTTGTGAGGAAGGCTTTGCATCTGGCATGCCTGGTCCTCAGTAAGTGCCCCTTAGGTACCTACTGTTACATCTATCAGTGTCTGTTGTGAGTCTCCGGCTAGCATCCAGCACCACTAAGGAGGAAAGAATTTGGTGGCATCTCCTCAGAAACTTCACAAGTAGTGGGAAAATACCTAATGAGAGAGAGCTCATCAAGAGGGTCAGCATGGCCTCCAGCTTCAGACCCTTCTTTACTTCCACGCACCTGCAGCTCCCCAGACTTCCAGTGCATCCGACCTCTCAGACCTTCAGCACAAAGGAAGAAGAACATTTGTTCAGGCGCCCTCTGCCCCTCCCCCACCAAGGATCAGACATGTGAAGGCATCTCCAGCACCGTTTGCAGGGCACACAGAGCTGATTTTGACATTTCTGAAATGAAGTGCAAAGGTAAGTGTCAGGTGTAAGAAATGGTTCTTAAAGCTGGGGAAGGGCACAAGCAAGGAACCTGCTCACGTCTGAGAGCAAAGCATGCACAGCCTCTGTAGAAAAGATGGCAGCTGCCCGTTAGTGAAGAGTACTGCATCTAACAGGACTGTGAAAGTGTGCATCATCACCAAGAAGCTGGAGACAGCAGACCTCCACAGGCTGGGCCCTGACGCACATGGTTCTCAGCTCCCATGGAGTATGAGAAAGTTGGGGGTCCTCTGTTCCTTCAGATGCCATTTTCCTGTTCACTATCTGACTGTTCATCTCCATTAGCTGGAAGGCATGCCAGTGTAAGCATGTTCATAGACTCCAACTGTCTCCTGACAGCACCTCCCACAGCCCTATGGTGCTACTCATGGATATATGGAGCTATTCTTGAACAGGCAGGGAGCTACCATCACGGCCCCTCATTGAAGCATTGTGGAAGAGGGCAGGCACCAAGCGACCTCCAAAGAGGGAAGGATGAGAAAAGGGATGGGCAATGCCCAGATCACCTGGCTGCCAAAAGGAAAATACATATGTCTCAGCACATTCTTGTAAATGGAAAGGATGAGCTCTAGATGGCCTCTAGTATCTTTCCCACAAAGATTAAAAACACTGAGACTTTGAATTATACTTCAAGTATGAATGAAGATGAAAGCTCAGAGGCAACAAGAGGGAGATGGTAGAGGGCATTTGCTGGGGCAAAAGTCCCAATGTGACTCCTGAGATGAGGACTTCTGGGTCAGACTTTATGTCCTTCCTTACCAAGGGCCTAAAACTGCTGTAGGTTAGTGAGTCCACAGGGCTCAATTTCTAAATGACAACTGTTTTGGATCATCATCATCATCATCATCATCATCATCATCATCATTATCATCATCATACTCATTATATTATTTGAGACAGGGTCTTACTATGTAGCCCTGGCTGGCCTGAGACTCACTAGGTAGACCAGGCTCATACTAATCTGCCTGCCCCTACCTCCATCTGGGTCTAACTGGGTGAGCCATCACTGCTGGCTAAATTTCAACTACTTAGATGCAGAGGAACAGAAAAACCTCAGCCTACCAGGTGAACCTGCACTGTAAGCCCAGTCTTACTAATAGTGTTTGTGTGTGTGAGAGAGAGAGCTAATTGTAGCACAGATCCTGTGTCGAGTTGGACCTGTGAAGAATGGGATTGGGGAGATTCAGTTATTGCCAAGATGGATCAACTATAAATTTAACAGGCCAGACCTCTGAGGTACCTGACAGCCTCCTGCTTCTGAATCCCCCATGAAGTCTATGTACATGGTCATAGAGATGGCTTTTTCTAAAACACAGCAGCATCAACTGGCCACTGAATTAGTGAAAAGACAAGAGAGGCCCAGAAGGAGTCCAAATGTTAATCCTTGTCTTCCCAACTCCACCCAGTTAAGTGCTATGTAGTAACTCACAGTCCTTGGCTCCTTTACTGGGGAAAGAAGGGGCACACCCTGTCCTTAGGGATGCCACAGGCAGATGTCCCACTGTGAGTCTCCAGCCCACCCTTGTCTACTTCAAATTTCAAAGCACCTATCACTCTCCAGACACTCACTCTCCTCTCAGAGAAGGGATGTCCCAGTGGGGATACCAAGGTAAAAGGTCTGCTCAGGTACAGTCAAAGCCCCCACCTTCTCCCCCCATGGCTTGAGACTGTAAATCTACTGCCCGGTGATGACTGACTGCTCTTGCTTTCTTCTGTAGCTTCTTTTCAACACATGATTTGTTCAGGAAAAATTACATGGTTGTAATGCTATTTCTTTGTGCTGACAAGAAGGGAAATGGCTTCATAGGCTAGGGGATGGGAGAGCACTTATTGTACATAGTACAGCTCTTTGGGTCATTATTGAGCAGTTACCTGGAGAAGCCCTTGAATTGTGAGCTAATGCCACTGTAAATGGATTTGCAAATGTGCTCGGCGCAGTCCAAGTAGAGCGCTACCTGTGCTTGTGGACAGTTATTCTGTGATTCTCACCATGGCTCTGCTCATTGTGCCCGGATATTAGCTGCTTATTGCCTGTTTGGGGTTGTAGAACTGGTCACCATTTGCTTATAGCAGAACAGATGAATGCCAATCTGGGGGTTGGCAGTCTGTCATAAGTGATGTTCTCCAAGTTCATTGGGTGACATTTGCAGTTTTTTGGTCCCTTCTGTTAAGTTTTTAGAATAAAAGCTAGCTTCTTTTCCTTTTGCTACAGTTTGAGAGCTGGGGAACCGGTGAACCAAGGGCTCGTCATACAGCTTGAAGACTTGAGTTGGAACCCCCAGAGCCCACATGAAAGCTGGATGTGCTGGGATGTGTCTGAAATCCCAGTGCTCCTATGTCAAGATGGGTGAGTGGAGATAGAATTCCCTAGAGGGTCAAGGGCACTGCAGGGGCAAACAATAGAGACCCCCCACCTCAAATAAGGTGTCCTGACACCACAAGCTGCCTTCTGACCTCCATACCGGTGCAGTGGCCAAACACACACCCTCACTTACACACACTGACTGTGAACACAGACATAAGCAGGCACACAGATTACCCACACACACACACACACTCATACATAAGAACTGTGAACACAGACACATACAGGCACATAGAATACATACACACACACACACACACACACACACACACACACACTCACACATAAGAACCGTGAACACAGACACATAGGACACATAGAATATCTACACACTCATACACAGGAACTGTGAACACAGACACAAACAGGCACACATACATACACACATACATACACACATACATACACACAGACACACATAGGCACATAGACTACATATACACACACACTCATACATAAGACCTGTGAACACACACACACACACACACACACACACACACACACCACACACTCATTCATACACAAGAACTGTGAAACACAAACAGATGCACAGACCCCACACAGAGTGTGGGGAGCACCTTTGCTAAGATAGATGAACAAGGGACCATTGAGTAGGAGATCAGCTGACCGGTGAGACAAGGCACTCTGTGATGGTCGTGATGGGCTAGGTAGTACTAAAGTATGTAGCCATTGCAGTCAGGGAATGCTGCTGTGCAAAGCTCTGTGGTCAGCAGGCCACTGGAGCAGCCTCACTTTTGCATTGTGTAGGCAGCCAAGGGAGCTATGCCCTCACTGTGGACCCAGAAATAGGCCGTGTGCACACTTGACAGACACTGCCCTTTAGTCAGTATAGACACACAAGACCGCTGGGCATCTGAGACCAAGGACCCCTCATGTGCCATCATGAACTCAGGATCCAGAAAGGTGCTGAGAGCCTAAGTCCCACTGGGTCATCTAAGGGGGCCCAGCCAAGAAGAGAGAGGAACTGCACAGTTAAGACTACTTCCTGTCTATCAGCCCTGCCCATCATAGGATTCTGAGGTTGGGAGAATGGGCCAATCAAAGGTCATAACCAAAAGGAAAAACAGTCAGATATGACACAAAGCCGGGTGTTTTCTGGGGTGGTGCCATCTCAACTCTGCTTCACTCAGCCCAAGGCCTGCCCAACTGGAAGAGTTGTGCCAGAGCTGAAGGAAATGGCAAAACACCAAGAGTGTGGAAGTGACAGGGCAGGCCCCGTAAAAGTGAAACTAAACAACTTCATCGAGGGAAAATCCAGACGCCTCCTACTTTCCTTTCTTACAGTGGAAAAGAAAGCTTCAAATCCTAGAGAAAAAAAGTTTTGCCTGTGGCAAAGAATGTTCTATAAATGTCCACCCTGCCAGAAATGTAGATTGCTTTAGGTGTGAATTGCAATTTATCAATGTCAGTGTTCTCTGTTTCCAAGACAACTGCCTCAAACACAGTGGAGATAAACAGACAACATGGCCACGAGAACGTGCTGGAGGGGGGGAAAGCAATGAAAATGAATAAGCAAATTACTATTATTAGCCATCAGTCTCTCTGCTCCATTTCCAGCTAAGGAAACACACTGAGGCATTGTAAGGAGGTGGGACTTGAGTTCCCCTTGAGATAAAGAATCAACCCTAACACTTCTGAAATCAAACAGGTAGAAATGATCACTGCTGCAAAGGGATGAATCCGAGAGACATGACAATTCAGACCAGGACTACACTGACGGGTTTTTCTCACCCTAGATATACACTGTCCACAACTTTAACTAGCTTATAGACAGAGTGATTACATCTCCCTTCTAGGTTCAGGTCTCATGATTGGCACTTGGTTCCCCACACAGCTCTGTCAGCTTCAGCTTTCAGCTTCAGGATGTGTACCCTGGCTTCCTGCATTAGGAGCATGTTGCAGGGCTAAAGGAAACGAACAAAGCTCTACACAAAACTGTTTAATGAAGGAGCAGAGGCATCCATCCGGAAAGAGAAGCTTTGTGCCATGGCTATGTGCTTGTCCAGGGAATTCAGCAGTGTGGTTAGCCTTGCTACCCCATTTTGAAGGACATAAAGTCGCCACCATCTAATACAGTAGCCTTTCCCTGGACCAGGTCTGGGGCCTCCACTCCATAGGTATCAATCTTCTCACCCCTTGGCAAAGCAAGGATTAGTCCAGAGCAGCTGTAAAGTGCCCAGATGAATGGAGTCACCTATGCTGTGTCTAAGGCCGTGCTCACAGAAGTGGGAGGAGATTTCTAAGATGTGGAGTGTTACATTTAGGCTTTGTTCAAAGTGACTGGATTATTATCCAGTCTTCTTGAAACCAAACACATCTTTGAAAAATCCTTCTCTTTATCCCTCCAAATTTAGACAGCAAAAACACATAATTTTCTTTGGTAGCACACAGGGATTTTAAAAATTGATCCCTTTCACCCAGGCAGGGTGGCTCATGCCTCTAATCCCAGCATTTAGTAGGTAAGGGTAGGATGATGAGAAGTTCAAGGCCAGCCTTAGCTATCCTGTGAGTTCAAGGTTCAAGGCCAGCAGGAGATATATGAGACTGTCTCAAAATAGAAACATTCCCTTGAAAAATCATTAAACTCCTCTGCCCCCTACAGTTTACCAGGTTCTCATGTGTGACCAGGCAAGATGGTACAGAGGTTCCTCCATCTTGTATTCTTGCTGAAGCCATTTCAGGTTTAACTAGATTGATTTTCTTGGTGGAAAATTACCCAACCCTGTTATGGGAATCCGAGGTCAAACTACCCCAGCTAACTGTCTTAGCTTCTGTTAAACCACCTGCTTATGCAGAACCCCTCCAGCTAACTGCTTATCTTAGCTTCTGTAAAACTGCTTGCCCCCACCCAGCTGCCAAGTGAGATGCCAGGATGTGGTTTTTGCTTTCAAAAACTCAATGCTCTGGATACTCAGGACTACACTTCGGTCATGAATATCTAAGTTTAGTTCCAGCCTGCTGGTGCTAAGACTTTCAACTGGCTATAACTGTGTCTGAGTGGTCATCTCTAGTGAGCTCCCCATAATGTATGCATTTGTGCAGATTTTGTACCTAGTGGATGATCTGTGTTGGTAGAACACATGTGTTCTTGTGCTGAGGGACTTTTTTTTTTAAGACAGCTCTTCACAGAGGGTTCAGAGCCTCTAGTCCATTCATCAGATGGAAAGGGGAAAGGAAGTCTTCATAGCTTGTGCATCAATAGAAAACTTATTGCTTTATTAACTGGTGATAGCCAAATTCAAATATATCTTGTGAAATGACCTACTTTGTAGTTGGAGAGCTTCTCTCCAGGTTTCACCAAGCCCCCGAGGTCCCACAACCCACATATAAAATAATCATACAGACACTTATATTATTTAAACTGCTTGGCCATTAGCTCAGGCCTACCATTGTCTAGTTCTTACTCTTATATTTAGTCCATTTCTGTTAGTCTATACTTTGCCACATGGCTTGTGGCTTACTGGTGTCTTTACATGTTGCTTCTCATGGCAGCAGCTGGCAGTGTCCCCTCCCCACCTTCCTGTTCCCAGCCTTCTCCTCTTCCTTGTCCCGCCTACCCTATCCTTCCTGCCTGGCTACTGGCCAATCAGCACTTTATTTATACAGAGTGATATCCACAGCACTACTTTCCTATGCTCTTAAAAGTGCTACTGCTGGACCCTGAAGCAGGAGGCCTGATACTACAGTAAGTGGTGGGCTGCCCTAGGTTGACTTGTGGAATGTTTAGGAGGACAGCTGAAACCAAACACCATGTTTGACGTGTTCTAACCTTCTCTATGGACATGACTGCATGAAAGACTATTTTCAAACCCATTTTGCATATACTGCATCTCCTACACCTTTAGTAAAGGAAGCAGTATGTGACTATCTCAGAGGGCCTTCACGATAACCCATATTCACAGTGTGGGCGGCAGGCTTGCTGTCCTCCAGCAGCACCCAGTGATGGGGACGCTGACACCTTTGCTGTCAAGGAAAGTGAGCTGTTGATGTTGACCCAGAGAAACAGTGTGAAGATAGACTCTGGCCACATCAGTTGCCTGCAGCTGTGGGTATACCACACATAAGAGAGCTTCCTTCAGCATCGTCCAGAGGGGCAGAGTAAAGGAAGGAAGTCAGAGTTGAGGCTGACTTTTAACCACACCATTTACCAGTCTAGCTACCTGATACACTTTTAAACTAGGCTGAAGATACATTGACAAGCAGATAAGAAGTCTGTGGCATCCCAGAGGCAATGACTTAGGGAGGCAGCCGAGTAGAAGCACCCAGAGAAGAGACTGGGCCTTACTGACTCGAAACTGGAGCAGGATTGGCAGAGTGACTGTCAAAGAGGCAGGTCTACTGTTCACATGATGCTAACATCAAGGACACCAGGGAAGAGACCCAAGTTTGCCAGACACAGCAACAGAGGAGGAAATGGTGGTCTCAGAGCTCTATTTTAAAGGCAACACCCAAGATTGGTTTCAGGAACAAGGGGAGAAAGGAGACCAAACTACATCAGGTGTGTCACAGAGACCACCTATTGCTAGATGGAGAGGGCCATGGCTGAGCTGACTCGAACAGCAATGAGGAAGATACAACTGGAAAGATATAATGTCTCTGTCCTGCTCCTGCCCTGCCGCTCCATTTGAAACCCTCGTTATGGGTCCTGAGGCAGCAGCTGCACAAAAGCAGGGATGGAATGGAAGAGGAAGCATGGTTTCACCAAGCCCTGGTAGAGGCTGCTGTGGAGCGAAGGGGCAGAGGGTGCTGAAAACTCATCCCAGCCCCTGACTGCTCAGCCCCTGACCACTCAGCAATTCCCATGTCTGTGAGTGCGGAAACTCTGTGAGACATGTGAGCAATTCAGCTCCTCTTGCTCAGAGGCCAAGATGTCCACAGATGTTCACTTTCTGGCCCGAATGATGAGACAGACACAGAGTCCTGAGGGTCACCCAGAAGACATTCATTCTATGTACCTGCATTGGCCATGTCTTAGTTAAGGTTTCTATTGCTGTGAAAAGATGGCATGACCATAGCAACTCTTACAAAGAAAAACATTTAATTGAGGTGGTGGCTTACAGCTTCAGAGATTCTATTATCATCATGGCTGAGAGCATGGTGGCATGCAGACAGACATGGTGCTGGCTACTTCTTGATCAGAAGGCAGCAGTAGGAAGTGATCTCAGACACTGGGCAGTATCTTGAGCATAGGAAACTCCAAAGCTCACCCCCACAGCGACACACTTCCTGAATCCAGTCCACACCTACTCCAACAAAGCCACACCTCCCAATAGTACCATTCCCCATGAGATTATGGGGGTTGATCACATTCAAACTACCAGCCTCCTCAGGTGATCACACTGAGTCTGACCAAAGCCTGAGGTTTCTCTTCCAGCACTGTGGACTCACCTTCTTGTGACAAAAAGGACTTTGCAGATATGGTTTTAAGTGACTATGAGATGTAGAGATAGCCAGAGATAACCAGGTAGAGCCCAATAACAAGGTCTAATCACATCACAGGGTCCACACAGGAGAGCAAAGGAGATGGCAACAGAAGAAACAGGCTGTGTGGAGATGTCTTGGTCCTTTTCTGTGGTGGAGCATTTCTTGATATCTGTCCCTGCTCCCATCCTCACTGACAGCCATACCTCATCTGATGTCTTACTGAGGTGGCCCTGGCCTTTGTTCCTGCACAGTGGCAGCCTTCAGTGGTCCACTCCTTTCTTCTTTGCCTCCTCTGTGCTGGTTGCTATGGTTTCTGTTAGTTTCATTATGAATTACAGAGGTGCTAAGGCAATGGCCCTAGAACATTCTAGGGCCCAGCCTCATAGTCCCTGCTTTCTTTATGCCAGCCAGTCCTCTGTACCCTCTGCAGCAGGTATCAGCACACCAACCCAGGGATTCCCCAGAGTCTGCCTTCCACACTGATGTCAAGAGACATCCTGACTGTCAGGCCGCTGTTCCCACTTTGTTAGACTTGCAGATGGATTACTAAGTGCTGTAGTTTGAATATGCACCTCATTCAAACCTCATGACACAATTTAATTGCCAACAAGAGAATATTAGAGGTTAGAATCTTCAACTTTGCCTAGGACTTCAGGGCTCCACCTTTGTGAATGCATTCATGCTGACATCAAGAGAGTAGCTTTCTTATGAAAGAACAAGTGTGGCCTCTTCTTGCTACCGTCCTTCATCTCACCCCCCCCCCCACTGTGGAGGCACACAAGAAAGTCTCTCAGCATCTTAATAGTGAACTTCCCAACTTTCAAAACAATGAAACCAAGTTCCCATTCATTGTTAATGACAGCCTGAGGTGTTCTATTACAGCAACAGCAATGGTAGACATTGCAGCAACAGGAGTCATTTGTGCTTCCATTCTGAACCCCGCACACCCTGCTTGGAGGAACTGCTCACTATGGAGGTGACGGATTTCAACCCAGAGCTCCACCCTCTCAGGACCCTGCTGGAAAACAGTGCTTCACTAAGGCTTCTAACACATGGAGTCTCTGTGATAGAGCCATCCTCCAGGGCAAGTAGGAAGCCCCCTGCTGCCAAGAGAGCTAGTCTGTTCTCACACTCATTTGCTGTAAATGGGTTTTCTGGTCAGAAGTGGCATGGTAGCAAATACCGGAATTCATCGAGCCCACGTGTGAATGCTGCAGGAAATGTTGGGCCATGGAAAGCCAAACCACATCTAGAAGCAGTTGAGTCTCATCAACCTGAGCCAGGTGCTATACTGTTGTCAGGCTAGGCACACACATCATGACCACCAGTAAAATTTGGTCTGGGAAATACACACCATGGGGCCCTTCATGGCTCCCTTGTCACATGAGCACTTTACATCACTACTTGGGCGCACAGAGAGAGCTAGGAGTGACTGGGGAAAAACGGAGAGTGTGTCTGTCTTTGCTTCCCAGCTGTTGATAGCCTCTTCATTGTGGATGCACCTTTGTGAGCATGCGCTCAGGGCACAGGTACCTTTATATTCTGTGTCTCTTCTAGGAATGGCACCCACATCTTTTCCCTGTCACCAGCACTCCAGTGCCCTTCCTTTTCTATCCAGGGCCACCCAGAAGAACATCAGAAGGTGACTGTGAGTGAACACAGCTTTGTACCTCTGGATGTCTCTAAGTCGATACCCAGCAAGCTCAGATTTTTATAGCTTTGGAGGATCCTTTTCTCCTACCTTTCTGGCTGTCTGTACTCAGTGTGCTACCTACCAGTAGTCTGTCTCTAGTTGGTTTCTGTATTTCAGTCAGAACTATCTTCAAAAAGCGATATTTGTAGAGCAAAGAGAAAGGGGAAATGGCAGGGGTCAGTGTTGAAAGAGCCAGAATGTGTCTCACTCTACAACTAGATCTGACTTGGGAATATAATCACTATAGAGTTGACAGGTTAATAAAAAAAGTCAGGGAAAAAATCCCAACAAAGTATTTTGAAACAAAGATCCTCCAAAGATGCCAAAGTTTGTTTTGTGTTGGCCATCTAGTGCTGAGCATGGTGCCTGCCCTTGAGAGTGGTTGATATCCCCAGTGAGACTCCATCGAAGAAAACCAAGTTTTCATTTGTGAGTGGTATTAATTAGAGATAGCTTCTGGTTAGGGATGGAGAGTGGGCCTTGTGTCCATTTTCCTTTGCTGCCCTGGGACTCCATTTGGTCCAGACCTGTGCATGCTGCCTTAGTCTCAGTAAGCTCGTATGTGTGTCAGTCCTGCTATGTTTAAAAGCCTTTGTTTCCTTGTTATCCTCCATCCTCTCTGGTGATTACAATCTTCCTGCATTTTCCTCTGTAGAGTTCCCTGAACCTTGAGGGGAAGGATTTGATGGAGACACCCAATTTAGGACTGAGTGTTCCAAGGTTTCTTATTCTCCACACATTGTCCAGCTGTGGGTCTCTATCTTTCTTCCCATCCATCCCAGGAGGAAGCTTCACTATTGATAGCCAAGCATGACAATGATCTATGAATATAGCACAAGGTCATTAAGAGTCATTTTGTTGGTATGACCCTTAGAAGAACATTTTATGATTTCATTTTTTTAACTAAGTAAAATTTAGCTGAGTAATATTTCATAATGTATCACATTTTCTTTATCTGTTGATAGACATCTATGTTGTTTCCAATTTCTGGCTATTATGAATAGAACAACAATGAACATAATTAAGTACATGCCACTGTAGTAGGATGTAGAGTTCTTTGGGTATATGCCAGGGAATGGTATAGATGAATCTATTCCCAGCTTCCTGAGGAACCACCACACTGATTTCCATAGTGGCTGTACAATGGGAGCGTGTTCCCTTTGCTCCATCCAAATCCTCTCCAGCATGGTTGCCACGTGTCTTATTGATCTTAGATGTAGGATTGATCTTAGGTGTAGGATGAAATCTCAGAGTTGTTTTGATTTGCATTTCCCTGATGACTGAGGATGTTGAACATTTCTTTAAGTGTTCCTCAACCACTGGTGTTTCTTTTGAAAATTCTGTTTAGATCTGTACCCCATTTTTAATTGGGTCATCTGTTTCCTTCATTTCCAGTTTTCTTGAGTTCCTCATACGTTTTAGACAGGCTCTTTGTGTATATGTTATGATTTCCAGTTTTGTGTTTTTATGTAATTTCTCTCTGTGCCAATGTGTGTATGTTTATGTCTATATGTGTTTCTCTTGCTTTTTCTTTGTCTTTTTTTTTCTGTTAGTTTATTTTGTTGTCATATTCTGTTTTTGTTTTTATTTTATCAACATCATCATTATTGGATGTCTGTTTCTATTCTAACAAGAAAGACAAAGATAGGGTATGAATTTGGATGAGTGGGGAAGTGAGGAGGGTCTAGGGGGACTTGGGGGAGAAACTGTAATCAGAATATATTGTTTGAAAAAAATCTATTTTTAAAAAAGTCAGATTGGAGACAGGTGGGCTGAGCTTCCTGTTCAGTATGACTGTGACCTTAGAAGATATTGATAGTGAAGACATTTCTGGCATCCTCTGGCTGACATGTATCTTGCTGAGATATCTTGATGTCTTGTAATAGCAAAGACTGATTACAAATGCATGCACAATTCATAACACAGATGCTTTGTGGGTGCACTTTGCAAATGTTCCTGAAGCCACGTTGAGTTCAGACGTTCAGCCCCCTCACCAAGGAAATAATCCGTGCCTGTTTCTAGTCACTCAGTCTGTACCACCTTATTAGGGCAGTCCTGGGAAATCCAGAAGACTCACACAAGGGAAAGAGTTACCTTCAAGAGAGAGAATGTCTTTACCCCCAGGGATTATAGCAGTTGGATTCACTGTGTGTGGGAACAGTGTCATACAAGGGGTTCACCAGAAATGTAAATCCGTAGTCCACTAAGTCGAAAGTTCTGCAAGTGGGTACAGCAGTATGACTTAGCACTTCCTGAGCCAGACGCTGGTGCTGGCTTAACTTTGTGATCCGCTGGATGGAAGAGGCTAGGCTGGTGCTTATTTGCACTGTGCTCTGTATGGGAGGCCTGTGTGCCACATAGCCCCTGTGTCTTGGTGCCCAGTGGAAGATGTGCATCTGAACTCCCTACAGAGCTATGCCTTGTAATGATCCCCACTCAGAAATGCTGATCTCATGGGGAATGCAGGGACCAGTTAGAGTGTGCTGTGCATGTTGTACAGTACCTTCATATGTGGTACACATTGGTTCTAAGAGCCAGAGCAGAAGTGTGATTCTTTTGTAGTGTGGGCATTAATAATTCCACAAGTTGTAGTTGTATCGGTTGGGATGGTGACCTCATAGTCAATTGTTCTCTGCGTCTTGACCAGCTGTAGATCTCTGTAATGGCAAAAACCATCCTTGGTGACAGGTGAGAGCTACATATACCCAGGGCAGAAGGACAAGTATTTAGAATGCAGCTGGGAACAATGCTGGTTTAGGAAAGCAGTGACAGTGGGTTCTCCTCCAAGATATGAATGACTTCACTAGACATGGATAGTTGGCAACACAAACCTTTTAAAAAAAAACAAAAACAAAAACAGAAAGCTTTTTTAAAATTATATTTGTGTTTTAAATTTTACACATCAGCCATGGGTTCCCCTGTCCTCCCCGCTCCCGCCCTATCCCCACCTTCCCCCCATCCCCTCTCCTCCATTCCCAGCTCCTCCAGGGCCAAGGCAACAAACCTTACAACTCAAGCCCAGGGAACATCTCAGAGAAGTGAGGCAAAAAGATGGTCAGAGCCAAAGGGCCAGGAATTCTGTGGAGAAAATGGGTTAGAGATCTGACAGGGAAGCTACAGCCATGGAATCTCAACAGCATAGCTGCTGCCAAAAGAAGACCTGAACGATGGCAATACCAGTTTACACGACAACATAATGGGGGAAATCCTACAGGGCCCTCCCCTAGATAAAGAGCTACAAGCAATTAACAACTACTGAGAGAGACGGAGAACTGGTCTTCCCCAGAGATGAACCCCTTAATTGTTTATCCAATACCAAGTGGTCAGACCTAAAAACACACATGCAAACAACACTAAATGGAGTCAGCAGATCATGTCAAATCTATCTATCTATCCATCCATCTATCTGTCTGTCTGTGTGTCTGTATGTCTATCTATTTGCACAGAGAGAGAGAGAGAGAATATGTAAATAATAATTAAAGAAAAAGATGTCATACCTTTAAGAGGAATAGGTTAGAGGAAGAAAAGAGTAGGAGGGAGGAGAGGGGAGATTATGTAATTATATTGTTATTAAAATGATTTTTAAAGCTGGAGAGAGACTTGAAACACTGTAGCAGCTTCCCTTTCAAGTTAGAGAGCTTACTTTGGCACTTTCCAGACCTTCAGAAACGCCAGTATAGATGCAACTCTAAATTTTTCTGCCAGTCCCCCAACCCATCCCAGCCCTCTGATGTACATCTTACTTGCCATGTCCTCTTCTTCCTGTCTCACATGCACATTTACCAGCCTATAAAAGCAGTCAGTCCCCCTGGACTGCCAAGAGAAGGGTGCCATGGAGGATTGCTCACGGCAGAATGCAGAAGAGACAGTGTCGCCCAGAGGCAAAACTGTGAAGGTGCATTAGTGGCCCTGCCAGGCTGAAGCGAATCTTTCAGGATTGCAAATTGGTAGAGAGGAAAAATAATCTGTCAGTTCAATACCTTCCAACCATGTTCCAGGTGACATATTGATCTGCTCCAGGAAGGCAGACATGTTTGAAACAGCAGCTTCAATTAGAGCTAGCAATTGATTAAATTTATAATAATCTGCAGTCATTCTCTCAGATCCTACCTTCTTTATAGCGCACAGAAGAGAGTTAAACAAATATTGAATTTCTATTAGCACCCCTGAATTCTCCAAGTTCTGGTGATGGATCTAATCTATAATCTCTTCAAGAATGTTCATCCCTTGTAATTCAGTGTTCTGCTACACGGGTGACTTTCCAAGATCACCCACCTGCTGCTTCCAACAATAACAACCCACATTATACATGGGCACTCCGTGCTGCCCAAGATGGCTATCCTGCTCTTAACTCTGGAATTCAGAAGAAAAAATTTAAGGTAGATTTGACAACTCAATAGGGCCTAGGATGAAACTCTAAGTTTCATCAAAATACTTGACTACCATCAACCACTATATGAGTGGCCATCATACAGCAGAGGAGGGTGACACTAAGATGACACAAATTCATAAGAGTCTAGAAAACTTGAGTGAGATGGGCATTTTCTGTTACCCAGAACATAGTCACCTAGTAAACAACCACAGATCCATTTAGAAAAGGTTTGAGAGAATAATGTTATGACAGTCTTTCTGGATCTTTCCACGGTATGCCTGGCATCTCCGCCAAAGGCTTCTGGTCTACCTCTCAGACATGGGGTGGAAAGCAGAACTCCATGGAGTAACTCAGCTTGGTTCCTGCCATCAGTCTGATTTTAGTCTTGCTGTGTCAACATCTACCAAGCACTGTTGAAGTAGCCGATTCTCTTTATCATTCCTAGGGATGTCAAGGCCAGTTGGATGTTGCTACTACTCTGCGAGTTAAACTCTCTGGCTGCCAGCTTGTCCCTGTTGCCTTTGCCAGCAAGTGAAGTGATGGCCCCTTGTTGCTCCAGAGTGTCCCTTCAATGAGATCAAGGATGAGTCAATGACAACATCAAGGATAGCACCTGGGACCCTGCAGTGACCAACCTCTTCCCCTCACTGACACACATCATGGATCTTTTAGTACAAACTATGTCAGAAGAGCACTGCTGTTCTGTCTGTATGGAATGGAGGCCCCTGGGGTTTATCATGTCTGTTGACAAGCCAGGGAAACTGCTAGAATCCTTTCAGCCACATGAGTGAAACCCCTGCCAGAGTGTTCAGTGTAGCCTTGGCATCCTCTCAATGCCCCAGTCTCCTTGTGCTGTCCTCTTAGAATTCATTTCTTCAGTATAAACTAGTAGACACTCCCCTCCCCTGCCAGAGATACGTGACATCTCCCCAGGCCTGTCTCTGTACCTTCTTCCCGCCACAGCTGACATGGACTATAGTCACAAGTCCAAGGGAAACATGGGGTGGCTGAGGTGGGTTCTTATGAAACAGATACGCACTTGCAGGGTAACTGTCCTAGATTAAGCTACTGAAGAATATTTTATCAAGTGTGTGCTATTTTCAGACTTGGGGACAGGGCAAATAGGCAGTTTTCAGTCATTCCAATGGCAAATGATTCTTGTAGCTTTTTATGGGGGACAGAGTGCTCAGTTTTGTTTATGTCCCTTGTTCATTCTTGTGCACCCCCATTAGTATCCATCTCTTATGAAAGCATCCTGAGGGACCAAATCCAAACTACACTTTGATTAGTTTCTTTTCTCAGTGTGGCAGATACCTGGAAGGATACCTTAAGGGAGGAGATACTTACTTTGTATGGTAGTTTCAGGGAACTCTAGCCCATCATAGTATAATGGCTTGGGTGCAGCTCCATCCGTGGTGGCTGGAATGGGATAAAGATGCTTATACAGAGGCAGACCACAAAGCAGGCTGAGACCCAGGCTGGGTTTAACCTTCATAGTCCCATGTCTAGGACCTACTTCCTGCCAGTCAATTCCCACCTGCTAAAATTTCCATAGTGCCACAAGGCAGAGCCACTCGCTGGAGAATGAGAGGTTCATATTACATGGGCCTACATGGCTCAGCATAGGTCCAACTGAGAAAGGCTGGGTCTGTGACAGTGAGAATGAGCACACTCTGCAGGGGTATCCAGGAAAGCCCTGTGTTCTCTGCTCATGGCTTGTCCTGAAGCTTTAAAACTTGGGGTTTGTCCAATCCTTCTCCAAGCTCTATAGAGTTCCCAGGAGCATGTTTCCATCCACAATCCCCAAAGCCATCATGAAAATACTTGAATTTCTAGTGACTCATATCTATCAAGTCCAGGTGGCAGTATGATCAGTAATGATATCAGCATGAACTTTGTAGCTAATATGTTCATTTAGGTCTGCACAATGCTCATCACCGCCATCCAGTCTGAGGCCAGGGCCCAAGAAGTCTTTATACTACACTGAGTGTTCTTTCCTGTGGCCACTCCTGGTGCTAATATTAGTGTCAAAGTCCGGGAAGTTTAATGCAAGAGTTTTTACCTATGGGGTAGGAAACTGAAGAGGATATCATGAGTAATTCTCAATCCAGGGTAGTAAAGAGAACAAGGGAGAGCCTGGCTGCCCAGGAAACAGACACCCTGGACCTGGGGAGGGCATTGAGGATGGAGAGCTTCTGGCCTGAGGACACTCAGCTTGAATAGCCACTACCCTGGGCTGCTGAAGGAGTAGGAAGAATGCAAGAATGGAGTTCATGGACTTCCAAGTCCACAGCCCACATGCAGTACAGCAGGACAAGGCATGAACCAGGCCTGGACTTGGCTGGTGGGCTGGCAGAGCACAGTCCTAGGAGAAGGTCAAAAGACTATGTTTCACACTGCTGAAGTGTGTGTGTGTGTGTGTGTGTATGTGTGTGTGTGTGTGTGTGTGTGTGTGTGTGTGTGTGTGTGTTTAGGGAGCATAGACACTGCAGATTAAGTAGAGGAGCAGAGAACTAGAAATGCATCTTAAAGAGAACAGGGCCTGGGTATGTTCAGGGGATTGAGTCCTGTCTCAACATCCTGCAATAAGCTATAGAGACAGCAGCTAGCTTTAAACTAGGGAATGTTACTAATGGCATCAAGTTGGCAAGACCCAGTGGGGCTAACTTTAACATTCAATGGTTCTTCAGAACCAGAGTGAAGAGAAAAGTCAAGGTGACCTGACCTTTAGTCCCCCATGTACCCACAGACTCTGATGTTATCATGGACTACCCACTAAGGTTGGGCTGTCCCTGCTCTCTTGTGTCTTAGTGCACCCTGTCTACTTAATATGACCTACACAGCAGCATTGGACTCAGTTATAAAAGAGTTGTGAGTGAAGGTCTTTTGGAGGTATGTCATCACAGTAACTCATTCCTGGAGACTCTGGATAGAAGGCCAGAGATGTACAGAGCACAGAATTCTGCTGAATTTTACTTTAAGAATAACCCAAACCAGAATTAAAACTCAAGGTGTCTCCTGAATGGTGACAAACAAAATCTATTCTCGACACTCAACTATCCCAGCACATGGAGTATTATCTTAGCTGCTCTGTCATATCCTCCAACACAGAGGTAAGCCATTTCCATCTCTCTTTATATCACCTACCAGCCCCAAGAGCTGTGCATCTGCCAGGCTACCTGCTATAAAATGCTGCTGTTTGTTGGAAAATGGAAAAACCATTCTCTTTTATTTCTTTAGCTACTGTTCTTAGAAGTACCATGATGTTATTAGGCAGTTAGCTCTAACAGTACAGTGCACCTTCCTCTACATGATGTCAGTGCTAATTAAAATCTGATTAGCATGTCATTGGTATAATCTGTGCATACCACACCTCTTCAGTAATGAGAACTTTCTTGTCTAAGAAATTTGAGGAAATTGTTACTGCTTCATAGTGGTTTATTTCCTGGATAAAGACTAAATCCTAAGTGTATACTTACTCTAATTTAATTTGATATCAGTTTGAACTTGTAAGTCACATGTGTCCCATAAGATCTGTTAACTGCTTTATCACATTAGCTTTCTAGTATCCCTCTAGGTGTGTGAGGAGGGTGCAGAGTTGGCTGAACAACACATTTTCTTGGAGTTGAATCCATTTTCACTGATCTGTATCACTGCTGTGTTTGTCCCAAGATACCACCAATGCTGGGCAGCAAGGAGGGATTAAGACAATCCTATCCATGGAGGAGCTTCATGTGAGGTGACGGGGTCCTCCTGCGGTTGAGATGGCTTCATAGAAGGACCAGTGGTGTTGAGATTCTGTGAGCATTGTTACTCTCTTTCTAGAGGCAGAAGCACCGGCTCTCAGGCAAAGTGAGCTACATATAGAAAATATGGATGTGTATGAAGGTGTGTGCCAGGGCAGATGGCTGTGCCACTAGAGGGAATGGAATAGTCAGGATGATGTCATGGGTTGAAAATATCACCCTGTGTTGTAGGAATAAGGGATAAAACCAGGAGAAGATGGAGCCAGACATAAAATGCCCATACATCTTCCATAGAAGGTAGTCCCACCCCATTACAATGTGCAAATCAGATATTTCTACAAGAAGTCCTGAGCAAAGCAGGAAAATTGGATTGGATCTGAGGAGGCTGAAGTTGGAGGCCATTTCAGTAAAAAAAAAAAAAAAAAATCAAGGTATTAAATGAGGCTCTGAGCTATACTAGCTGCATCTTCCTGCAGCAGGCTGAACTCAGTGAGTTCTCTGTACCACCCTCAAACATTGTGCCCATTGCCACACATCACCCAAGAAATGAATGCTAGAAACTGGGATGGGACAGCCTGGGGATTAACAATCTCTGACTGAGAAGAGGGCAATATGGTGGTCGATGGCCACCTACTGCACCATTATATGGTTTCCAGTAGAGGTGGGGAGGCAGCATGGTACACTAGGATGAAGATGATGGGTCACTTCGATAGGGACATGCAGACCAGCTCACCACCTGTCTGTGCAATGCTGTCTACTGAGGCCCTTGAGGCTGGACTACCAGTTCAAGCTCATCCCAGAGAGACCGAACTGGAGCTAGTGTTGGGCTACAGATGGAAGGTTGCCCCAAAGCCAAGGGTACAGCAAGGCAGATGGGAGATGAGGTGGCTAGAGAGTGCCTGAGGGTCCATCTTCCTGATTCTATTACTGCAGGGTGGGAAAATTAATCTTGTAGACCCAGCCAAAGCCTGATATCCAGGAATTTTTGTGAAAATCTGGGGATTCTAAAAGGAAGCAAGTATGAGCATGCTACTACTGAGATCACTAGGCTAGGAGTAGGTGTGGGATGATGGGAGGCAAGCATGCATTGGGTGTGGTCAAGCGGAAACTTATGGACAGGGTGATACTTCACAAAGCCACCTACAGAGCAACAAATGGGTGTTTTCTATCAAACCCCGTAAAAGCATATAGTTAGCTTTTGAAAAACCTCGGGTAGTGTAAATCCAAGACCTGTGGTGCCTGGCACTCCTGGTTTACTTGCAGATGGATGGAAGTTCACATTTACTTGTCATTTATCACTAGAAAACTACTTCATTTTTAAGCCCCTTACTGGGGCTGGAGAGATGGCTCAGGAGTTAAGATCACTGCTCTTCCAGTGGACTGGAGTTCAGTCCTTAACATCCATGTCAGAGGGCACACAACCACCTGAAGCAGCAGCTCCAGGAGATCAGGTGTCTCTCGCTTCATTGGGTATCTGCGCGCGCGCGCACGTGCACACACACACACATACACATCTACACATAATCAAAGATTAGAAATATATATTAGCTTTTTCTGAACCATTGTTTCAGACCATATAGGCACAGCCACTGAGAACTGACAATAGGGAGAAACCCAGGTCTTGACACAGATAAGCACATCAAATGGGATTCCCGCTCTGACCTAGCTTCCCATTCATTTCAGCAGCCCGTATTAGCTAAATGCAGCACTTGGAGCACTCTAACACTGTGCTTCGATTGCTATCATCAGACATAAATTTATGATCACATCCAGGAGATTCTCGTGAACTCTGTCCAAGTAACTGAGACAAATAACTCTTTTGTGCACCCTATAGGCTCTTTGTGTTTCTTCTTCCTGCAGTGAGGAGGCATCCAGAGCATTCTGCAGGTTGAGAGAAGCTAAGCTGCATCAAGGAGATTAGCATTCCTGATAGCTCCATTTCCACCCCATCTGAAACCCAAGCATCATTCTCATGTAAGCTCTCAGGGTTTTTCATCACACACTCGCAAGGGCCATGGTGGTGGCTGTGCTCCCTGGGAATGGGAGGAAGGATTCTCCCCACTCCTCACCAGCTTCATTCCTGACAAGGAGCCTCGCAGTTGTTCCCCATGATTGTGCTAATGCTGACATTTCCAGAGCATGGCAGGATGTAAAGGTCATCAGCTGGCTAATTTTAAAATAGTGCTTTGATCACTCATCTTCCTGGAGGGAAGCACCATGGGGCTGGTGGAATTGACATGTACTTATTACCATGTTTGGGTTCTTGAAGCCAAGCTGGGTAATTTGAAGACCTGTCATGGGCGAGCTCTCGAAGGTCATCAATCAAGAGGATAATCTTTCCAAATGATCAACGGTCACATGTGGCTGAGGATTCTACAATTTCATTGCTGCTTGGGGAAAACCAGCATGTTTTCCTGCAGTGCTGTGGTGCAGCTTTAGGAGTGTGGGGGATGACAACATCACAGTGGCTTAGCAGATGTTGGCTTGGGGGAGGGGTGGGGAAGGCTATTTCCAGAACCTCACACCCAGCACCAGCCTCTTCTGGTCTGCAGTGTTTCCAGATGAGAAGGAGTGGGATAAGGAACTGCCTTGGGCAAGTACTCAGGAAGTCACAAAAGTACCTGAGTGTGAATCTTCTTTGCTAAAAGGGCTCCAGAAAAGGCAATGTTCCTAATCCTTTTCAATATAAGATAGCAAAACACTGGGTTAGCTATTAATATTGCACAAAATATTTTTGACATTACAGGAGGTTAGGGACAAAAGAAAAAAAAGACCTGTGCAAAATCCTCACCATACCTGTCGTTGTGCTCAGGACCTTCATATAACTGGATCTAAGTTGGACGGGAACATTCAGACCCACTCCAAACACAAGAATAATGAGGCTCAGGGATGCCAGACAACTTACCCCAGGTCTCATACTTGGACTTGAACCCAAGACTGCTACTCGCCATCTTCAATGCTATTAGGATTTGGGTAGATTGGGGTAGATGTCCTGTCCTAGGACATGAAAATTTTGAGCAATAGGAAAATGGCTAAACCCCAGAACTCCACCTGCAGAGAGTCAGCATGTGACTACAGTCCTTTCTTAAAATGCTTAGAGAACAGCTCTGGCTGCAGACCTGCTTACCATCCACCATGCTGCTGGGCTCATGTGTGGGACAGCACAAGGACTGAGGCCTGAGAATGGCTAAATAGCTGTGACTGACGGCCGTTGTGCAACTGTCCTCGAATACCACCTGGCCGTCCAACTTCTAAGGCAAGTACAGTTCCCAGAGTTGAGGGAGCTCCGGGCACTGGCCCAGGGTGGGAAGCTCCAGTGGCTCCTGCTTATAGCCTTCTCACCCGCCTAGTGGGATATGAGGGGGGTACTTACTACCTGTCTCTGTTGGTGGTCCATTCCCCAGTCTTAGATCTGTGTCCTGACCAGGCCTAGGCTTCAGCCCTTGCCTGCTTCAAGGAGCCACAATAAGAATGCCAGTTCTAGCCAAGTCATCTATCTGCACTCTGATCCCTGGGCCCAGCCTCCTTCCGTCCTGAGTTCCCAGCAAGTCCCTTCTTTTTTTTGTATTTAAATACATTTATTTATTAATTTTTTTCCATTTTACCTATCAACCCCAGTTTCCCCTCCCTCCCCTTCTCCTGCCTCCTCACCTCCCTCTCACTCTACCCCCATCCACTTCTCAGAGTGTGTAAGGCCTCCCATGGTAGTCAACAAAGTCTGGCATACCAAGTTTCCGGGGTTCGATCCTCAGCTAAAAAAAAAAAACAAAAAACAAAAAAAAACAAAAACAAAAAAACAAAAAACAAACCATACATCAAAAGCGAACTTCTGCCCTCCGGGGTTCTCCCATTGTACTGTAAGCCTGTATTTAAGACCTCCTCCCTCCTTCAATAAATGTCATTCAGCATTAAAAGAAGAAGAAGAAGAAGAAGAAGAAGAAGAAGAAGAAGAAGAAGAAGAAGAAGAAGAAGAAGAAGAAGAAGAAGAAGAGGGGATCAAGAACATGATGAGGAATCCCACAGAGACAGATGACCGGTGCTAGTTGGAGCTCACTGACTCTGGACTGACAGCTCGGGAATCTACATGGGATTGAACTAGACCCGCTGAATGTGAGTGATGGTTGTGTGGCTTGATCTGTTTGTGGGGTCCCTGGCAGCAGGACCAGGACTTATCCCAGGTGCATGAACTGACTTTTTGGAGCCCATTACTTGTGGTGGGATACCTTTCTCAGCCTTGATACAGGGGGAGGGGCTAGGCTCTCCTTCAACTTGGTATGCAAGTCCCTTCTTACCCTAGGGTTTTTTTAGGATGTGATCTCCTAAAACAAAGCCCCTCCCCTGTGGGCTTTAGTGCCCACCTGAGGAGTAACAGGCGCACACCATCCCTGCTCCTTGGATCTCTCGTCTTATTGTAGATGCCAGCCCTCACTCTATAGCACCCTGCTACTTGCCTGGATGCCAGGCTTTGGTCCAGATCTGGTCCAGATCCCTTTGCCTCCTTCGTGTAAACAGAGGTCTGCTTCCACCCTGCTTTGTAGAAGGCTTTCTTCTCTATCACATAACTACAGTCTGGTGATGCTTTCTTTGTCTCAGCAGGAATCTTTCCATATCTCTCTATAAGCCCTTTGCCTTGCCATCTAATTTCCATTCACAGTGATGAAGAGAAAGCATATTTTATCTCACCCAATCCTTTAAGAACTGGGTCTGGCTGCCGTTTCTTCTGAGCTTGATTACCCCTGGGAATGACGTAACTGCATTCACATCTTTCCTGCCAGGTGAGAAAGCATAAGTCTCTGTAATTAAGGCACAGGTCTTGAGTGCTAGGATTTGGAATCACCTTTCATAGGATCTTTCAAGTACTCAAGATGGCCTTCCATCATTAAGGTGACAGAGTGTGATGGTCAGGTTAAGCTTGAGTATGCTGTAGTAACAAGTGGCCCAGAGAGGTCATGGTTTAAAGCATCAGTTTATTCTTCACTTATGCTGCATGTCCACGGTGGGTTAGTATGTGCCCTGTGTCTTCACTGCTAGTGAGGTGTCTAGGCAACAGTCAGGAGGACACAGAAAACCAGGACTGAGCCTACAACCTCCATGTGGTGAGAATAGTCATTCTGCTCATAGACCATTGATCAAAACTGGCCAGTAACCGAAAGCCTTCAGGGGAGAACAGTACTCCCCACAGGGTATGGCCCATGGCCCAGGGGCACAGTAGCAGTCTGCAATGGATGTCAGACCTAATCTTCATTTGGGGAAACTAAGGCACAGAAAGATGACTAGATTTGTCTAGGGCAAATTTACTAGCAGAACCTGGACAAGAATGGATACCTTCTTTCTTGGACAGTTCGAGTTTTATACTGCTGTTCACCTGTGACTACACCAAGTGGCCAGAAAGATACCTTTCCCAGGGTCTTTGTCCCTTGCTTTCTGAGGACATTGTCTCTACAAACCACAAGCTGAGGGTTTTCCCACTTGGTCACCAATGTCTGGAGACTATCACTCTGAACTTTTGACAACCTAGGGTTTTCTTAGAGGAGACACTGGAGCAATACTTGGTGCTGGTAGAGGCAGCATTCAGCTGAGGAGTGTGTCACAGGGTAGGCTCAGGAAGGTCAATCTGGCTTGGAGAAGAGGAAGATGTGAAGGAAAATGTCTGTGGCCCACCACAATGGCGGCTCACTAGTATATCTGCAGAACTGGAGGAGAGTGCCCAGGTTAAGCCCCAGATCTGTGTGTAAATACATCTCCAGGTGATAACAGAAGGATCTGTAGACCCTATAGGACAGTGTCCTGCCTCACCAAGGGGTCTCATCCGATTTGCTGAAGGTGTAGGAACAAGCAAAAGAATGAGGAACTTGATTGATCTTGCTATCAGCTAGAGCTGGGTCAGCTCACATGCTCTGCTTTAAAACTGAGGTTCATATCATTGGTCTTGTTTCTCAGACTGGAAAGCACAACAGGCTGTCCTGAAAAGAGACCTAACATGTAACCCCACTATACCTCCCTGGGGCATACACTAAGAAGACATGGCACAGAGACACTGTACCTTCATGTAGCAGCTGCATTGTTTAAAATAGCTAAGAAAAAGAACCAGCCTAGATGCCCATCAACAACTATGTGGACAAAGATGTGGTGTACACACACACATACACACACACACACATACACACACACACACACACACACACACACACACACACACACACACACAGAGAGAGAGAGAGAGAGAGAGAGAGAGAGAGAGAGAGAGAGAGAGAGAGAGAGAACAAAAAAAAAACAAATTGCGGGAAAATGGATGCAACTAGAGATCATAATGCTAAGAGAAATGTGCCATACTTAGAAATACAAATACAAATGTTTTCTTTTGTATGTGGGTCCTAAAATAAATGTGTTTTTTTTTTTTTTTGTGTGTGTGTGTGTGTGTGTGTGTGTTTACATGTGTGTAGGCCATGAAATTACAAAGGGGATCATAAGAGTGGAGGGGGAAATCTCAAGGAATATGATGGGGATAGGGTAATGGAGTACATGCAATAGATAAGCAGAAGGGGAACTAACTGGAGGAGGAAAGGGAGACCCCAGAGGAGGTAGGTAGGCTTGAGGGAAGAGTAGTAGGGAGGGGAAAAGTAGAAATGGGTCATAATGACATGTGTGTATGAAGACAGCATGATGAAACTAATTACTGTGAATGAGGGTCTTAAAATTAATTAAAAACATGAGCGACTACTTCAGCCCACATTGCTAGCTTTGGAAAAGATCAACTCTGGAAAGTTCAAGTGCAGTTTCCACCCAATGTGTATGCATTTGTACTGTCAAGAGGACAGATGCTCCCAAGCTCTCCTGCTGTCAGTTTCCAGAATTCCCAGGGTCTAGGTAGCAAAACTGGAGACAGACATGACTGGGCCTCACTGAGCCCTCTGCCCAAGGCACTCTCATGGCTGATGTGGATTCTACACACCCTTTCCCATACACAAGAACATGTGTGACTTAGTCCTGCATGATGAGGTCAGAGTTGACCTTCATGACCCTCAATGGTTGGATTCTGAAGTAGAGGGGAGTGATTATATTTACTGACTCCATTTTGAAGAGGCTGAATAATTCTGCCTGTGGAGCCAAACTACAACACACAGGACTGGGAGCAGATTTTGCATGTAGAAAATACCTGTTCACAACTACTTTACCTTGGTCCACAAAGCCTGTGATTCAGGGCTTTGAAAACAATGGCAAATAGAGATTCGATATTCTGATTCCATTCTGATTGAGATTTTGATTTACAATTAGTTCTGAGTAACAATAACTAGACCACAAAAGTAAGAGCATACATTTTTCTTTTTAAATAGTACTTTAAATTTTGTTTTAATTTATGTGTGATGTCTGTGTGAGTGTATGCCATGTGAGCTTAGTGTCTGAGGAGGCCAGGAGAGGGTGTCAGGTCCCCTAGAAATGAAGTTACAGGCAGTTGTGAGCTGCCCAATATGGGTACTGGGAAGTGAACTCATATCCTCTAGAAAACCAGTAAGACATCTCTCTAGCTTGGACCATACAGTTTTTTTTAATTTTTGTCTAGAGATACTTCACAGTAGAGCATGAGCCACCTTGTGTCCCTTGACAGTGCTGTGTGCTGTCCCCACTACTGCAAACATGTGTCAATGTACCTGCTTGCATCCAGAGAGCACATGGTTCCTGTCCTTTCTGTAGCTTGGAATAATTGGCAGTCACTCTAGACAGAGGAAGAATACTATGTGAACTATCAACTTGCCCATAAATTTGAGATGCTTGGGGATACTTGGTTCCTAATCACAGAAATCTCTACTATGGAACACCCAGAAGCAGAACATGGGCTATGATGATGATGGCACAAACCAACCCCCATTGCTAGAATCCAGTGTGAGCATTGCAGAGATACATAGGGCACATGGCAAGGAGCTCTCCTTTCTGGCAGCTGTGGATACGCCTTCCCTCCCAGGTTACCATGTGCACAGAAAGAAAGGACTCAGCTGTTCAGATGGAGTTTGTCACAGTTCCCACAGTGAAGGCTCAAGCAATGCCACTCTTGGGGGCATATGTGATTCCTGCGACCTCAGCCAGTGAACACCTCACCTAGACCTTTTCTTCATGCGCATCTTAGGCCCAGTCATTTGCTTCTCATTTGTGTTTAGAGGTAAAAGAAACAGCGTATTCTCTCCTGTACCATCCCTGTTTCCCTCCCTTCCTCCCTTCTTCCCTCCCTCCCTCCCTCCCTCCCTTCTCCCCTCCCTCCTACCTCATCCCTGTCCCCTTCCTTCCCTTCTTCCCTCCCTCCTTCCCTCCCTCCTGTCCCATCCCTGTCTCCTACCTCCCTTCTTCCCTCCCCTCCTCTATTCCCTCCCTCCCTCCCCTCTTCCCTCCTTCCCTTCTTCACTTCCTCCCTTCCTCCTTCTTCCTCCATTGCATGATTAGCCAGGACAGAATTTCAAGAGCTTGGTCCTCATGAAGGACTCAGACTGGCCATTAGGATGCCAACCCCCTTCATTTAAGAGTTCCAAATCCTTCAGTCTGTGCTCCAGAGCTCTGAACAGCAGAAGGAACCCAACCCCCGTTCCCTCTCTGCTGTCCAGCTCCTTGTCCTCTGTGACTTGGCCTTGTCCCTATTGAAGTCCAGTCACTGCTCCTCATCTTCCCACAGATCAGAAGGGCTATAGGTTTTTTTCCATTTAAACATAGCCACCTTTACTCAGGTATACCAGGAAACGCTGTCCAGCGTGCCCAGAGCCACGTTGTCTTCAGGAAAACTCACCTATTTATTGAGAGTTAGTTTTCTTTGTCTCTACATTTCCTCTTCCTTCTTTCTTGAAAAACATTTTTGGACTACCTTGACCGAGTCTCCATTTTCCCAGCTCCAATGCCCCAGCTGGTGACAAGACCCAGGCCAGAGGGACTCTACCACCCTGCCTCCTGCTCTGCCTCCTGGGTGTGGTATCTCTGTTCTCACCTGCTGTGCTTGTCTTTCATGAGTTCCCCTGGAGACCATCTTTGCTCTGTAGTTTGGGCAAGCCTGCATGTTTAGGATTTATTTCTGAGTCTGAGGAGCATCTACCTCAGGATAGTGTGTCAGGGAAGGGATGGATATGAGAACTGATGACACTAAGGACCCTTCACTTCAGGCAGAGAATGGGGTCTCTTTTGATTCAGTGAAGGAAGACTGGATTTTGCTAGGTAAGAATAGAAGTTGTTTCTGCACTATCCAAAAGCTTCTGTAGGGAGAGATGGGCACAAGAACAGTAGTTCCTACCCCAAGGGCAGAGTTGCCTAGGAGTCATGCCATTGACACCCAGTGCAGGCCATTATTGGTCCTCTGTCAGAGGGGCGAGATGTCAAAGTGTTGCCTGTTTGAGACACCTGGTCTCTGAGAACAAGACTAGCTCCAGCATTTTCTACACACTTGCTTTTTATTAGCCAATTATGCTCCTATTGATGCCTCTCTGGACACATCACTTTACCCTGCAGCAGGACACCATCTTGTAGATGAACAGAGTTTGATGACACTACATCATCACTTTCTACACACCCCCTCCTCCAGCTCCAAGATCATCACTAGCCAGGCAGTAATCCCCATGGGTTTCCTTTGTCTAGTGGAATGTAACCCCAGCATCCTGAGAAATAAGTACATTTCCCTGATCCTCTAGTCTGTGAACCTGGGGATCTACAAGCAGACTTCTGAGGAGTGAGGCAGTTAAACAATGCCAATCCTAGGTCCTAATGACAACCCCTATTAATATTAACACTAATGTAAGTTTTCCCTCCCACATACAAATGGACTATAAATGATGGGTATAAGAGTGAAATTTATTTTAATAGAATTAAATACATCACGGTGTTATGCACTCACATTTTAAGCTTAACACGACTCCAATCAAGCAGGAAAGTGGTGAGACCTAGGAGCTCTGTCTGCATTCTTCATGCTTTGCTTCACAATGGAGCCTTCTGCAGTTTAAAGTCAGAACCCTGAGAACTGGAGGCTCCTGGTCTGTGTTAAAGGCCTGAGAACTTGAGGCTTCTAGCCTGTGTTAGAGCCCTGAGAACCAGAGGGACGCTGCCTGTGTTAAAGTTTACACTCACTCGGGGATGAGACACTCATTCTTCTGGAAGAGAGATTTAGAGGCATGAGGTTTTGCCCGCTCTCATTTCTCTGACTACGGTTAGCATTAGCATTCTGACTGTTATTGCCAATGTTGATAAAGCACACTGCTCGTGGCCTGAAACTCCCTCACTGCTTCCTATCAGAGCTGAAGGCAGACGGATTAGTGGTGCTCACCATGAGGCTCCCATCCCACAGATTTCCCATGTCACGGAACTCCTTTTTAGTCATCGCTTGGCTTCCAAAATTCAGTGGTAAGGTAGATACTGCAAGTAGACACATGGAGCTGTTCCTGAGCTCTTCCATACACTTTGACACCCTCTGCCATGTGTACATTCAGAAAAGCTTTAGGGCTCACTTACCATTTTCTTCTTTGGAAGTGAAAAAGTGACCAGCCCATTGAAACAATCTGAGGAGTCAGTTATGGTCCTCATCAGTCCTCTAGATTTCAGTGGAAGATTAAGGCTCACTGCGCCGAGGATGGTGAAGACTGGTGTTGAGGGAACTAGCTTCTGTCACAGCTGCCTGCTGGAACAGCCCCTCCAGTGAGTGGATCCCCTGGAGAGGAGTATGGGTGTCCTGGGAGCTCTATGGTGGGCCTGCAATTCCTCTTGTGTGAAGGGAGCTAAGCCCTAAATTGAAACGCCTCTCCTCTTTCTCCACAGATCCAGGATCACATCCAAGACAGGACTCCTTGAGTCTAAAATGCTTTCTTTGCTGCCGTGCATGCAACCAGATGAAGATGAACACTCCTAGCTTTGGGCCTTTTAAAAACTACATTTTATTTGTTTATTTTTGAGGCTGTGTGCTGAGGGGGTTTGTGCCTCGGCATGTGTGTGGAGGAAAAAGGAAAACTTTAGAGAGGAAGTTCCATCCCTTCACCATGTGAGCCCCAGGAAGGGGACTCATCTTATTAGCTTGGCAGCGAGCACCTTTACTTGCTCAGCCATCTCACCATCTATCTTTGCCTTTTTGTAAAACCAATCTTGAGGTGAGATTTTGTACAATAAGGTGCACCTCACCTCAGTGACTAGCATTGACAAAGTATCCATCCACGCCACTACCTTGTCAATCAAGATAAGCAGCATGTCTGCTGCCCTCAAATATTCCTCAGACCTCTTTACATCCATCTTCTCCAGCTACCACCTGAGCCCAGAGCAGACCCACTTCTGTTTTATGTCACCATGCACCAGTTTCTCCTTCCCTACAATTTCATTTATATAGAGAACCACTACATGCACTGCTTTGCATCAAGCTTCAGTGCCAAGTGTGGGAATCTACCTTCTAACTGCTTCTGGTTCACTGTTCATCACTAGTGCTTCCAAATCAAGTGCCACCATAAATATACTTAAATGTGCTCTCTTCCTTCTCTATGATGTCTATGATGCTTCTAGCTTCTTACCCTTGACCTGGGAATGTCCAGGCCAGAATCATGTCCTTTCCATGCCATGCAGATGTCCTTGTAGCATTTCTAGGTTACTGAGAACATACAGGATGTCAGTCTCAAATTTTTCTGTACATCTTCAGAAATCATGGTGCCATTTAGTAAACATACAGAAAACATTCCAGACTTCATATTATGTGAACCTTCCACATACAATGAATGACTGGAGGCTAATTTGTTGGAGGAGACAGCACAGTTGGTAAAGTATCTGCCATACAAGAGGACCTGAGTTTAGATCCACTGTAACCACATGGATGGATATGATATAAACCTAGCTCTTAGAGCCCTAGCACTTGGATTAGGGGAGACAGAGAGACCCCAGGGACTCACTAGCTACCAGCACTGCCAAACAGCAAGCTCTGGGTTCAGTGAAAGAGTCTGTCCTAGAAAAACATAATGGAGAACAATAAAGGAAGACACACATCCCCCTCTGTTCTCTACACATGCATGCACATAAATCTCTGCACCCATTTTCACATATGCACAAACATCATATATACACCACAAGCACACACACAAAAATTAGGAGAAAAACAATAATGACTGTATTGTAGTGGATGTAATGTGACTCTTAAAAGGTCTTCTTAATAAAAACAAACTCAGAGTCAGGTATTGGGATGAATGCTGGAAGATCAGAGAAGCAGAATAAGCCACAGCCACCTCACCTTGCCAATTCCTCAGCTGATCCTATTTCCTCAGACTGGAAGCCACTGTGTTCTTATCCAAATGGATCTCAGTTGAACTGCTTCTCAAAAGCCTGAAAGCTTAACCAGCTTTAGATCCTGGTCTTCATGCCTTATGTTCTTTATGCTTTCTGCCATCACTTCCTGGGATTAAAGGCGTGAGTCACCATGCCTGGTTGTTTCCAGTGTGGCTTTAAAGATGGATCTCTGCCTCTGGAATGCTAGGATTAAAGGTGTGTGTGCCACCATTTTCTGGCCTCTGTATCTAGTGGCTGTTCTGTTCTCTGACCCCAGATAAAGTTTATTAGGGTGCACAATATTTTGGGGAACACAATATCACCACAGTGAAGGTAGCTCTTGATTGGCCTCGGTTTGTGTTCTGAAGTATAGCTGGAAATCAAGCAGAAAGGCACAGAAGAGGGAAGGAAACAAGAGACCCAGTATGGTCCTAAAGTTAGTCACAGGTACTGAAAGCTCATCTTGGACAGAACCATTGCCAACTGACCTCTTCAGATCACTAGAGAGCTGACAGGCCCTCACTGAGACTGAGACACACCAATGCTCTGGGATAAGAGGTGCAAAGTAAGGGACAAGGTGCTCATGGAGACAGGATGTGGTGGCTCATCTCCATTCCCAGCTTGACTGGGTTTGGACTCATCTGGGAAACACACCTCTGAGCAAGTCTATGAGGACCTCCAGAGAGGTTTAACTGAGAGGAAAGCACATCCAGTATATAGGGGCTCTTATCCCACAGGTGTGGGTCTTGGCTTGAACAGAAAGAACAGCTGAGCACCAACATTCATCTCTCTCTGGCTTCTGGCTGTGGACACAATGTGGCCAGCTGCCCCAAACTCCCACTGCTGTGTCCACCCATCATGATGGATTGTGTCTCCTCAAATCGTGAGTCTCCCTTCCTTCCTTCTTAAGGTTGCTTCGTGCATGATATTTTGTCACAGAAATGAATAAAGTAAGTAATATAGATGGAGAAGAGGGAGAGAAAGAATACAAGGGCAAAATTTAGAGTCCTTAACAGAAATGTATTGCAAATACCAAAGGACATACAGTTCTTGAACTCTCTGTGGGCACCCCACCCCCACTCCCCAGCAATACACCAGTAACTACCCATAAACTCATGATACCCTCCAAGTGACCTCAGTGCAAATAATAGGAAGAGTCTTTGTTTGACAAAGCAAATGTGAGAATAAGCAGAAAATCTAAATCAAAGCATTCAACTGATGAATCCACCCACAAAAAGAAAACAGAAATAGAACAAAATAACACAATTCTCCAAGGAGAATTAATACCCTCATACAAGCATTTCAGGATGTCAGAAATTTCAAAAATTAAGATAAAACATAAACAAATTGGGAAAGAAACAAAAAACTGAATGATAGTATTTTTGAACTCAGGGGGAAAAAAGAAGAAATCGAGACAAATATCAGAAATAGAGACAAACTCATAAGCTGCCTGAGGGAATATATTTGAAGAGAGATTCGGTAAATACAGTAAAGTAAGGAGAGAGAAGACATAAAGGGTCAGAGAGTAGCGGTTAAAGGGCCTCACCAGCACAGAGGTGAGGTTCAAGGCATGTCATTGGAGTCTTCAAAGAAAAACAAGTGACAAAGCCCACCACATGGAACTTTCCAGAAATGAAAAATGGACCCTCTCCATTAGCAAGGCCCTAATGGTCATTGGCAAACTAATGAATCTTAAGATCTTAGCCCAGAAAACAGCTAGACTTTAAACATTAAATACAAAAGTCCCCATGGCCTCAAGGCAAACATCAAAATTAGCTTGCAGGGATGAGAAGCTCAGAGGAGCATCAGCTCCATCATGTAGAAAACAGGCAAAGCTGCCTCCAGCATTAGAAGAGAGCAGGTTAGAGCATGGAGTCTGGTAATATTGTGTTCCCCAAAATATTGTGTACCCTAGTAAAGTCATCTGGGGCCAGGGAACAGAAAAGCCACTAGATACTGAGGCTAGAAAATGGTGGCACTCACGCCTTTAACATTCCATGGGCAGAAATTCATCTCGATCTCTCAGTTCAAGGCCACAAGGATACAGCCAAGCATGGTGACTCACGCCTTTAATCCCAGGGATTGAAGGTAGAAGGCAGAAAGATACATAAGGAGTGAGGACCAGAAATTAGCAACATTTGGCTGGTTAAGCATTCAGGTTTTTTGAGCAGCACAGATCAGCTGAGATTCATTCTGGATGAGGACTGAGAGGCTTCCAGTCTGAGGAAAGAGGATCAGCTGAGAAACTGGCGAGGTGAGGAAGCTGTGGCTTTTTCTGTCTCTGATCTTCCAGCACTCACTCCAATAACTGGCCTCAGGTTTGATTTTATTAATAAGACCATCTAAGATTCATGCTACAATGGAGGGTCATCCTCACTATCAACCGGGCTAGATGCAGAACCACCTAATAAAGAAACCCTGTAGGCATGTGTGTGGGTAGTCATGAGGACATCTTCAGAGAGGTTCAACTAAGGTAGGGAGACTCACCCTAGATGTGGACAGCACTAGGCATGGGCTGGGACCCTGGACTGAATATAAAGGAAGGAAGGCAAGCTGAGGGCCAGCATCCACCCTCTCTCCTTCCTGACTGCTGAGGCGAAATTTCCAGCTGCTCCACACCCCTGCCACCATGACTTTCCTGCCATGACAGATAGCACCCTTGAGTCATGAGCCAAAATAAATGCATCTTTAAATTGCTTTGTCAGGTATATTGTCACCGCAATGAGAAAAGCAACCAAGATGTCACTGCCAGCTAAAGCAGTCTAATGGCATGCCTTAAGAAGAACTTTTGTTTTATTATCTATTTATTTACCTTTTGCAGGGTTGGAGACAAAAGCTAGGACTGTGTGCGTGGCCTGAGAGTGTTGCATCCCTGAGATACACCCTTGCTCTTTATTTAGAATTTCAACTTGACATCTAAGAATGTATAACATAGGGCTCTCGTGAGCCATCTTATGGGATCTCCTAAAAGGTGAGCTTCCTCAACTCCAGCCAAAAGATGCCTGAGAAAGCTTAGGCAGAAAGATGGATGTCAATAACTTTCTATATTTAACTGAATATATAAGACAAAAATAGAGAAGGGCATGAGAGTAGACGGATTGTGTGTGTGTGTGTGTGTGTGTGTGTGTGTGTGTGTGTGTGTGTGTGTGATAGAGTGTGATAAAATGAAAGAATAAAAACTGAAACAGTACATAAAACTGAACGAAAAGGAAGAAGGGAACAATTGTATTGGTTGTGAAACGCTGTACATGTGACCATAAAGGGCAGTGCTAAAACATGAATTAGCAAAATGCTGAATAAGAACACAGAAACATGAAGGAATTTTAAAAGGTGTAAGTACCAAAGAACCACTAAATCAAAACACGAACATATGTGACTAACAAGAAGGTGATAGGAAGAGGAGAAAACAGCACACATGCATGCAGACTCCTGCAGCCCATCGTGAAACATCATAATAACTGCAGGGAGACCACACACAGCCATATGGATAAACAGAATAATCTGAATGACCTCTGAAAAGAAAATGATGTTCTGTCCATAACAGAAAGCAAATGTGGGCAAGTCCAGGACCTGGCTAAAAATAAAGAGTTCAGAAAGTCAAGAATGATAAGGAAAGGCTAAGGTTGCCAGGTAGGTGACAGCTAGAAGCCAGGGGCTGTGACTGGGAGTGAGAACACTATAGGGAAGGACAGCGTCATGCCAGAAGCACAGGTCACCTGTGAGCATGTGCAAGGAACATAACAATAGAAGAGGAGTGGCCATAAATGGGCCAGGAGTGAGCTGTCAGCCATGTGACCAGTGAGATGAATCTTACTGGACAGTTTAAAACTTACTCCTCAAAACAAGGAATAGAACTTCTTCCCTGGCATGTGTTGGGAACTCACAAGATTTACTTCACTGCTTTTTGAGTTGCAAGGAAAGCGTCAACATAGTCCATCGAGACAATGACCAATAAATAGTTCCATCCAATCAAAATGTAGAAGAGTTGGGGGACCAATGGCAAAACCAGAAAACAAATGAGCATGGAAATTTTGTTTACCTTTGGGTGTGTGCATACGAGTGAATGTGGCTATGTGGGTGTGCCACAGTGTATGTGTAGCAGTCGAAGGACAATCTTGAGTGTCAACCCTCACCCCCCACCTTGTTTGAGACAGGGTCTATTGTCTCTCCTTCATATACCAGACTAGCTAGCTCTGGAGTTTCCAGGAAGCTTCCTGGCTCTGCTTCCTTTCTTGCCATAGGAGCACTGGGATTTCAAACACACCGCTCACAGAGGGTCTAGGAATCTGAACTCGGCTTTTCACATTTGTACAACAGACATTTTACACACTGAGCTATCTCTTTAGTCCTCAGCTTGGAATTCTTTTTTTAAAAATGTCTTCCATTAAATCATTCTTAGATGAAAGAAGACATGAAAATCAAAATCATATTTTAAAAAAAATTCTGATGGTAAGGAAGTCATGAAAAATATTAAAACAATCTGTAGCTTTAAATGTCTGTATCAGTATCAACAACAATAAATGCAAAATCTAACAAACAATAAAAGCAAAATAAAGCACCAAGAAGCAATCAATAAAAGAAAACAATAGGAATTAATGCACTAGAAAATAGAAAAAGAGCAGAACTCATTAATAATCAAAAACTGTGGGCTGTCCCATCCCAGAAATTCACAGTAGATAAGCAACTAATTGACTTATCAAAAAGTGGGAAGAGGAAACACTGATACAGAAAAGAAGGGAGAGCAGGAGTGGGAGGGAGGGAGGGAGGGAGGGAGGGAGGGAGGGAGGGAGGGAGGGCAGATGGGATGGCAAGTGTGCAAAACACAGTCTCCCCAGAATGCACCAATTAGGAAGTATCATAAAGTATTATTTACGAAACCCTATGCAACTAAATTTAAAACCTAGCACAAAACAGAAAGTAGAAGTCTTCAAAACCCTCCTTTTAGAAACAGAAAGTTTAAACCAAATAATTTCTCAGGAAGTCACCAAGTTCCAGAGCTCCTGACCTGGAGGGGATAGAGCCTACCTTACAACTGCCCAGAGGCTATGCTGCAGGCTCCAGGGGTAGACTTCTGAGTGCTGAAGATAAAAAAAAAAAATCTTCTGAACATAAAAGAATGAAAAGAACTCCCATTTTCATGAAGCTCGAACACTTAGACCTGGTAAAGACAGTAGGAAAACAGTTCATTCAGCTTCACAAAAGTGCTGAAAAACTATGCCCAGAGAGACTAGTTCCCACTCAGAGTTCAAAACTAAAAGCATTTGCCTTCCTCCCAGATGGCAGAAGACCAGATGGGGAAACAGGCACTTGCCTGGCTTGTTGGAAGATAAGTAGTATAGCCCCTAAGGAGGCATGCACCACTGACCCCTGAACTCAGTGTTTACCAGTAACTCCACGTCTCTGACTCTGTCCTGACTCTGCCCCCACACACTGGAGCAGACACACCAGATAGCAATTGTTCTCTGTGTCATTGCTGCTACTGGTAGGATGACGTTAACATCTTCAGGCAAGAATCAGGAGGTGAGACCTTCCTGAGAAGTACGGATTCAGGGAAGAATGTTATTGCAACACGGCTGGGCCTGAGCTATGTGCAATCTGCCCCTGCTCTTGACCCTCACAGACAACAGAACAGCACCTTCCCAGGTCTAATCTCTGGCCCTTGCTCAGTTTGTCAGGCCTATGACGTGTGACAGCAGCCGAAACATCTACCCAGGATAGTGTCAAGTATTACAGCTATGAAAGGCTTATGGAGGGATGGGGGAGACAGCTCAGTAGATAAAGTGCAGTGAAGCTGAGTTTGGAACCCCAGCACCCACATAACAAAACAAGTGATGTGGTGTGCACCTGTAATCCGAGTGTTGGGGAGGTGGAGACCAGAGAAACCCGTGGGTTCAATAGCCAGTCATTCTAACCAAATCAGTGAGCTCCAGGGTCAGAGAAAGACCTCGTCTCAATAATCAAAATAAAAAGGGACTGAGGAACCTTTCTGATATCAGCCTCTGGTCTACTCACACACACACATGCATGTACACATGCATGCATGCACACACACACACACACACACACACACACACACACACACACACACACTTACATGTACCTCCATACATACAAAGTACATACAAACATACACATATACCACATAAATGTGCTTATGCACCTATATACACATACAAGGCACATATAAACATGCACACATGCTCACTCACACACACACAACACCCCCCATAGTTTTAAGGAGGATCACCAATATTAGCTGGATTCACTGTTGGGGGAAATGCAAAGGGCAGGGCAGTAAGCTGTAACAGGAAAGAAGAAATGGGTACATCTGTTGGTCCCTTCTCACAAAGAAACTCCAAGTGACTAGACCAGAAATGAATGAACGTGATTGGGGCAGGTGGGTTGTCAATGGCTTGTCACTTCTTGAACAGCTCTGACTTTTGGAACCTTGATAAGATTAGGCCCTGCTTAGCATCCCTAAAATTGAATACAGGACCTCTCCAGATCAACTCTAATCTAGTTAAATAATGTAGGCCCACAGAAGGGGAACACAGGACTGAGAAATCTAGAAACAAAAATTTGACTGTGTAGACAGATTACAAAGACAGAAAAAACATAAGCAGACACCAAACTCTTGTTCAGGATTGTTTTCCTAGAATCCTGGGTTCACACTGCTGCAGACTCTCTTAGATTCTTGGACTGTACAGGTGAGAAAGCACAGTGAAGTTCATTTGACGTGTTCCTCACGAGGAGTGGGGCTGGGAAGAGAACAAGAGAGTGCTCTTGCCTTGAAATAGTGCCACAGTACAAGCAGGACCTCTCAGGAAGTTCACTGTCTCAGTATTACTATGAAGACACATTGAGGGAATGTCGTATTTAATTCCTTTCACTGTGTTCAAAGATATCAAAACCCTGGCGGATAACACAGGTAAAAAGACCCAGTGGGATGGACCCTGGCTGGATTTCTAAGCTCCTGGAAAAAATAGATGGAAAGAAAATGACTGGGACAGTTGAGATGTTTCCAGAAAGACTTGGGGTTAGGTAGCAGTGGGGATCAATATTAAATTGACCAATTTTGAAAATACTGTCTGTATAACTTGAGCTGTAAGTGACCATTAGGAGAAGTCATGTAGATGATAAGTGGGTAACATGGAGACAGTGGGTGAGTTGGGATAAATTCTGCACAGAGGTAACTACTCTTCTTGTTTTCATTATTAAAATTACTTCTAAGTGAAATCTCCCCCAAAGAAGGTCATGTCTTGACCTTCAGAATGCCCACCTGTGTTAGTGCTCATTACCAGGTGTTTGCTACTTCTCTGAAGACAGTGTCTCCACCCCCTACACTCTGGGGATTTTTGAGATTTCTTGTGATTTTGTTTTTCAGCAATTTTCAGTGGTTTTCAGCACCACGAGGTCAGGTGGGTTTCCTGTATTCTTTTTGATTTGGGGTTGGGACAAAGGCTTCATTGTGTGACACACAGTCTTTAGTTGGACTGCAGCTACTTGTTAAAGACCTAGCCGTGTCCATAAATACATGTGTCAAAGCCCTAGCCTTTAATGTGACTATATTTGGGGTGGATCTTTGAAGAAGGTAGTGGAGATTGAATAAGGTCCTAGTGTGAAGCCCTGGTCAAATTGAACCTATGACCTTCATCCTTGGAAGGAGAATCATCAGATGTTCCCATATTTGACCCTGGAATTCTAGGCTCCAGAACAATGAGAACTGACTGTTTATGACACCCAGTCTGGGTTGATTTGTTATGTCACCTGAAGATGACAGAGGCATCATTTTAGGGAACCCTTGATTGACATTTGTCAGATGCTGCCTCAGCTGTCCCCCCTCTATGCCACATTAAGTATAGGCCCCATCACAGCCTCCCTCACTGAATCTCACCACTCAGCCACTATTACTTCTCCAGGTACCCCTGTGGACACTTCCCTGTGAATTATCATAATTTCTTCATCTTTTATTCCAATGGGTCTAACATCCCATTCAACTCATTTGTTAAATTATTAATTCAGTTCATGGTAATTTTAGCCCTAGAATTCCTATTTATGATCTTTTAGGGATTCTAAGTGTCTGATAAAAGTCTCATCCATTTTGCTCCGTCTTCAGTCTCATGAATCATAGCTATTTTCAACTTCATGTTTCTGGTTATTCGGTCCTCATTCTTAGCGGCCTTGTGTTATTTATTGTGCTCTTGCAGCCTCACAGATAAGGTGATATTTCACAGCCTCAGTGCTTTGTCCTTTCTTGGGGGACAGTAGCTTTTCGTGGCAGGCACCAGAAAAGCCACTGGGTCACATGGCCTGTGAGAGCTACAAAAGATAAGAGGAGGCAGCAGGGATGAGAGCACACAGTTGAGGTAAGGAACCTAGGTTGGCCAACTGAATTCATCTAGAAGTGCATGCTTCGGGTCCTAACTGCAAACTTAAAGTACTAACACTTGCCTCAGAGGCTGCTCTGGGCACTTGTTGGCTTTGACTCAGAGACAGATGCTGCCAATGGCCTGGTCTCACCCATAGACAACTGCTGTGGATATCGCTCTGTGTAAATAAAGTTCTGATTGGCCAGTGGCCAGGCAGAAAGTATAGGCGGGACAAGAGAGAAGAGAATTCTGGGAGGTGGAAGGCTGGGTGAAGAAAGACACCGCCAGCCGCCGCCATGACAAAATGTAAGGTACTGGTAAGCCACGAGCCATGTGGCAAAATATAGATTAATAAAAATGGGTTAATTTAAGATAGAAGAAGTAGATAACAAGAAGCCTGCCACGGCCATATAGTTTGTAAGCAATATAAGTTTCTGTGTGTTTACTTGGTTGGGTCTGAGCATCTATGGGCCTGGCAGGTAAGAGAGATTTATCCTGACTGTGGGCCAGGCAGGAAAACTCCAACTACAGACAACTGTCAAGATGGCATTCTGGATGCTCTATGGGGGCACTAACATCCCTGGGAGGGGGCAGCAACTGTAAAATAAAGGCAAAGTTCCTCTCTTCTCAGACAAGGCAAGCTCAACAGATGACCCTGAAGTTTGCTCCTTGCTTCAGGTCCTGCCTCATCCTCAGAGAACAGGAAAACGGGGCCTCCACTGGGGACAGGAGGAAAGTCTGTCCCAAATTGCCTACGTAGGGCTAAGACAGCCCCTGTACCCAGGAGGAACAGCCTGGTGAATTTGGTAGTGAATGATGCTGTCAAAAAGACTGTATCTCTCATACTCTGGGACCCAGCGGTGCTCACCTGCAGAGCAGGAGACTTCACCATGAAAACAGGACATGGTTCAGAACACACCGGACCAGATGGCAAGCTCTGGAGCTGGGTCCTGAACTGCCATCATGTCATGCTGAGACCTAGCTGGTGGCTCATCTCCCTGAGGCTCACTGTCTTTATTCCTAGACCAAGTTGTCAGACTCAAGACCTCTGTGGTCCCTGTGTTCTGACACTCATGCTGCTGAGGTGCCGAAACCCATCAGTTTCATGCAGCTGTCCCTGAGAATATACCGAGGCAGCTACTGTTTGTTTCAAGAAATTTCTCCTTGTTTTCAAAGACGCAGATTGCTCATCTAGAACACTGACAAGGATTTGTGTGTGTGTGTGTGTGTGTGTGTGTGTGTGTGTGTGTGTGTGTCCCATTTTTAAATAGCTTAGAGGACATGTCCTTTGTGAGCATGAGTACTACTGCAATCAGTAAGATAACAATTAGCCACACAGACCTGGGTTCATGAATCCTGGAAGTGCCTTCAGCAGATACTGTGTGGCAGGCACAGCCTTATCCCTGGAGAAACAGCAGGGAGGACTCTTGTGTGTGTGGTATTCCTCACTGTGAGAAATCTCCCTGCACTTTCTGATGGGGAGATTTTCTTGAACAAAATTAAGAATAGAGAAATAGTTTATAAGAAACTCTATGTATAGCTTCAACAGCCTACTAAATCACACCTGGGCCTGGCAGACTTGAAGTTCTAGGCCATAAGTCTGAGGATCTATGCAAAGATAATCTGCTTTAAAAACCATCATCTGTTTGGAAATCTTTAAATCACACAGGATAATGAGGAGAAGGGCCCGGGGGACAGGGGTGGGGGACTGTCCCGGGGGATAGTTCCCACATACAAGTCTTGGTTTCAATCACAGCTTTGCATTTTGAGAAAATAAGTCAAGCAATTCCAGAGGCTTGTCAGCTGTGCCAGCTCTGAATGGCTTCTAGAAGAATCTTTGATCTAAGCTATGAAAAGGGGTACTGCAGGCAGAAGGGATGGAAACAGACAAACACTGAATGAAGCAGGACAGAATAGAACTGACAGCTGTGTCCACTGAGTCCCTGGCAGCTCCCACTTAGGAGGTCACTCTGGTGGGTTTCAAAGGCCTTGTCTGCACTGCTCCATGCTGGCCACACCCTCAGAGTCCTCTGTCAGAAGATGGGTGAAGGGGAGTTGACAGTCACAAGAGCCTGCAGTTTTTGTTGTCAGGGATGTGGTGTGCACAGCACTGCCTAGCACTTCATTTACTTTGGAAATGAATGCACTATTGGAGATTTGTCTGGGAATTAATGCAGTCTGCAAAACATTTTTAATGTCTCTTCACTTTTCAAGAATGCCATGAAATGTACTTTAGTTTGTGTCAATAGAAACACAGAAACTGTTTTTGTCCAAAAACAAGTCCATGTGTATGATGCTCTGCAAACTGTCTCCCTAAGAAGTCTCACACACCATAAAACAGTATGGGTGGCATCCTGTTGTAGTGGATAGCCATCCCAGCATTGGTTTAAGATTCCTGCTACATCCTGTCTCACCAATAACTTCTCTAAAACCATCAAAGACCTTCCTTACTTGTCTGTGAACTTGACTTTTGGGCTGGGGTCAATGTCCTCTAGCTGGATGTTTCTGATCTGGACGGATCACTTGGTCGAGATTCTAGTATTGTACAGAGGTGTCCAGGTGGGAGAAAGTGGTAAAGGTGGGGATAATGGGTGAGGGGAGTGGGGAAGAAGGGCAAGGTGAGATGGTGAGGAAAGGGGGTGGGGATGGTGGGATGGTGGGGATGGTGGGGATGGTGGGGATGGTGGGGATGGTGGGGATGGTGGGATGGTGGGGCAGGTGGGATGGTAGGGATGGTGGGATGGTGGGGAAGGTGGGATGGTGGGGATGGTGGCAACATTGGAGATGGGAAGAAGGTTGGAAAGGTGAGGATAGTGGAGATGGTGGGATTGTGGAGAAGGCAGTGGAGGCAGGGATAGTGGGGAAGCTGGCATGGACATGAGGCTCAACCCCAAACACAGGGCAGGACCAGCAGAATCACTTCACCCAGGAAGCTTCTCCACACTGGGTGAATAGTTACCAATGTTGCATCTCAAAGAACTGATGAAGACTGAGAGGTGAGGCCTGGGGCCCCAGCACATCCTGACATTGCAGCTGATCCACCAGGGGAGCTACTCTCCTGGAGAGCCATTCCCTTGACAACATCTGCTTCACCTTACCTCCTGAGACCCACTGGTGTCAGCTACCACTGGTGAACACATAGCACAGGTCCCACCTTTCCCACAAGACTCCTTGTTCCCTTCCTTTTTCTACTAGCCTTTCTTGCTCTCTCCCTCTCTCCCACTAGCTTCTAATATCTCTGGCTGTGTCTGTGGCCCTGTTGTGATGGCTCCTTCATCTTTGCTTCTGTTTATTGGGGATGTTTATCTTTTTCCATAGTCAAACATCAAAACAGCTGATCCAGTGAATCACAGTGGACATCTGTGATCCAAATAAAAAGATGCATTTGTACTGTTTTGAGAAGCAAAACCTGTGGTGAGTAACAGTAAACACCACAGGAGGTCAGCACAGATGGGTAGGTAAGAAAGACCTGATTGCTTAACTCTGGAACTAAATCCAAGTGTGGCTCATGGGAAGACAGTAGAGTGACTAGAACCACTTGGGTGATGGATAGGTGATCTGCCATTGTGTGACCCCCAAGTCACCCCCAACATAGGACACAGTTGACTCCAGACTGAAAAACATCTTTCACTTTTCTAAGTCACAGAAACCAATGCCTGGTTACAAAAAGGATTCAGTATCTGCCTGCCAGCAGCTCAAAATCTGTTTGCACAGCCCTGTATTATTCCTACACTCTGTACTTTACACTCTGTGTTTCACTCACCCTTTGGTACTGACATATGAGGAGTGTCTTAGAGACACTGGTGACCTGGGTTCTTATGGAGAATATTCCTAGGGGACAACGAAGAGATGGAAGCATTTTCAGAAGATTATTCAAAATTCCTAAAGGAGCACTGTGTCCAATATAGTGTAGATAATAATATTTGTTGAATGAATGGGCAAATGAGATAGATGGTGTGTACATGAGCTGATGCATGTATGGGTGGATGATAGGTGAATAAATCAATAGATGGATGATGAATGAGTGAGTGAATGAGTGAGTGAGTGAGTGAGTGAGTGAGTGGGTGAGCGAATGAATGATGGGTGGGTGGATGGATGGATGGATGGATGGATAGATGATGTTTAAGTGGTTGGATAGATTATGGGTGGATGATAGATGAATCAGTGGATAGATAGGTAGATGTATAAACAGATGATTAATTGGTAGATGGGAAATGGGTGGATAGATGGATGGATAATGGATAGGTGGGTGGGCAGATTGATGGAGGAATGGATGTTGGAAGAATAGGTAAATGAATAGAATGATGAGTGGATGGATTGATGGGTGGATACATGATGGATAGAATGGTGGGTAGATGGATAAATGGATAGGACTTTCATGTTTACTGTAAACATCCATTGAATGAAATGAATGGGCATTGCCTTTAGGATGCCAACATTGTTAAAGGAGTGACCACCTCTTGCCTGCAAATCTCAAGGACTTAGGCAAGCCACTGAACAGATCTGGAAAAGGCTCAAATACAATAGAAAAGCAATAAGCAATAATTGCCTCCCAGTCCCCAAATTCCCCAATGCAAGTGACAGTTACCATGAAGAGAGGAAGATGAGAAGATCTTGCTAGTCTCTGTTGAGGAACCAGAAATGACTTGCAGTCCTCTCATGGTGTTAGGTGGTGGAAGTCAGTGGTGACTGAGCTCCATGTACCTGTGCGGTAGGAGGGCTTCCTGTTGTGCCTAGTGGCAGGACATAGGAAGGTACTATTCCTCATCTGCTCAAAGCTGACCTGTGTTGAAATTGAGTCTCTTCATGCCTATTTGGAAGTACATGATTGAGAAAAGCAATTTCAGCAGTATTTATGGGTGTCAGCGCTCTGAGTTACCGCCATCCTTCATCTCAGAAATAGCTTTGCACCATTTACTGACAAGCTGCAGATTGACAGGGACGCTTCACTTTTCTCCCAAGACCCTCTGTTGGGAGTTACCCAGCTCTTTGTGGATCCTAGGACTCAAAGGTGAATTTCAAGCACGTCGCGAACATTCTTCTGGTGTGGCTCTGCCTCCAGCCTCCCACACAGGCAGATTTACACACTTTTTACAGAAAAGAAAACATGCCGAAGAGATGCAAACTGATTTGCATAGGTAATTGATGAGCACGGGGAAAATGCAAGGCTAGAACAAAGGCATAGAGCACCTCCAAGCTGGTGGTGGGGTAAACCTTGCTTCACAGAGCTTCCTTCCCCATGGAGGGCTATGATTCTCAGGAACTGTGTGGATACCCTGGGCACAGAGCTGAGCATGAATCCACATGCAGAGAAGTGTTCTCTGCAACATGAGGTGCCTCACCAGGGCCCAGATACAAGTCCTTGAGTGACATGGATGTACCAGTACAGACTGGGAAAAGGTCATCAGAAGCCCTCTATCTCTCCTGGGTCATTGTAGCCACACAAAGGGTGGATGAAAAAAATCATAAACATCCTCTCTTATGGCTCTGGAAGCAGGAGTATAAAGTGAGTAAGTGGGCAGAGTTCTTGCTAGAGATACTCAAGAGGGCCTCTCCAGGCCCTGGTGACTCCTTGGATGGACCATTAGTCTAGTCTCTGCCTCAGTCCTCATGTGGCTCTTCCTGTGCAGCTTTCTCTCTTCTTGTGAGTGACTTCACCTAATTTCATCACCAAAAGTCCCTTTGGAAATCAGATCACATACATGGTTTGGGAATATCGTGCTGAGATCACACTTTTGGGGCCACCACTTTCCCACTAGACAGCGTGAGTCTTATAGATTTTATATTTAAGACTGGCTACAGCAACAGAGCAGTGCTTCTCCTCCAGCTTGGAAGGATCTGTGTTCCGTGGCTTCTTGGCAAGAGACTTGGACATCCATCCACATCCACAGATGTGCTTGGGATGGAGCCTTCAGGGAAGCTGCCTCTCCACCGGGGAGGTTGACTCCTACATAGAGGGGTCTGCTGTCTTCCCAAGCCCACCATGGCCATGTCACTCTTTGCTCTGAGTGTGACTCCAGTGGACCTTCTGAAGGCCAGTATCCCTGGTTAATTTAGACAAAGGCTTCCTTCCAATGAGCAGATACCTACCTCCTCCTTTCTGAGACTATTGTTACCCATACAGTCCACAGCCCTTTGCAAGCTTCATGAGCCCCTGCATTCTGGAGTGGACGTTGGAGTGGGAAGGGACAGGCACCAACTGAAAGATCTGACAGAGAGGGAGGAGCTTGTGCAGTTAAGAACTGGAAAAGAGAAGGTGACAGGTGAGTGCAAAAACCAAAGTATCCTCTGTCCTTGAGGGCAAAAATACCTACAGAAATCTGGCCCAGCACCCATTGTCTAATTGTGGTTCTCCTGGGATGTTGGTGTTGTTCCTTTTGGTTGTCTATGGCTAATTCCACAGACAATGTAGTCACCTACCATGTAACATAGGACCCTGCAGGAATGCATGCCAGGGCACTCCACTGCAGACCGCTCCTGCACAGGCAGGAAGTCTCTGCAGCTCTGGCTACTTGAGCCTGGTTGGCCTCATGTCATTTTCCTGTTCTACACTTCTGCCTTCCCAAAGCTTCAGTGTTGGACTAGAACAGACTTTCTTTTCCTCATTATTCTCTGAACAATCTGGTATAATGGCAGTTTGCACAGTTTTATGTAGTGAGTCATTTAGAGACAGTTGAAAGGATGAAAGTCAAAACCTATGGTTTCAAGCCACATACGTTGTTATTTTAAATATGAAGGTTTTGAGCATCTGAGGATCTGGTTATCCAAGGGGAACCATGAGCCAAGCCTCTGTGATACCAATGGTCATCTGCCTTCACAATTCTTTCATGGAGCCCAACAGAAATTGCCCTGAGACTCTCACAAGTGGAAGGCAGTCACATAAAGCCTCTATGGGTGAATGACCTCAAAACAAAGGGAGAGTGACATGTGCCAGAAGCAGGATGGCTCATCTTAGAGGTGGGAGTGGAGTAAAAAAAGCAGGGTCCAGATTAAATCCAGAGGAGAAGTCTGAGAGGGAGGAAGTGGCAGGGGCTCCAGGTCAGGCAGGCAAGTGAGGAGCTCAGAGGCCTTGGCAGCGGGCTGTTCCCAGGGCTGGTTGTCACTTACAGAAGGCACATATCTGCTGTCTCATTTCCCTGTCCTCCCATTCTGGTTAGTCCCAGGGCAACAGAAGAGATAAGTCCTAGCTAAACCTGCATTTATTTTTCTTAAAGGAAAATGACAGGGATTCAGAGTCTTTTAAGCCAACTTGAATGTGTTCTTCATTCTCTCCACACCTGATGTGACTGGGCTCATTCCCAGGTGTGCAAAGGAGAAAGCCATTGTATTCCACAGACCCAAGGCCAACTTGTAGAGCTGTCTCAAGCCAGCACCCCAGTGTGCAAGTCCTGGCTCTAAAGGGCAGGTATCTTGGGTCACAGCTGGACCTGGGCAATCTGTTCTGGTGGCATTGGTCCAGCTGTTGCAGCTCTTAGCTAGTTCAATCTCAGGATGCTGGGAGACCCTCAGAGCCATTCACAGACAAGGAGGAGAGCTGTGTGATGCTCCACAGAGAATTGACAGGGAAGCAGAGACTGGATCTTGAACCTTGTGGGATTGTACAGTTTCTTGCTGTGCAAATTCAAGCCTTTTGTAGGGCTGCCATAGCCTTTAGAAAAATAGCCCTCCTGCGGGTGAACTGGCAAGCTCCCATTTTGCAGAGAAGAGCTATTGTTCAGGCGCCAGACCCAAGTGGTAAGAGAGCTATGCTTGCAATCTGAGCTGGTAGAGGCGTTCATGGGTTTCTGGGTGAGGCCATGACCCCAACAGGCAGGGTGAGAGCAGGGTGGGACAGAGATGCTCAAAAGCTAAGGACAAGATACAAATTTATCATTATAAAAACAACATTTTGAGGGAGAAGAAAGACACAAAACAAACAAACAAACAAACCAGGAAACACCAAAGTGACAACTTGTGGCCATTAAATAAATAACCAGGCTTGGCTGTCAAGGTCTTGACTGAAAAAACTGTTTCCATCTATTTGCATAAACTCATTGGGCCTTGACCATGCTGCCAAGAGTCCCACCCCTGCAGAATTATGTCCCCAGTGTGGTCCCCCATCTGGGACAGACACCGGCTCTTTAGAGCAGTCAGTCAGCTCTCTCCCATGCAGCATGGAATGAGAGGGGATGAGGGTGCTAAGGCTCCTCTGCTCAGCTTGCTGGGAGGGGCTCTGCTGAGGCAAGGGAACACCTCTGTTTTTTTAAAGGATTGTTTGCTGTTCTTCAGGATCTTTGAAGACCATGAACTTGGAGTCATTCCATGTTGAAGGATTAGAGAGTCTTGACTTCTTTATCGGTTAATTCTCATTCTGTGGATTGTGTGAAATTGGTCACCTTCTGCTTTGACCTTCACTTCCATCTTCGGCACTGAGGCAGCAGGCTTTGCAGCTCTGAAGCAGTGAAGCAGCCCTTCCTGTCCAGGGAGGTGAAGAGGCCACACCCCTGAACAAGCAGCCCGCATGTGTGAGGAACTGACTTCGAACTTCCAGAACCCACACAGAGCTGGGTGCTGTAGTGCACATTTGTGATCTCAGTGCCCCTACGGGAAATGGAAGGTGGGGACAGAAAACTCTCTGAAGGTCACAGGTCACCTAGCCTGGTATAAGTAGTGACAAAAGACAGAGACTGTCTCAAGCTGGGTGGAAGGTGGAAGATCGTCCTCTGACCTCCACACAAATGGTATGGCATGTGTGCATCCAGATTTGTGAGTGCGCAAGTTTCCTGAGAGAGAGAGAGAGAGAGAGAGAGAGAGAGAGAGAGAGAGAGAGAGAGAGAGGGAGGGAGGGGGAGGGAGGGAGAGGGGGAGGAAGGGAGGGAGGGAGGGAGAGAGAGAGAGAGAGAGAGAGAGAGAGAGAGAGAGAGAGAGAGAGAGAGACTCTGCTTGTGTTGTATTCTATGAATTTGGACACATGAAAACTCACTGTCACCTCATTGCAGCTCCATGCTCCTCCCTCCTCCCATCCCAACCAAGGATCCTCTTATTTCTCCACTACAGTGACAGCCTCCTCTTCCCCAAGATAACCCATAATTGGAATTACAGGACACTGTTTCTCAGAACAACTTTTTTTTTTCACTAAAAAATAAACCCTAGTCTGTCTTATCAAACTCAATGCTTGATTCCTTTTCAGCATTTAATAATATTCCATTTAATTGATGCATTGCAGTCTGTGTCTTAACCCCGTAAAGGGCAGCTTGCTCACTTTCAACTGTTGATGATCATGAATAAATCTGTTACAAACATCCCCTTGTTGACTTTTGTTCGACTATGAATTTTCCAAATAAGTTTGGTAAATGTTAAGAGTACAATTTCTGAACTAATTGGTAAGATAATAAGCTTCACAGAACTGTCAAAGGGCCTTCCAAAGTGCCTTACTCTTGTGCAGTCCTCCACTCTCTCCAGTACTCAGCAGTCATCTGCTGTGTTGTGTGTGGATGAATCATGTCAGAAGGGCCAGTGCATCATCCTGGTATTTCCCTGGTTTTTGTTTTTTTTGCATGTATGTGCATGTATCCACTGAGACATCTCCAAAATCTCACTGTTTAATTTTTACTTCCATAGCACAGACCTGAAAGATGTTTCATATGATCATGTGTATTTCATCTGCAGTATGTGTCTGTTCAAATCTTTGGTCTTTTCTTTTAACAGCTGGGTATATGCCCTTGTACTGTTCAGTTTATAAGACTCTTCTTCATATTATATAAAAAAGCCCCTTATTGTATATTTTTCAAATATTTCCACCTCAGTATGGGTCTTCATTAACTTAGCAATATATTTTGTAGACCTTTTTTTTAATTTTAACACATTGATCTATGAGTTTTTAATGCCTTACATTTTCAGTGTTATGTGTAAATACTTATGAACAAACCTTGGTCATATAAATTTAATTCAGTATTTTCTTCTGAAAACTTTATATTTGTGCCTTTTATATTTAAGCATATTGTTTGCTTTTTAGCTAGTTTTTGTGAAAGCTCTGAGATCTGTGGAAACTAATTTCCAGTTTGCATATGGATGTTTAATGTCTTCCCATTATTTTCTTAAGGAACTATGCTTTCCATCAAGTGGGCCCTGCTCCTTTGTCAAAGATGTGGAGTTGTATGTATCTATATTATTTTCTGGGCTGTTGTGATGGCTATTCCTGGTCATCAACTTGACAAACCAAGGGAAGAGGGAACTTCAGTTAAGCCAGTATGCAGCATTCTCCATGGTTACTACCTCTGTCCCTGCTTGACTTCCTTCAATGATGAACTGTGACCTGGAAGTATAAGATAAAATAAAACTTGTCCTTCCCACGTTGCTTTTGCTTATGATGTTTACAACAGCAACAGAAAGCAAACTAGTCAGTTGTCTACAGCACTCCATAGATAGACACATGCTCCTGCCCTTCCTTAGCTGTATGCTGTCTTCACTGCTGTGAGCTTGTAGCTAGTCTTGATGTTGGACAACTGCAGGGCTCTGGATCTTGCTCTCTTGCCTCACAATCACATGTCTCATTACCGGTTTTTTGTCCCAGTAAACTTGAGAATGACTTTTTCCACAAAATAACTTGCTAGAAACATTTTGTCATTGCATTAAATTTGCAGATTAAGTTGGAAACTGACATATTTAGGAACCACGTTTTGTAATCTCTCGACAGAGAGTCTACATTTCTTTAATCCCCTTTATTTTCCTACATCAAAGTTTTATAATTTTTTCATGCAGGAAGCCTGTGTGTATTCTGTTAGATTTGTACTGAATATATCATTTTTAGAGACAGGAAATTTTCTACTGTACATGACTTTGTGTTTTTAATTTTGAGTTTCAGGTATTTGTTGATAGTATAGTGAAAAGAAATGAATTTTGTAGATTAACTTTGTATATCATGTATTTTGGTAAACTCGCTCACTAATTTCAAGAATTGTGTTGCCTATTTGTTGGTATTTTTACATAGCAAGTTGTATTGTGTCATCTAGTTGCATTTTTTCCTTCCCAATTGTGCATTTTAAATTTTCTGTCTTGTACTAGCTAGAATTTCAAGTGTGATGCTCAGAAGGAGAGGAGGCAGCCTAGCTGTGTTGCCAGGTGCCACTACCTTGCCCTGAAATGAGAAACAGCTCTAAGCATTTTGGAGATTGTCAGTCCCTGAGTCTATCTTTAATCTGAATGAGGTTTTTGCTGTTGCTGTCCTCACCAGCTGTGGGATTCTGTCAGATGCAGCTGTTGCATTAATTCATGTGGTCATGTGCTCTTTCTTCTTTAGCCAGGCTCATGACTTTATCATATTCATTAACTTTCAAACAGTGAGCAGACATCCTGCTTGGAACAAATCCCACTTGACCATGGCATATAGCTCTTTTTTATTCGGTGGTGGATTTTACTTGCTATTATTTTGTGGAGAATTCTTGCAGCTTTACTATTGAAAGATATTTTATCATAATTTTCATTTCTTGAAATGTGTTCTTCTGGTTTGAGTCAATAGGATAGAATTGTCCTTACAGGATGAAATTGGAAGGTCTCTCTCTGCTTCCGTTTTCTAGAAGAGATTGCAAAGAATTGATTTAACCACTTGAGTTCTGGTAGAATTTACCCATGAAACCATCTGGGCCTGGTGCTTTATGTTCACGAAGTTGTCAGTCATCGATTCAGTTTCTACAAATGATTTCAATCTATTAGGATAGTCAAGTTCTCTTTTAGTTTTTGCAGTGTCTGTCCAGGGGTATGTCAACTTCATCTGTGTTGTTACAGGGAAGACAAAGACTTGTTTGTCATACTCCTCCTTAACCTTCTAACATCATGGACTCCGTAGCAGCATCTCTTTTGTGCCTGAAGCTTCCAGTTGGTGTCTTCTTTCTTTCCATCTTGCTTAGGCTGGTGAAGTGTTTAGAATTTCTTTGATGTTTTCAAACAGCCAGCACTTGACTTGCTCCATCGACTTCCTGACTTCATTGATTTCTGTTCTAACTGATTGCCTCTTTTCTTCTCCCTGCACTGGGCTTTGTCTCCTTTCTTCCCACATTCTCAGGCAGAAGCATGGCACACTGACTGCAAAGCATCTTCCTTTCCAGGCAGGGCTCACTTTATAGTGTTTATTTCCCTCTAGGGATGGATTTTGATGCAACCTGCAATTTTAAAAACTATATTTCAACTTTAATTTAGTTCAGAATATTTCACAGTCTTCTGAAAACAATTTATTTGATCCAGTATTATTTAGAATAATATTATTTAATATGAAGATATTTTGTCATTTAAAGTATCTATCCATTACTAATTTCTAATTTACTCATACTGTGATCTAAAAACAGACCTTTTATGGCTTCTATTGTTTTAAACTTGTGGTTAGTTTTGTGATTTGGGACATTTGGCAGATTGATGAAGATTCCACACGACTTTCAAATTATGCTACTTTAGTATCATTGGCTGACACATTTGATAATGTCAATTAAACCAAACTAATCAATAATTAATGGCATATTCATCATATGCCAATGTGCCCACTGACTGATCTACCATTTCTAGAAAAAGACGTGAGTATCTCCAAATCATCATTGGATGGATTTATACATTCTGTGATGTCAGACTCTTGGCTTTTGCCTCACATGTTCTGATGTCTGGTAGATGCAAACATGCCAAACCTCTCTTCCTTGAATCAACCCCTTTATTCTGTGTAGTTGCCCTTTTTAGATGAAAATAAATCACTGTATCTGAAGCAAATGTAGTGTTCTGATTCTTATTGCAGAGATAAAGATGGACTTGGAGACTAACTCATGTTAGAAAGAAGCCCTGTTGGGAGTTATCTCCCACCCCATCCTTCTTTTTGTATGAATTAGCAAATGTTCTGACGTCAATGTGAACTGTCCCCCACAAGCTCACACATTGGAGCACTTGGTCCCCAGCTGGTGGTGCTGTCTAGGGGTTTGTGGAACTGTTGGGAATTTGGGGTAGCTTGTAGAAGAGAGTCACGGGGGGAAGGCCTCGAAGGTGATGTCCCTGCTCCACCCTGCTCCCTACTTTCTCCTTTGGCATGATGTGAATAAGCTACATGCTCTTATGGGCTGACTTGCTTTAGCTGGCAAGCCTTCTCTACCATGAAGCAAAATAAATCTTTCCTGCCCTGAATTGTACTGTCAGGTATTTTACTACCTCTATAAGATAATAAATGCAGCAAGGTATGGTTTCCTACATCTTATTACATCTGACCTATCTACATATCCAGGCTAAAGTTGGCTTCTTGAAGACAGTGCTTCATTGAGTCTTTCTTTTGAACCACGCGAGGACCGCCATCTTTGGATCAGTTATGTAAACCATGCTCCTTAAACACACTGATTGAAATGGTGTACCAGTGTCTAGTGTGTATACGGCTATTTTCCAATGGCCTTATTTGTTTTCTCCCTTTTGGTTTCTCTAGGAATCCCTTCTTAAATAGAGCCTGTCCCTTTCATCTATGAGTGTAATAGCTGTGATACTGGAGCTCTGTTGATATTGAAGAGGAAGCATTCTACAGTCCTACAGCCGAATCTGAGTCTTCACTGGACCTGTGTCTCTGGGCTCACCAACACAGCTGGGCCAGGCTTCTGTCTGAACGGAGTCATTGTCTAGCTGCCTCTGAAGGTCAGGCTGGCATAACAGTGTGCCTGGGGCTGATGATTCAGTTTTACAGGGTGAAGATTTGATTTTTGCTTCCCACCTCTATGTGGCATTTTAAGGCTATGGGTGGGGTTATCTTCCCAACAGGTGAGATTAGTCTCTAGCAAAGGTCTTTTCTCCTGGAAAACAGCAATCTTTTTCCATGGATAAGATGTTGGTTTATTTCCTATTGGTCGCCTTTTCATCCCTGATGGAAGAGAAGGGTTTTCTCTTACCTCTTGCCAATAGGACCTCATTGGATTCCCTCACTGCATGTCAGTCACATACCGTGTGAGTCGCCTGACCGAGATGTGGCTTCAGAATTCTCTGCTCCTGACATTATGGTTCTAGCTGTCACTTCCTGGATCTTAGGTGGCAGCTGTGCCTGTAGCCTCAGACCAAGAAAGGTCTGAGAAAAGTCAAGGTTTCCAATTTTTCTACTTGTTGTTGCTGTTGTAATGGGGCAAGGACTTCCAGGTTGTTCCTGCGTTACAGCTTAATGCTGAAGTCTTGTCTCCTGGTTTTAATCATTTCCATGGAAAAGCACCACTTCTCAAGAATTCTGAGCATCAGTTCCTTCCCACGGTAGGTCTCAGCTTCTGACTGCATTGAGCCATTGCCTGCACACCCCTGCAGATCCTGCCCGTCTATAGAAGTGACCAGGTTGACAGCTCAGTTCTACTGTGGGATCTCAGTCAGGTTGCATTCCCTCCATTACCTGAAGAAGTGGTTTAGAAGATATTAAGTAAATTGGTATTTAGCAACTGGAAGATAATTAAACCCTGACTAGACTAGGAGCTAATTAGAATCTCATCCAAATTGACAGTCAAGCTGGAGACTCTGAAGCAGTACCTGTGGCAGGGCACACTAGAGGAACCTAAGTAATGCAATTTGCACAGCTAAGCCACTTATTCTAGAAATATGGCTCAATTGCAAGTAGCCCTCTGCAGTCAGAGAAGACGGTAAACCCTGTCTTTCTCACTACATCCCAAGCCAAAGTAGCAGAAATGTCCTACTGCATGTCTTTTTGTGTACCTAAAACTCTCTGTGTACCTAAAGTGACTTACCATGGTGGGTGTGACTTTGAGAAAAACAACAAGCTGGTGAAGAGGCAGCAAGTGAACACTGCTGTGCTGAAAGTGCCTTTAGCTCCATTCCTGTGTCCCTGTGCACCTGGTTCTGGGACTTCAGAGACCTTTGGGCATACACTGTCCGAGCCTCCCACAGTGGTGCTCATCTGGGTCTTCTCTCCTCTCTCAGAGTTTGTCCATCCAGGATCTAACCATTCATTCATCCAGCTGTGGCTCTATTGAGAGTGGTGAGGCTTCCTGAACTTTGTCTTGGACCTTAACACTCAAGTATAAAAACTCTATGAACCAGAAACTCCAGAGCATCCTCTGAAAGTGGGGAACAATGGAGCATGTCTGTCACAATTACTGCCCAATGGACACTTTGAGACTTTCTGGATTGATTCTAAAGGGAAGGTGAACCAAGAAACAAGGTCAATATGCCCAAAAGGGGGAAGAAGCAATGTACTGTCAGGCTTAGAGAGCGTGAATCTACAGAGTGGGGACATATGAGTATATGTATGTGCCTATGTGGGTCTCTGCATAAGTTTTTCTGTGTGTCTATGAACATATGCCTGCATGTGAGTTCCATTGTGCATGCATATATATGTGCATGTTTGTATAGATGTGTACTTGAAGGTGACTGTTTGCATGCATGTATACAGATGTGAGATTGTTGTGAGGTATGTGACCTAGAACCTCCATCCAATACATTTGTCAGTGTGTATGCATTATATGAATCAATGGGGTACATGTACACATGCATGCACCCATGTGTATTAATGTATGTATATTCTCTTTATGTGCATGTGTATATATGCACATGAGCCTTTCATGAGTCTGTATATATGTGTACGCATGTCTGTGTGTTCATGTTTACCGGAATGGCTAGAGTCACCTGGGCTGATAGTTAACACAAATATAAGTGATGGAATAATCCTTATTGTCTCAAGCATTCCAGCAGGGAAGAGTCTTCAGTATGGAGTCTCAGGCAACACTGCTTAAATGTTTGAATTGTGTGAGCTCTTTGACTGTCATCAAGGTTAGAGAATCAAAACCACACTCAGCTCATTCCCTTAAGGTTCTCAAGGAAAGGTCAACAGTTCTCTCTCCAAGAACTGATGGTTCAGGAAATCAAATGTTTGAAGGTTTTCTTGTTGATTCAATCATCATGAAACAAGTTATCTTCTCAAGCAGGCTCAGTTCTGGCTAAGATATCTCTTGTTCTACCCTAGGGGATGCAGGCAACTGTTGAAAGTCACTTTGGAGGATGTCTTTGGCAGAAAACCCAGAGTCTGTGTTGCTCATTGACCTTCATGCTGCATGCAGCTACAGCATGGAAAACTCACAGGAGTGAGACCCTAAAGCCACATTCTATGTTACCTTCCAGCTTGGTCTGTGGAAGGAACACTCACAGGAGACTCTGAAGTCAAACTATATGTCTCCTTCCAGTGTGGCTTATGGAAGATTCACAGGAATGAGGCCTTGCAGCCATGCTCTGTGCCCCCTTCCAGAAGGGCTTCAGTATGTGTAGTCAGCCTAGCTACCTGTAGCTCCTGAGAGTTCAAGGAATGGCCCAGGATAATTTCTAAGTGGAGTCAAATTCACTAAAGACCAACTGAACTGGAGGAATGATTCAGCAGCAGAGCATGTGCTCAGCATTGATGAGGCCCTGGCTAGAGCCTGGGGAAAAGAAGGAAAAGTCAGCTGCTAGAACATTTCCTCAGCAATGCATGGAAGATAGTTTGATTCTCCCCAGTAAAGCCCTGCTTTGTGGCCCTAGGACGGAGCAACACCCACCTTGCTGGGCCACCAGGCTGGCAGGACCTACCCATCACTTGGGCCTAATGTGAAATCCCCCAACACTCCCTTCTCCATAGTCTCCTGAGTTAGAACACTTGGTTCTCCAGCTGCTGTTACTATTTGGGAAGGTTGTAGAACCTTTAGAAGGCAGAGCCTTGGTAGAGAGGAAATAGATCATTGAAGGAGAGCCTTGGGATTTTGTAGCCTGTTCTCACTCCCTGTTCTCTGTCTGCTTCCTGATTGTCAAGGCAATGTGACCAGCTAGCTTCCTGCTCCCACACCTTCTTCACCATGATGGACTATATCTTCTTGGAACCATGAGCCAGAACAAGCCCTTTCTCCCCTACGTTGCCTTTGTCAGTTTTCCATAGCAACAGAAAAAGTGACTAAGACAAGGGACCATGCCAAATAAGACCCGGACTCAAAAGTGATTCAGAGTCACCAGTGGGTGACAGCAGGGCATTGGGCCTCATTCAGGTCTTTGTGAGTGTAGGACTGTGTAGTTGTCTGGGTCACAGGTCCCTGGTACTGTCCTTTATAAAGGACCCACATAGGCTGTTAGAAGCTCTCCCTTCTCCCAGTCAGACAGTAGGTCTGCCCTAGATTCTATGCACACCTCTATACCCCAGGAAGAAGTAATTGGAGTCCAAGGTGATACTAGAAACTTCCTGAGTGCCGGTCACAACTCAAGTATCTGTTCATCTGTGAGAATTTCTGAAGGACTTGTAAGGACCAGGCACTTTGCTGAGTTCAGAATTACAACTACTTTATGAAACAGTCTGCTTTATGAAACAGACTTGATCCAGAGCTACTTCCAGTTCATGAACTAGTCACCAGAGACTGCAAGAACTCCCAGGGTCATGCAATGGACAAACAAGGAGCCGTGGTCTCCAGGGACTTGAGGCTTTAGGCATGCTTGTTGTGTATATGTGCAGGAATGTAGTTGTCATGTGGATGAACAGAGATGTACGTGTATGCATGTAGGCATGTACACAGGTATATATATATGAGTGGGTTGCTTGGTATGTACAAAGAAAGTTTGTGTTTGTTTTCATACAGTTGGGTAGGCAAACATATGTGAATGAGCACAATGTAGGGTAATGCTAGTGAGCATGTAGTTGTGAGACTATTCTGGCATTTTACATAATTTTGTGTAGATTTCTGTGGTGTTTTCTTAAGTTATTTAATGGATAATATACATATATGCAAATCTTTAAGACTAAGAACTGCCAGGCTGTGGTGGCTTACTCCTTTAATCCCAGCACTTGGGAGGCAGAGCCAGGCAGATCTCTGTGAGTTCGAGGCCAGCCTGGTCTACAGAGCAAGATCCAGGACAGGCACTAAAACTACACAGGGAAACCCTGTATCGAAAAACAAAAACAAACAAACAAACAAAAATCCTAAGAGCATCAAAATTATAAAAAACATAATGCTAGTAACCCTCCCACACATCTGTAACCACATTTTGGAACAGCCCTTTCAGTGTTCAAAGCACTTCTGTTCCTGTGTATTTACAAAACGGGCTCATTCTGCTCATATTGGTGTGCTGTATGTGCATGTACACACATAAATGCATGTGTGGAGGCCTCACTGTGTGAACATGTATACTGCAAAATTAGTTGAGGAGGCATGTAGCAAGTACAACACAGTTCATTTCATGAATCTACCCCATGGATGGCTTTTAACTTTTCCTACTTTCTCCTCCTCCTTTTCCTTCCTCCATCACCTCTCCTTTCTCCATTCCTCTTTCCTCCTTTCCTCTTTCCTTCCCACCTTCCTTCCCTCCTCCTACCCTCCTCCTTCCTTCTTCCCTCTGATTTTACTTTTGACTACTGTAATCCTTTGTAAAGAATAATTGAGCAGTCTGTGTCTTGCATAATTGCCCAATTACTCTTCGGCAAGATCACTAGAATTGGAGCTTCTAGGTTAAAGGCTATCTACATTTAAATATTTAATATGAATTTGTCAAACGTTTGAAAGATCTTTTCAAATAGCTGACATCCTCAATGAAAAGGCATATGAATTCTCCTTAAACTTTCCAAATATAGACAGAATTGTGTTCATAATTATTACCAATTTTATAAGAAAGAAGAACTGTTTCTCATTGAATACATATTTCGTGATGACTTACATGGTTGAACTTTTTGTAAAAACATTTGACATGTTGCTTATTTGGCTCCTGCCTGTTGTTTATTCAGTGGCCTATAGCATTCATTAGGAGAACAGTCAAAATAGATCATGGTTGTATTCCTTTTTTTCATTGCTACAACAAGACACCTGACGTAACTTGAGGGGAAATTTATTTTAACTCACAGTTTTAGAAGTTTTAACTAAGCTCTCACCCCCTCTGGTTTTGCACTACAATGAAGCTTCTAGAACATGATGGTGGTAGCAAGTGGCAGAGGCTGATTGCTCTATGGTGGTCAGGAAGCGGGGAGGGGAGAGAGAGAGAGAGAGAGAGAGAGAGAGAGAGAGAGAGAGAGAGAGTGTACTAGCTGTATATCTCCTTTTCTACCTTTGATTGATGGCACCAAATAGTCACCCCTTTATTAGTCAATCCTTTCTAGAAAAAGCATTGCAGATATACCCAGGTTTATTTTACTAATCTACTACACAACTTTGAATCCTAAGGAGTTGACAGTCAATACTAACTTCCAAAAGTCCACTCCCCATCAGTTGACACACATCACAACAGAAAGGGTTTCCTTCATCTCATAATGCAAATGCATTTAGTTCCTCTCCACCAGTCCCATAGTCTTAATAGCTGTTCCATGACTCCAAAACTCCAAGTTCAAATCTCTGCTGAGACTCAGATCTAATTCCTAACTGAAGTGTTATCAAAATCAGAGAACAAATTGCATGCTCCCAATATACAATGCCACAGAGTAAACATTTCCATTCCAAAAGAGAATGAGAGATTTAAAAAAAAAAAAAAAAAAGGAAGCATTGGCCCAAAGTAAGTAAGATCAAGCAGAACAAAGGCTGAGTCCTTCAGCTCCACCTCAGGCATCTCAGGTACACAGAATGAACAAAGGGCCTGAGAAGAGCCACCTTGGGACCTTTTCATTTGTAAACCACTTGGCCTCCCTTGGGTTGATTCCACTAAGTACCTGTATTTGTTCTCAGCAGATGTCCCCTGTACCTGGCATCTCCAACATTACAGTGCCTTCTCTGCAGCTTAAACCTCACCATCACATTTTCACACATTGCTAATTCAGGGACTTCCTACATTGCCTGGACTTCTGGGCCTGTCTCTGAAGTCAGACGAAGGCCTCCATGACCATGTAATTCTTTTATTCTGCATGCCTGTGAAAATATCATATGCATGCTGCCAAGGTCTATCACCAGCTCAGGTAGTCCCTAGGCCTCCTTGGCCAACAATTACAGAGGCCTCTGAGTGTCTAGAAGGCTGATCCCAGAGACACATTTTGCTTAAAGTGACCCTTAAGTGTTAGCAGGGCATCCTAGTGACAGCATTCTCTTTAAAAGAGGAAATCTCTCAAATGAGTTTCTTTCATACCCCTGGGCCTGCAATGGGTTGGACTTTGGCTAGTTCTTAAGATACCCTCAAATTATATTTCTTGTGGACCCCATTGCAAAGTTCTGGCTTCTAGCATTGATTTTCTTCAAAAAGTGTTCCTTCCTGAGAACCAAATTTGCATAGGCTTTTTTAAGCATGGTACAACTTTTGCAAATCTTTGTGCAGTTTCTCTGCTTCCAGTTATCCCTGTAAACCTGCCTCACAGCATCCATCATTGACTACTCAACAGCCTGAGTGCTGGGCTACTTTCAAGTTTTCTCTACCACATTAGCTGCCCCTTTAAACTTGGTCTCCTTTAAAGTCACAGGGCATGAAAATTATGTAGCCAACCTTTGCCTTGAGGAATTTAACAGGAATGACCCCTAAGTCCAATCCCTACTGGGGTCCTCATTTCCATTTTCAACTTGATAGGCGTAGTCCTCACTGTCTGCACTCTTCCCAGCATTCTGGTCTCCATGCCCATCAGGATTTCCAGTTAAGCTCTGGTGGCAGCATCCTGGAGTTTCTCTGGCATCACATGGCCGGTTTTAAGCAATGACCACAATGACCTTACTTCTCTGATACTAACTTCTTTCTGTTTTATGATATTATTGTTTTGTTGGTCTCTGTGAGGTAATGTCTGACAGGATAACTTATTTTATCATCGCTCATGGGTTCAGAGACTTTGGTCAGTCATGGTATGAAAGGTGTGATAAAACAAAGAAACATAACAGTAGACAGAAATCAGAGAGAATTCTGGAACTAGCTAGCTTTCTCCTTTATCCCCTCCAACCCCTGCCCCCCACTGGTGGGATGGTACTGTCCACACTCAGGGTATGTCTCCGACCCTCCCCCAAATCCCATAGTTAATCCTCTCTTGAAATGTTCTCAAAGACACACTCAGGGACTCTCTTAGGCAGCTTTCCATCCAATCAAGTTGAAAATCAAGACTAACCAACAAAATAAGGAGATCTCAACCTAATGCCTGCCAGGATCCAGTTTCTACCAAGAACTATGGAAGCCTGAGAAAGTCCCTTCCTAGTCTGTGGTCACAGTTTCTACCTTACAGGATTCATGTCATGATTTAATGGGTTTATACAAAGAAGTGTCTTAGGATCCTTTGCACACCATTTGATGAGTAAATGCATTATGACTTTTCCTAGGGAGATGTGAACAGATTATCTGCTCATCCCAGATAGGACACCAATGACAAGCCAAGCGACATTTCCACCCAGGTCCATACTGGTGAATGAATGACTTTATTGTGCTTACTTACATTAATGTAAGTGAGAGGCTATTTACAGAAATGTGGGTGATCCCCAAATGCTGCATCATCAAAAATTCTATTATGGTGCACCAACCTCATGGACACTGAATCACTGAATTGGACCCTCAGTTAATCTTCTGCCCCCTGTGTTCTCTGCCAAATCCCTATATCATGTGCAATTGGGTAGCTAGATGGGCATGGTGGTTGGAATCCCAGGTGAGGGTCCTATGGTCCTCTTTCTCACTTCTCCTTCTCTGAGGGAGTGTTTACAGCCCTCCTATCCTTATTACATGTGTAGGTATCACCATACTGTCCTGATTACTTAATTATCTGTGTTGCATGAGAGTGACAGGCTGGTCATTTTATATCTGGATGGACAAGATATACCCTAACCAGATGACACCTGCTCACTTTATAGAATCTTTCTGAAAGTGTCACAGAAATTTGAAAGAATGCACAAAAAGCATAAGTGTATTGCTGTGGAATGTTCTGCATGTCAAATGTGTTGCTCTGATTGGTTAATAAATAAAACACTGATTGGCCAGTAGCCAGGCAGGATGTAGAGGTGGGACAAGCAGAGAAGAGAATTCTGGGAAGTGGAAGGCTGAGGATAGAGACACTGCCAGCCGCTGACATAACAAATGAGATGTAAGGTACCAGAAAGCCACAAGGCATGTGGCAACTTGTAGACTAATAGATATGGGTTAATTTAAGATATAAGAACTAGATAACAAGAAGCCTGCTGTGGCCATACAGTTTATAAGTAATATAAGCATCTGAGTGATTATTTTATAAGTGGACTGTGGGACTGCAGGGGCTTGGTGGGAGCTGGAGAGAAAAACTCCAGCTACAGTGTATGACATAAAGAATTTTCAAAATGGGACTATATGTGTAATGCCTCGACCATGAAACAAAATATTTCTGGATCCTAAAATCCCTGCTATGAGCAACCACTGTGCTAACTAACATGGTGAGATGGCATTTATTTTTTGTTGAGTTGATACAAGTGAGGGTCATTTGGTAAAAGTAAAAATGAATTGAGAAAATGCCTCCATCAGACTGGCCTTTAGGCAAGTCTGTGATGTGTTTTTTTGGTTAACAATTGATGTGAGAATACTTAACCCATTTATGGATGGTACCAACCCTGGGCAGGTAGGTCTGGGTTGGGTCAAGAAGCAAGATGAGCAAGCCTTATTGCTAGGTAAGCCCACCAGAGACCATACGATAGAAAACACTTAAAGCCGAAAGGAAAGTCTTTATTACCAGCTTGCAGCTTCATGGAGAATTTGCCCAAATCACGTAGCCCCAAGCCTTACAACGCTTTGTCTTTTATGCACAAACATCCTGGTTGTCACACTTTAGTTGACAGAACTAAAAGTCAAAAAGAAAAGCTAGTGAGTATATTTATGGACTTTCCTGGAACTATGGACTTGGTCTTCAATGTATTAGGTATTTGTTCCCATTTTGGAAGGCGTTGTAACCTACATACTGGATTCTGAGGTCAGAATGGTGCCTCTAAAGATGGCATCATTTTTCCCAAGGTCTAGAGGCTTGTTACACCATGAAGATCAAGCTAGTAAGCATCATTTCTCAATGGTCTCTGCTTCAGTTCCTATCTCTAGGTCTCTTCCTTGAGTACCTGCCCTGCCTTCATGATGGACTATGATTGAGATATATAAGACAAATAAATCCTTCTGTCCCCTGGTTACTTATTTATTATGATGTTGTATTACAACAATAGAAAATAATTAAGACATGTGGATTGGTTTTGCATATCTTTGAGCTTTATATTATTGGATGAGATATTATTCTAATTATCTATCATTTCATGTGCAGGCGCTCTAGGTGAGAGTCACCCACCATGTCAGCCCAAGTGGCTTTAGAAGCTATCTTGCTATTGGCCCTACCCAGTCCTTGGATTCATAGATTCCATATGTATCTTTTTGGAGAGTCAAGCCAGCCCCATTTTTTTCTGAAAGTGGCTGTTGCTTTGTATAGTTAAGTTTGAGGTGGTTTGTTCTGCAGTTATAGATAATGGTGTTGGAGTCTAAAACCAATGATATGTGTGTTTCCTCCAGGCATTGTGCAGCCTCAGATTTTGTAGAACTGATCTTTCTCTACATTTTCTATAGACAGTCAGAAGTACATAGAAACATAAGAGGAGTCTGTAGATCTCCACTGATCAATGGGTAAAAGCAAATTGTGTGTCTCTAATACTTTAAAATAACCGTACATGGTATTTGGTTTTATGCTCAACTCTTCACTCAGCAGAGGTGTTTGATTGTGGGGTCCCCCTTTTCCTTGCAGTCTGTTGGCGACCAGTCCATGAGGACTAAAGGGCAGAAGTGGTGATAGAGAGCTTTATATGGCCTGTGAACACTTTGGAAATAGCCTTCTGGGAGACAGCTTCTGTGAGGCAGCTCAGTTTTATTCTAGAGTATAGGGAGTATGTAGGATTGGGAACAGTAGCTGCAGAATCACCTAATTTGCATTAAGTGGCATACTCCTGTCATATAGCTGGATTAGTAGCAACACAGCCCTATCAAAATAGTTACTGCACATCACCTAATTACCATATGGCAGCAGGGAAAGAGCATTTGCAGGGAACTGTCAAGGGTCATCCTTGAGATAAGTCAGGCATTGAGATTTAGAGACATTCTCCAAATAAGGTTAGGTAAAGAGCAAGAAGCCCTCTCTGAGGTGAGGGAGCCCTCCATATTCTGCCGAGCTCAGAGAGCAGAGCCAAGCCATGGTAGACTGCAACCTCTGACCATCAGGGTGTTCCAATAGTCAATAGTTGTCATTGATGTCTCCTCCTGTGGTACCATCTTCCTTTGCCTATACATAAGCATGGTTCATTCAAGCATACTGTTATGAATGTCAGTTTGAGTTATCTCCAGATCAGGCCTATCCAGTCTCTGGGGTGTGTGTGTGTGTGTGTGTGTGTGTGTGTGTGTGTGTGTGTGTGTGTGTGTGTATTTCAGGTGGCCATCTTGGAAGAGACTTTCTAGGTACCATACCATGGAGTGCACTTGATCAGAGATCATTGATGATACTGCTTCATCATGCAGTACAATGCACCCTGACAGCTACCCCACATCCTCACTGATACCTCTGGTCTGACTTCTCACCACCACCCTCTCCATGTCTGCTTCCTGGTATCCTGTGTGGTAGTTGGTGGTCTCAATCATTTAATGGATTAGATTTAGAATCACCTAGAAGACACAACTCTGGGTGTGTTTGTGAAGATGTTTCCATAAAGAATTATAAGAGAAGATCCACGCTGGATGTGGATGGCACCATCCCATGGGTTGGGGTCTAAGGCTAAATAAAGAAAGAGGGCTGAGCACCTCTTTGCTTCCTGGCTGCAGATATGGTATAATCATTCATCTCATGTTCTTAATGCCATGCCTTCTCCATTATGATGGGCTAGATCCTCAAACTAGGAGCCAAAATAAATCCTTGCTTATGGTGCTTCATTTGGATATTTCATCGCAGTTAAGAAAATAACTACTACAGTGCTAGTGTCTGCATTTGTATTTCCCAACAACTACTGAAGTTGACTACAGCCCAATGTCAGTTTGGGTAATTGGTTTTGTGAGGTACCTAGCTAGGATTTTGCTTATTTTTTTAATCAGCTGTCTTTCTTTTCCTTTCTGATTGGAGGCAATAGTTACAGATTCAAAAGACAAGTCTATATTTTTTATGAATGCATCAGAAATACTTTATCTTGACTTTTAACCTTCTTAATAAATAGTCTTTAGGAAGAAGAATTTTATTAAAATTATTTCAGCAGCATGTGATTTCTCAACTATTCCTTAATGCCTATTGTTTCTTTCATTTCTAAAGAAGCCTTTTTTCCCAAAGATATGAAGGTTTTCTTTCTGTTATCTTCTAATAGCTTTTTCATTCCATCTTCCACATTTCAATCTCTGATCTAGTCAAGGATTATTATTTTTGTTAGAATAATGAATAGAGATCAAGGCTTCTGCTCCCCATAACAGTCAGGTTAGAGACATGGGAGTAGTTGTCTATAAATGCCCCACTATATCTGTGTTTGGAGGTCTGTGTATCTCTTCTCTAGTTAGGGGATGGTAATTTTACATCCAAATGAAGAATTCTGTTTTTAACCATTAGTCCTTATTGATAATTGTCAAATGCCTACTTGTTTAACAAAATTTCAACCAAAATGAAAATCTAAGCATCGTGAAAGTGGCCAGCAAGTGTTTGCAGATGAGATAATATGTTCAGTGATGAATGCCCACAGCAGTTACCCATGTGTGAGTTCCTGTGAAGCCCACCTGGAAGTAAGTTATCAGTTTAATCACCATAGCTTTCTTTTGGTGTGGATATATATTCTTGCAACCTATATTCAAATAATTAGGCACATACATGTTCATGCTTCATATACTCCACACACTCAGACCCACATATATTCATTCTACATGCAACTGACTAATGGAGAGATATAATGACTCCCAAGACAATTACCATATACATTTATACTCAATCTCTCTCTCTCTCTCTCTCTCTCTCTCTCTCTCTCTCTCTCTCTCTCTCTGTGTGTGTGTGTGTGTGTGTGTGTGTGTGTGTGTGTGTGTGTGAGAGAGAGAGAGAGAGAGAGAGAGAGAGAGAGAGAGAGAGAGAGAGAGAGAAACAGGATGAAGAAGGCACAGAGTGGGGAATTGGCCAGCCTGTGTATGCTTTGTGACAGTGTCAGTGACCTTTCATAGTTCCTTGCTGAAGTCAATGCTGAGTTGGTCACACCCTAGGTTTTTTTTACCTGTGGTTTAACAAGAGTCCTGATCTTGGAACTTACTGCAGATATGGGTTCCTATTATATGTCTCGCTTGGTGGCCAGGCAAAGTTCTGACTGTGTTCTCATCTTCATAATGGAAATGGTGATCTGTAGAATAACTGTAGACAGATTCCGATGCTAAGTTCAGGCTACACATGCATGTCTGCCACAAATGATAGTCTTGTATTTTTAAACAGTGTGCAAAAAGGGAATATAATGACATTTTTGAAAATTTCACTTCCAGGAAACTTTTAGCCCTTCTGAACCTCTTTTAACCTTGGGATGTCCTTCCCATTGTCCCTTGTGACATACTTAGCTCTAAGCAGAGTCTGCACTGCCAGATAGTTCCCTGCATTAACACAGGATGCCTGGCTTGGGCACAGTCAAAACAAATGTCATCACAGCATTTTATAGAACATTTTTTGACTCCCCTAACAAACTGTATTTGGCTGGAATAGAAGTCAGAATGGCAGTTTTCTCCTTGACTGTGGCTTTCTCCAACTGAAGCTAACAACAGGCACCGGTACCATCCAGGAGCTGTACAGCACATCTTCACATCTCTACCGCAGTGTGAGGGACGCGTCTGATCTATAGACATTGGTTTATATGTTTATGTGCTTGCTTCCAGCATGCTCTAAATTAAGCCCATCTGTCTTCTTCCTCCTCCCCACATTGGGACTCGCATATTCGTTGCTCTGAAATGTTGATGCCTGACTTGGTGCAGGCTAGTGGCAAAGTGAATCTTAGTTTCTACTGTCATAATGTTTCATTAAAAAGAAAAACCCACACTGTCTCAATTAAGAATGATGCACCTGTCATAAGTTTAGCCTGCAAGGAAATTTTCTGCAGAGTGACACACCTTGTAAGAAGTGCATTGGAAAATATTGTGCTAGGAAATAAAGAGCTGGGATCATAGCAGGTGCAGGAGAATTCAAATCTGATTCAGCAGGGAGAGGCACTGCACTTTCTAGGTCCTAGACTCTAGGATACATCTATCTCTTTGCTCCTAACTCTAGGAAATAGGAACAGTGCCCAAAGAATAGGACTATGAAGATGATTCTGGCTACAAAGAGCTGTCACACAGGTCTCTTCAGTGCCTAGGAGGGTAGGTACTTGGTGATGACTGTTGGGAGCAGGGTCTTCAAAGTGGCCCAAAGCCACTGACCCTAGGACTGGCCACCTCTGTGGTCAGATGACAGTTATCAGCCATAAGGATTAAAGATTTCATTTCAAAATCACTAGGGCCAATGGGGACTGATTTCTTTTCAGTTGGCTTCTGTGAGTTCTGGCCAAGAGAAATGTGGAGTTGCAAGCCTTTTCCAGGGAGCTTGGGGCCTATCCGCAGCTGAGTGTCTCTCCTACAGAGCAGGGCTTTAATCCACAAGAGACTGTGCTGAAAGAGGCAGGCTTGACCAATGGCAGTACCCACTCCCTGTTTCTATGACGGCCTTTCCAGATGCTGCCCCAAGGTGACTGCTGTAAATCAACAATTTAGAGCCAAGTTCTGAGGAGGTGCTCAGTTAAAGGTATCCACAGCTTGGTTGGGCCAATTTCATGGCATGTCAATAAAGCTATGGAATGTTTTATTCTCTTTTTTTGTGTGTGTGCTCCAATGAAGTAGTAATAACAACAGCAACAAACCCTCATAAATGTAAAGTCTACATATGTTATTAAACTCTCATCCTCACCTTCCTAGTATACATACCCCCAGAGTTGCCTCTTTTTAATAGTAAAAACAATCAAGTTTAGTCTTTTCAGGTTTGAAAAATGTAGTACAATTGCCATCCAACTGTCATTGGTTGCATGTAGGGCGCTCTGTTTGTTAAAACCAAATACTATTCTGTCATGCACAACTGCTTCAGTTTTTCTCTTGCTCCCCATGGAGGAGCACTGAGACTTTGTCTGTGTTGTGGTCTCTGGGAAGCCTTGCACATGTCCGGCAGGAATAGCCAGGGCACCAAACTCACCTCACACTGGGCTGTACCATAGCTTTCCATACACAGAGTCCCTTCCCATAGCTCTTCAGCATGGGTGACTAATTACACATTTCTAGATGAGCCTCATGGCCAAGGAGCCTTGCAGTTGTAAGAGAGCAAGCAGTCTCAGCATTCATGAGAAACATGCTTGGCCAGTTGCCCTGCACCCTCTCAGCCAAGTGCCCCACAGTCGTGCTTCCCAGAGCATTGTCCAGGCCCAGTTGCAGCAAAAGGGCAGGCTTTCATCATGCACCCAGTGAACACTAAGGCTGGGATGAAGCTTCTACGAAGAGTAAATAGGATCTCACTAGGAATGATAAAAAGTTTTTTCAAGCATCATTATTAGCTTTTGTCTTGGTTGTGATTTAAACATCCTTTGATTTTTTATGAGACATTCTTTCCCTAAACAATAAGCAATAAACTGTTAGCATCATTTACATGTAAATTAACAGGGAAACAGTATCTATGACTTTTCATTTCTTGCTATTTAAAGTTTTTGTAAAAAATAAATTGAGACTGATGACTTAAGTTATTTCATTCTGCTCGTTGGGAACTGCAGGCTGCAGAGGAAAGCAGAGAGAAGCCATTTGCTACTTCAAACAGCAATGGGATGAACCTCCCCTTGCTTTAATTTAAATTAAGGATAAATATTAAAATATAATTAATTAATGTATGTGCATAGATAATTAAAATAAATGTGGTCACTGAAGACTTAAATAGGAAATAAATTGAGTTCACCAACAAGTTGGGTAACATTGAATAGTATTGCATATTTAATCAGGACTCAGTTGAAATTGATTAAATATGGCTCTGAAATTAACTATTGATCATTTTTTACTTGTAAGATATTACCCAAATTACTTTCCTATGGACTTGGACAAATTTCATAAGTTAAGCAAATCCTAAAACCAATTTTTTGATTATTGATGGTAAAGTGCTCCATGGTCAGCATCAATTGCTTGGTTCAGACGATGCTTTCCAAAGGGCATCATCGGACAAGGCTCTGTGGTGCAGTCAGTGCAATTGTGGTCCAAGGAAATGAGGGAGACAAGCACTATTCCATATCAGTCTGTAGTTGAGTCCATACACCAACTCAAGGATGTTTAGTGTTGCGTTTACACACAGGGTATGATGAATCAGTTTAACATGGAAAACTAATCTCCAGGGGCTACAGGGACTGGAGGTTGCAACCTCTTCCCTTCAGCATTCAGGTTTCACTCTCTTCCCTTGGAGGACACTTCTGTCATTTTAGGGCACTTCTGTTAGCCCACTGACCTCCAGGCAGAGCTTGGAGATGGTGTCCTTGTTAGGGAAGTCTTGGCCGACAACACCGTGACACAGAGCTGGTTTGTAGCATCTGTGGGTTGCCATGCTGTGAACTTTCTCAGGTTTCCAAAGGAAGAATAGCCAAGGGGTACAGGGTGGAAGTAGGAGAGTCAGTTAAGACTCAAAGTGTGTGTATGTGTGTGTGTGTGTGTGTGTGTGTGTGTGTGTGTGTGTGTGTCTTCGCTTCTCAGATGAATCTCATTACTCTCCCTACTGATACAGTTCACTGCCTTCCACATAAAAGAATCATCCTGCCTATAGTCTCAGCCTCCCAATCCCCTGGCTGCTTAGCTCTGTTGCTAGGGAATGTCTATGTAAAGGGAGATGGAGTCATTTAGCCCTAGCAGGCTTAAAAGGAAGACAGCATCTGGGCTCATGAGTTGTGCCCTGACATTCCCAGATATTGAATCAAAGTCATGCTGACACCAGGCTATCCACAGTGTTGAAATGGTCCTTCCGTGATCTAAGATGCTGCTGTTGGGTGTTTTAAATCTACTCTTTCCCCCTGAGGTTTCAATAATTTTAGCCTATGAAATAAACTGACAATAGACAGATAAGGGGGAAAAGAACATGCAAGATATATTACATTCCTAAAGTGCAGCAGTATAAGACTTACAGAGAGGCAGATGGAGGCTGCTGCTTAGAACTTGAAGGCACAGGGCCTCTGGCTGCTGGGGGAGGGATGCAGGGCATTCCTGGTGAGAGAGCGTAGTTTACGCAGAAGATAATCTTTCCAAGGCAGAAGGCAAGAATCAGGCAGAAAGGCCTGGATCTGCAGTACTGTTCACTGAAGCCATTAGATGTACATTTCTCATCCAGAGGACTGAAGTTCCTCAGCACAACCCACAAATAAGTCTTTGGAGCAGGGCATTTTACCATCCTATATGAGGAAAGGAGGTTCATACTAGTTTGGCTTTGCATGTTTGAATACCGACATCTCATGGGTCACAGGAGAGATGTGCCTTTGTGAAACAGAGACATGAGATAGTGGCTTGAGCTGCCAGGCTCTGACACTGTTCCTAGCTGCTCTCTCCTGCCGTGCTGGGGAAGTCGTCAAGCTTCCGTTGGTCCTTTCTTGTCTGAAATAAAATGAGGCTGAGCCACAGACATTGGCATGATGCTTAGTGGCTTACAAGCATTTTACACGGAGGAGCATCTAAATGAAAATCTTCCATGGAACTCAGGAGACAGAGTAGATACCTGTAAGTACAGCTGGTGTGAATGAGGGCGGTGAGGGGTAAGGACAGTAAGGAAGATGTGGTCATCCTTCCCATGGTAGCCTTAGACGCATCTCTGAGGGGTCTTGGGGGTCTTCAGAGCTGGATTTGGCAGCCAGGAAATGATCACTGACAGAGCCCAGCTCCAAGAAGTGACAGCTCCACCGCTCGGCACAGCAGGCCCCGGGTTCTGTCTTCACTTCCCTAAAACGATCTTAAAATTTCTCTGAGAAGCATTCCTGTGAAAATAATTCCCTGAATAAATGAATAAGGAAGAGGCAACTCTAATAACTATCTTGAAATTTCCATTGCCCATGGCTATTACAGGTATGCATTTTAATTACCAATTGCTTCATAAAAACCAGCTGTGAAGTTGATGATGTGAAACACTGTTTCACTTTCTAAAACCCTCCCTGAGTCACAGACATGGGATGGGCTTCCCTGGTATATTTTTTCCCTCTGTTTTAAGGGGTAACAACAAGCAATGAGTACTCCCCGCTTCCTTTCCCATGAGAGATCAGTGCTTCCATCTAAACCCATAGAGAGGCCAAGTCAGTTACCTCAAGACAACTCTAGGAGCCTGAGATTGTGAATCCACCCCTCCCCCAAACCATGCAGATAATCTGGCCAGTCTCATGGCTGTAGACTAGAAAGTAGGCTATACTATGAGACTGGAGGACTCACTCATAAGTTTGAGTTTCACATACACGGGACTTTCTAAACTTAATATGCCATGCCTGACAGCCATGATCTGAGTCATGAAAGGCAGTCACCATGTAAACAATAGGCCAAGATGATATGCAACCAAATAAACACAGGGAGGCAGGCATCCCAGTGCAGTTCAAAGAAACAAGCAGTGTTCCTGCTGTATGGATTCTGTGCTGTGAGATGGCCATCACTGAATGCAAACCACTCAGAGAAGCAGAGCTGGCTCTCCTCATCTGAGTATGTTCTGGCCATAAAACAGAACTCCAAGTTTACTGTTGTAGAGACAATCTGTGTTTCAGGAGCCGAGGGAATTCTTGTTTGGTTTGAACCAGATTGGAAAGGAATTGGATGACCTGAGCTGGGCCCTGGTAATGGTCTCCCTTGGAAGTTCAAATCATGGGCTCTGGTGTCCCACTCTTTCATGACAGCAGTAGCAGGGTATTCTGAATGTCTCCTCACTGCTTCTTGAGGAAAGGTTCACTGAGGGTCACAGGAATGGCCACAGACTGAACACAATTTGTCAATCCCATTCATTCCCAGCCAAGAGGACATCCTGCCACAGAGGGCCATAGGGTAGGACGCTCAGGGGTAGAATGAGTTACTGATGCTGTAGGAGGCAAACCGTATAGCCACAAACGGACAGGAACACATCCCGCTGGAGGGTGGGCTGAGATTATTTTTCTTATTTCAGGTGTAGAGTGGGGACAAAAGCCTGTTTCTCAGAGGTGAGAAGGAGCTAACCTTGCCACACAAGGATGACTGTGGTCTACAACTCATGGCCTGGAGGTGAGCTGGGGTCAGGCCTGATGCTGAGGAGTGAACAAGGGACAGAATTTCATGGTCAGGGGTATGTAGGAAGCAGAACCCTCTGTCCAAGCACGAGTAGAAATGGTTGGTGATTCCATCATAAAGTTTAGTAGCTAAGCAGCAAGACCCTCTGCTTTGCGCTAAATGCCAAGGCATCAGATAACGGCATCTGGGTTTTAGGCATTTCACTGGTAGGACCTTAATTTTTGTCCCAGCTGAGGCTTACAACCCCTTCTTGAAAGAACAAGTTGAAAAAGCCATCACTTCCCCTTGAGGATCAAGAGGAACACCAGTGTTCACTGGGTACAGGGAGACTGATCCTGGAGGACTCCCAGGATTACTTCCGATATAGCTTTCTAAATGCAAATTTGGGTGCAAACAGCCTTCTTCCTCTGGGAAGCTTTGGGCAGCTCAGCAACACTGCCCCTGATTCAGTCTGTGAGAGATGACTTCATCAGGACCTCTCCAAAGCTCCTGCTTCACCTCACAGACTATGATAAAATGCAGGCTTTGGATTGGTTCCTAAAAGAATGGATGCTACAGGCTACTTCTTGCTTAGTTTATGGTATAGTTTTAATGACTTTAAACAATTAGAATAAAATGGGAAAATAAAACCTCAGGCATTGTGTGAGCCATATAGAACACTTTCTGTTTACCAGGCCTACTGTGTCTACCCCTTCTGCACACTGAGGAATTAATGAGACTAGCTAATTATGAAGTGACCATGACCCTGACCATAATGGCTTTCCTAGATTCTCTGCTCTGTAGTGGGCCCTTGTCCCATATGTTACCAAGCTTCCTGGCAGTACCAAGCCCCTGAGTTTGCATATCTTGCCCTGTAGTGTCAAACAGACTTCTCACAGCCATACAAGAGGCAGAGCTCTGGAGAAGGGGGTTAGTAAAAGCCAAAACTATTTTAGAAATGTCCTAGGCACCTCTATATGGAAAGGAAGGTCCTGGTGTGTGTTTACAGCATGAATGGTGGGCACTGGGCTAAAGAGTACAGGATCCCAGGAAAATGTGGGCATTTTGCCCAGGTCCACATCCCACATGGGGTGGTTCTGAACACATGTGTTTCCATTCTGCCCCTAACCCCACCTTGCCAAGACCAGTCCCCCTATTCACAAAAAGCAAATGGGAGCAGTATGCTTGGGGTAATACAAGCTCTGTTTCCAGTGAAAGGGTAGGCATGCATGTTTTAGCAAAACCCAGCCCTACAGCATACTCCCCTGTCGGGGGGGGGGGGGTCAGGTGGGGCGGCAGCTGGGACAGAACCATCAAAGGGCTAGATGCCATAGGACTTAAAAGGCCCAGTACCCAGTGAATGAGGCCCCCCTCTATTTCCTCATGAATCTGTAAATGCAGCTTTCTGCAAGGTGCCTTTCTTTCGTGACTGTAAGTCCTCTGGTTTCATAACCACTCTCAAATATATATTTGCCTTGAGGAGATTGATGACCCTGCTTTCAAATTGTATGTCAGACTCACTTTTCCTTTGGACAACTGCAACTTCTTGGTCACTTTCTCCGGAGTACCAGGTTTCTCTCCCTTCTGTCCTCAACACCATCTGGAAGGTGCTGGGTGGAGAGGGGTGGGCTGGCGGCTCTAATTCTTTAGTAATGGGCTTTGGGGGATGAACCAAGCAGTCTTGAGTTCCTGAGATGACAATTCCCTGTCTATCTGAAAACTCAGGATACCCAATACCAAAGAGGATGAGACCTGGGAAGACCATGCTAAGGAAGGTTAGTGCCCAGAAGGCCTTCTCAGCACTGCAGTGCCCAGGAGGACCTTCCCAGAACAACAGTGTCCAGGAGGGCCTGCTCAGGAGGTACTGCCTGGAGGATCTGCCCAGGATAGCAGTGCTCAGGAGGACCTACCCAGGATGGCAGTGCCCAAGAGGACCTGCCCAGGAGGCAACACCTAGAAGATAGACAGGCTGCCTGTCCTGAGGTGAGGGTGAGATTGTACAGGACTCACTGGGTCCACAGCAACCAGAATACAGAGGTTAACTACTACAGAGCCTTTGTGCTGGGGACCACTCACACCTCTAAGGCACTGCCACGTGTCTTCGGATGACCCCAGCACTGAGCACACTGATCCACCTTCAGCTCACTCTCACTGTGGTGATGGACTGTCACCTCTTCCTTTCTTATGTCCCTTGTGTTGGGCATTTTTTTGTAGCAATAAGAAAGGAAGTCAACACCGTGGTGCCGAATACATTACTCATTTCTTTGTGCCTCAGTTCCCTCACCTGTGAAATGACAGCAAGAATGGCTTACTCTCCCTGAGGTCTTGTGAGCATGAATTGAAATAGAACATCAAAATACTTAAACGAGGGACTGTCATCTACTACACAATCAACATCAGCCTCTCCATCATCCTACACTTCTGAACATGTGAAGCCCTAGTGACGGGTCTCTGTTTTTAACCTCTTCACTCCAGGTGCCACAGGAGGACCCTGTAGAGCCAAGATGTCCTTATAGAGAGTGACTCCTCCAAAGACAAAAAGGTGCTGACTGCAGCGTGTCAGTGTGTCTCTGGGTGTCTTGGTGATGCATTGGCCTCACCCACTCTGCAGCCCATGCGGCATGCCAGGGAGGGTAGTGGGATCACATGGCCCTTGCTCTATCTCCACTGGAGTATGTGGACACTGAAGACTCCATACATCACCCGAGTTTCCTTTTCAGCTCTACCAACACTCAGTGACTTATGGAATGGAATTAGCTGAAGCCTTCTCAGAGGCTTCTTTCTGTTACTATTCCTCCATAAGTCTTAGTTACTTGTGTTATTGCTGTGACAAGCCACCAGAGAGGATTAACTTAAGGAAGGAAGGGTTTATCTTAGCTCACAGTTGCAAGGCACAGCCCACCATAGTGGGGAAGCCATGGTAGCAGAAGCTAAGGCAACTGGTCACACATCCACGGTCAGAAGCAGAGAGCAATGAATGCTGGTGCTCAGCTAGCTTCCTCCTTCTCTGTCTCATTTGCCCCTGCCATTGAAATGGGGCTTTTCACCTCAATTAATCTAATCTAGAAGCTCCCGCCCGGGCAGGCCCAGAGATTCATCTTTACAGTGATTCTAGATCCTGCCAAGTTGGCAATCACTTTAAACCATCACACCCCTTATCTGTCCAAACCCATTACATCTTCAGGACAGTCAGCATTGGAACACAGGCACCAAACTGAAAGAAGGTCCCACACAGATGTCACCCAGTGGCTAAGCGCTCATCCAAGAGCCAAGGAAGAATTATTCCAAGTGAACTTGGCTTCCAGTGCCCACCATGTCCACAGAACATTGATGAGTAATAAGGCACTCCCCAGCAACTGTCTCCAGGGCAGCTTGCTGAAGGGCCTGATGAGGAGGGGCTTTTCTTCCTTTAAAATCTTTCTACTGTTAATGACATATGTGCCAGGGTCGTAGCTGGAGAAGAGCTGCCCACCAGCTCCTGCAGATTTTCATGACGTGCCGGCAAGGTGCTGGAACCTAGTACCAAGTTAGTACCAAGTTGTACTTCTAGAGAAAGAAATACCATTTCCTCTCCTAAGACAAAATTTTTCATGTGGTACTTTCATGTGATTTCTGAGTCTGTCTGGAGAGCAAAGGCAGGATATACTTAGGGGTTATTTATTATAAATGAAGTAAGTGAAAATGCCCCGGAGAAGGAAGAAATACGACCACCAGGAAGAGGCAGAAAATTGAGCTTTCAATAAACGCACCTATGGCCAGTTTTCATCTGCTTCTCCTCCTGTTTCCTCTTCCTCATCTGCTACTTGAACTGACAAGAAGGTAATTAGATTCTGCTTTTCCAAGAGCAAAAGGGTTATTAATTTTGGTATTTAAGATTCTGTAGTTCCTGGGCCTTTTCTGAGGCCTCTGATCTCACCTGAGGTAGACAATAGTTCCCATAGGGTTTCCTAATGAGGAGAAACCTGTCAGCCATCCACAACACAGGAGCAGGGGGAAAGAGCAGAAATTGAAAAATCCTTCAGGGAAAATTTCTGTTCCCTAGTGAGAAAGGGGCCCCTTACCCACCAGACACCCAGTCCCAATCCCAACACATACTGTACACCGGCTGACCTCTGGGCCAGGCCTAGCACTGTTGGGTAGGAGGCCCCAGAGCTCTTTTCTCCCTCCCTCCTTTTCTCCTTCCCTCCCTTCCCTCCCTCCCTTCCTCCCTCCTTTTCTCCTTCCCTCCCTTCCCTCTCTCTCTCACTCTCCTCCCCTTCGTTTCTCCCTTCTCTTTCCCCAAAATCTTCCCTTCTTTCTCTATCCCTACTTCCCTCCTTACCTGTCATCCCTCCTTTTTCTTCTTCCCTCTCACCTCCCTCCCACTTCCTTTCCTTCCTTCCTTCCTTCCTTCCTTCCTTCATTCATTCATTCCTTCCTTCATTCCTTCCTTCCTTCCTTCTTCCTTTCTTCTACCATTCTTCCCTCCCTTATCCTCTTCCTCCCTCCCTCCCTCTCTCCCTTCCTTGCTTCCTTTACCTCTCCCTTTCTTCCTGGAAGTCTTTCTCTATTCACATTATAATTACTGTGTGTTCAATGCATTGATCATATGGAAAATGACATCCTGGAAAAATCTGTGTTTAATTATTGCTCATATTTTCCATTTTTTTAAAACAGATGTCCTAGGTTCCATGTTTTCCTAAATAAAATGCTTCATTATCTGGAACACAAACTGCAAGATTCTGGTCATGGATTGGTTTTCCATCTCCCCTGATGGGATGCACATCTTAGGAGAACTAGGCAGCAGCCTAGTTAAGCATGACCCCTTCCTCCCTGTAACAGCCTGGTCCCTGAAGCTCCAGGGTCCCTGCTCATGGTGAACAGTGGGTGGAGGATTGCTTTTGGGTCCTTGGGGCCCATGCAGAAACTCACATGCAGCCTTGGGCTCCTAGGTACAGTGTTGGCCACTATGTTGTAGGTTCAGTATAAGCCTGGACTCAGTTATTTTTCCACTAATCAATTAATGAATTAATTCCAATTTGATGGATAATTGGTTCTGATAAACATCCTTACTATCACACACCATTCCTGACAATGGCTTCTAAGTTCTTTGGAAGAATGGCCCCAGTCAGAGGTTACTGGTGTTCCCATGGCAGACATACCAGCTTTGGGCTCAGGTATGCAACTCTTTATTTACTGAGGACTTGACTTCACCTCAAGTATAACTAGAAGTATGCAAAAGTATTTGTGAAACCATTCTATGTATAATTCAGCTATTATTCAGCTTAAAAGGGCTTATTGGAAAATGTTATCATTTTTACTGTTTTCTACAGAGAAAATATTTTCTAGTTTCAAATAACCCTGGGGGGGGGGGAGTATCATTTGCTTACTTTTTAATTAAAAAGTATTTCCTTAAAAAAATAGTTCTCTAAGTCCCTTAAAAATGCTGAATAGTGAAAGCTGACCTAAGAATAGCTTTACCATAAATGTGGAAGTTTTCATCTCTTCATCCATAAGCACTGGGGATCAGAGCATTTTTGCTCCTTCAGCAAGCCTGAGAGGCATTGGCTCCTGTCTGCTTGGCCCATGACCAGGCACATCAGGCTTCAATTTGTCTAATGGCAGAGGTCTACATGTCTACTTCTGAGCCCAGTGGCCATCTCACAGAACAGGAAATCTAATTTTTTATCAAATCCTAGGTCACAGTCACATGTGGTTAAGAGAATATGTGCAGGAGCATGGCCCTCCCATATCAGAAATTCTATTCACCATCCCAGCAGCAGTAAAGAAGGCCACTTGTGACCTGCTCCTCTGCCAATAGGATAAAGAATATCAATCCTCACTTAGAGCAAGGAGGTGGCATGGGGAGGCTTCCTTTCTCTACAGGTTACTTACTTAAGCTGCATTCAAGCCTCAAGTCAGCTCTCCTCCTAGGCTTTGGTGCTAAGAACTCGCTAAAGGCATCCATTCTGGGAGGCTGTCATCCAAGTCTCTCTGATGACATGCTATGAAGTGATTCTGCATGAAGAATCAACAAAACGTCCGGTTATTACTGGTAATAACTGAAAAGGCTCTGTTATGTCTTTGCACATGCATGCCTCCTCCCCGGCGCCCCTCCCTCTCCCCCTCCCATACAGGGCTGCCTCATCTCAACATCCAGGACCTTCAGAGGAGCCAAGGTCTGGCCTTCACTTCAGCATCCCCATGCTGTGTTGCAAGGCTCATGACAGGTGAATCCTCCTCCGTCAAGTCACCAACAGCAGCACATCTGGAGAACTGTTCCTCTTCTGGCCTCACTGTGGCTCTGTGAAATCACTCCCATAGCACAAACGAAGTGCTAGTGGACAGAACCTAAAGGCTGAAGACATTTAGCACACACAGTAGGAAGAAGTGCACATAAGAGCCAGTGCTCTGAGCACTCTGCATGTGTCTTTGGATACCCATCATTCTAAGGGACATCTGCGAGCAGCCCTCAGCTTCTTACTCAGGTCCCCTAGTCCATGTGTCTCACCAGATCCTGTCTTTGTCTCTCTGATGTCACTACCTACAGGTGTGGCTTCCTCAGACTGACTTGTCTATCAGGACAAGTGCAGACTCCCCTTTCCCTTGTCTGCCTCCTCTCTCACATCATTCCTTACCCCTCTTCCAAACATAAAGCCCATGCTAAATGCAAACAAGATGTGACATCAGGTAACGTTGATATTAATTGTCATTATCAATATACACACCCAAGGCTGATAAATAATATATGTGTGCATACACAATTCAGTTACTCAAGAGCGTACATATGTCTTCATTATTTATTGTTTTTCAGTCTTGCCAAGTGCTAATGGATTTGATATAGGTGATGACACACATTTTACTATTCAGGCAATCCATTTACATTCAAAGTTATTGATTTAAAGAAGAATATCAAATGAATACTAACTGGGGCATCAGTGGAATGCAGAGACTATTGGGGTAGCTCCCACACGCTTATGCTCCAAAACCTTAACCCTGTTCTCCTCTGGGGCCATGTCAGCTGGGTCTGTACTCTTCCCTCACACACTTTGTGGCAAACACTTTTTATTCACTATGGAGGGAAAGCTTCCCTAGGAGCAGCTTGTCCTTGAAAATGCAAACAGTTTCTAAGACCTGTATGAATTTGTAAGTGAACCTCAGTGACGGCTTAATGGAGGAAACTGGGGTTATATAAATCAGAGCACATTTCTGTCTACTGGGATACAGAAGCTCAGCCTTGCCATCCTTGAGCTGGGCCATAAGGCTCATATCCAGGTCCTACAGGAGAGATGTTGTTTACCCAGTTCTGAATTTTGCCAGGCTATGCTGAAGTGGCACAGTCAACACTGGAACCTGGCATGTCGTTCTTATAGGCACCTGTTCACCCAGAACTCACCATAGTCCTCTGGGCTGCTTAGTATTATTATTCCCCCTTTTACAGAAGAATAAACTGAGGCATGAGGGGATCTTTTTCTAAACTTAAGGACAATTTTACTAACATTTCAAAGAAAAAACAAAGGGAAGATAATCTGTAAACTTCTACAACTGTATGGAGGATGAGCCTGGAGGAAAGAGGGGGAAAAGCCATTCTGTTTCAGTCAGTACAGAGGTCAGACACCATGTGGACAAGCCACCTGGCAGGAAGGTGGCTTTAGAAAAAGGGTAGGAAGTCCAAAGTTTCAGGGAAAGCATACTTAGCTCCCAGCAAGCATGCAAACGAAAAAAAAAAAAAGGATTAAAAGGAAAAGTTGCACCTCTCTTAGTTAAGATGTAGAAAGGCAGGTAGATGTAGTTGACCCTGTGGCTACTCAACTCACAATAACTGCACTAGTGGACAGAGATTCTGAGAAGGAAAAGTACAATATCACATTAAAGGAAGCCTCATTCTGCCTATCTCTATCATGACTTAAGGTGGGCCTTCCTTCCCTTGGGTATTCTCTCGGCCAGGACATTGACTCTGTCTAACTGGAATCTTAGGCATTCACCGGGCTGAAGGGTTTCCTTTCTTGACCACAAAGAGTTGTTTCTGAATGGGCCTTCGCTGCTACTCTAAGGGCCTTCTGCATCCTCTGAAGAAGCAATTCTCTAATCATTTAGGAGTCAGACCATAGTACAGAGCCCCAAACACTCTAGCCTTTCGTGGGTATGAAGCTGCCAAGAGGCCCCAGGATAGTTGGGGCTTTTAGGTCAAGAGAGAAATTAGTTATTTTTCTTCAAAGTTGTTTTGGCCTAGACTGCCTAGCCAATTTCTACCTCTGGTTCTTACCATCCCACTCCCTGAAGAGGTAACCCTAACAGTTGTTATGGAATTAGAGTGACAGCGGATCTTGATCGGGCTTCCTCTAACTGAATGGGGATGTTGGGTGTAGCCACTGGGATACAGGAAGAAATCTTGCTCAGGATTTGAGAATAGGAATTTGAAGTCAAGCCAGATATATGTAACGTTTGCAAGGTCAAGACCAGGGTTGCCCAGCATGGTGTGGGAAGCCAGAGGCACTGAAGATGCTCTGGGAGGATCACACTGAGAGAAGGTCCAGTCACCCCCATTTGTAAATCTGATCCTTTCATTTGAGTTACAATTATAGGGAACAGGAAGCCCTACCTCCTTCTATATTCAATCTTTAATCGCCCAGGAGAGCAAGAGCTTTTGGCTGTCAAGAGACCCCTTCCACTTGCATTTGCTGGAGGAGCAGGGTATTAAAATGCTCCCTAGGTGGCTATTCTCTGGGGGCCTCTTGGGAATAAGCTCTTGAGTGAAGATTTTCCCCAGGCCAGGCATCCTTACCAGCTCTTGAATTTACACCCCCCACACACACTTCCTATTTGCTAGTCTGTCTTTGGAAACCAGGGATTCATTAGGAATCTAAGAAGGGGTGTCCCAGCACCATGGTAGCCCTGGCTGGCTTCCTTGCAGCTCCAGGACAGCAGCTGGGGCCTCTTTCCACAGCATCCCTACATGTGGAACTCCTTCAAGAATCCCAAGGAGACAAGGTTGAGCAGGGTGGTACATGGCTTGGAGGATCTGAGCTGGCTGTGTCCCTAACTTAAGTCTTCCAGTGGTCCTGGGGCCCAGCCACCTTTCTCTTCAAATGATGTAAGTGACCAACTGGAAATTGAGAGAAGAAATATACAACCTTATTTCTTCTGGTCTTTGAAGAAGAGAAGACCTTCTTAAAGAATCCAAGAGCAGAGAGAAAGAGGCAGTGCTGTGGTACATCAGCACGGGTGTTTTCTGTTAGAAAAAAAGATAGGACCCACTAAGTCTAACAACCAGCTTGGATAAGGGAAGGGAAGGAAAAGTTGACTTTCCACATCAGCCAACGCATATAGTGTAAATTCTTCCCCAGGGCTTACTTCCTGTCGCCCTGAGACCAATAGGGAAAGACTCCTTACTTCTCCCCATCCATGTGAACAGCTCAAGTATGCACTGGGCAGACCCTACCTCTGAGGGCTCTGGTTTAGCATTGAGCAGCTGGGCCTTGACCAGCAGCTGGGCCAATGCAGTGTGTGAGTCTCTGGGCACTATAGCATGCCCTGCATGCTCACACTCTTTGCATAAGCACCTTTAATCTCTGTCTCTTCTGGTCCTTGGAGCAAACTATCTCTACCTGAAGTGTTTCCCATGAGTTCAAGGTGCAGCTTAGAGCTCCAAAAGGCACTGTAATTCTTTGTTTTGTTTTGCTTTTTTGAGAAAGGGTCTTACTCTTTAGCCCAGGCTGGCCTAGAGCTTGTTATGTGGCCTAGAATAATGTTCAACTCACGGCGACCCATTTACTTCATCTTTCCATGTGCTGGAGTTACAGGCCTGAGACATCACACCTGGCTTGCTAGCATGTTTAAAGCATGTATGTTGTTCTATGCTCAGTGATTATTGAAGTAAGACTTTGGTTGGTGTCTTTCTGCCTGGTTTTCAACCTTCTAATTACACCAATACCCATTTCTCCCTCTTTACAGACATGTCCCTTAGGATGGTCAGTCTGAGTATGGTGTCAAAACACCCAGGTCCTTGATGGCAGAGAGGGGTTCTGGAGACTAAGGAGGTTCAGATTGGTCAGGGATCATTGGAGTGCCTCTTTGGAAAGCCAACTTGTGATGTGTGATGGACATGTTGAGGTGGGCAGAGAAGTAGGGTCCTCAAGCCAAGTCACTTTTAGAATTAGAGTATACTGAAGGCATCCCAAAAACTAAAAATGCATGAAGAGATGTAGTGAAGAAAGCATGATTTGCTTAGTCCCAAAATTCAGTTCAATGAGAATTGTTTCTGAATGACAGGTTTATTGTCTTCTAAGTAGTGTTTGCAAATGGTGAAGAATCTGAGCAGATTCTCAGAGGAACTCCAGCCCCATCCCTGCCTCTTCTACCCTGCAGCCTTGTAACTACCTTAGTGAAGTCTCTCTGACCACCACCACCCCAGGGAAGGGAAGAGCAGACTCCCCTGGCCACTGCTGAGTTCTGTAATACAGAACTTGTCATCAAATTGCAATTAATGTCTCTATGAATGGCATAATCATAGTCCTGGTTTGGTTTGATTTTTGAAGGGTTAATCTTTTTTTGTTCATAGAAAGTAAGAATTTTACTTCAGAGATGTTGGGAATCTCCAACTGGGGCCGAATTCCAAATCCCACCCAGATGTTCAGCTGGGAGTTTGGCCCCATTCCTTGCACTCCAAACCCCACCCTCAGAAAACCCTCCAAGAGATGGCACCTCCCACAGAGCTCCTCAAGACTTCACTTACAGGGCATTTAAGCTCCTGTCCATAGACCTTCCATGTGGTTTCTCCTCTTCTGAGATCACCCGGGAATGCCTTGCTCATTAAATATGGACTTTTAATTCAGTTTGATTTGGCTTATTGCATTGGCAGAGTTACCCACTACCAGGCATTTAAAAAATATTTATTAAGAAAGTGTAGGAAATATACACCTTCCAAAGTATATTTACTTTTCTCCACAAGAATTAGTGTGGTGCCTGTGGAGGGTAGCGAGCCTGCTGTTAGCCTGACTTCTGCAGGGAGCTGCAGCATCTCCTCATAAAACGAGCAGTGTCGCCTCATAGTTACCAAGTGGTTTAGGGATCTTTCACTGTGGCTTCAGAATGTCAGGTGATTTCCTGTCCCCGAGGTACCCAAATCTCCCATTCTAATATACTTAGGATGAAGGTCTATGGTGGTTAATTTTATGCATCAACCCGAGTTAGACATGTGGCACTAGGAATTTAGTCAAGCTGCACTGCTGGTGGACACATCTGTGTCTGTCTGACAATTGTCCTTCCCGGTGTAGGTGGGCCTCACGACTGTATGTAGGACCTGAGTAGAATTAAAGGATGGCCGGGACAGAGTTCTGTCCCCCTTTGCCTGGTCGCCTTTACACGGACAGACTAAGAGTCCATCTGAAAAGTGCACCTTTAGCTCCCTGGAATCTCCAGCTGCCCACTGGGGGGTCCCTGGACTTTGTAGGTACTAGGAAGGCTGAACACCTCCCCCTAGCTTAGAACTCACCCTGTGAGATTCACACATTCTCCTTTCTCTCTGTAGATCAACAGACTGAGAGAATGATAAGCAACTGAAGGAATTAGCAGATGAGCTTTTCTCCTGAGCTGTGAAGAGGTGGCATGGGAGCAGCCTCTGGGAGCAGAATGAGGAGCAGCATGTGCATTTAGAGACCAGGAGCAAACCAGAAGAGCAGGCAAGCTGGGCAGGGGCAGGGAGCAGTGAGAGGCTGTGACCCTGGGCTGCTGTGACTCCGTTCGGAGCTTCAAGCAGAGACGGACACTAGTTCACTATTGAAAAGATCGATGTTCTGGATCAAAACTCTATGATGCATCCATGGTAGCAGATCTGCTCTCACTGCTTCTGCTAAGCCTCTGTACATATCAAATGGTCAGGAGGGTCAAGCTGTGCTCATGGTTCACTGTTAAAATAGAATGACTGGGGGATAGGCAAGAGGTTGGCCACCTTGAACATGAGTAAAGAGTGTCTGGCTGGAGCCTCTGTGCCCATGGTCCCTGTGGAGGTCATTGTGTTTCTTGTTCTATTTACTAATCAGCCTCTGGGGCAAAGCATGTGTCAGCACAGGTGGCTAAGTGCTAATCTACTGTGTCTGCTGTGAGTGTTCTGGAAACAGAAAGAAAATTCCCAGGAAACTTGGTCCCTGTCCTTCTGGACAGGAGACCTTCCTGAGAACACAAGGAACTGGGAGCTGCTGTGCTTTGAGAGCTGGCAATGGAGCACTGCCCTCAGGCTCATTTATAACACGCTTTTGTATGCTGTATTGAGAGACACGGGGATGTTGTGTCTCTGCTGGCTTCACTGTGTTGGGGCGGCATCAAGAAGAAAGAATGATGTGGCTGACATACATTCAAAAGATGGACTGCTTAGCCAGACATTAGCCAACAGAAGATGGCTCATGATGCACGAGGAAATCCATTAGTGAAATGAGAGGGGTGAACTTTAAATGGAGCATATCCATCACTGAGCATTGGGCTGACTGTGGAAACAAGAGCAGAGCGCTGAGCATGAGGGATTGATCTGACTCAGGGACACACCCTTGCAGGGCTGCTCTGTGGAGATTTAGACTCCACATCGCTGGAGAGCCAGAGACTGCAAGTTTGAGCATTACCTATAAACCTCCACTAGCCTGCAGGGACCACAACCTGGCCTGGCTTGTCTGCACACATGGAGCAGAGCCCACTTTGCAGGGTCCCTGAGCTCCCCAACTAAATCCATTTGCTTTGTACCATATGTCTTTTAAAGCTTCACTTTGAAGGCTGACGTGGGATAAAGCTGTGAGTTACATAGGCAGGTGTTTACAGTCTTCAATGGGCAGCTTGATCCATGTAGTGGAGATGGGCTGCCCAAAGCCTTGCCTCGCCCAAAGCCTTACCTCTCCAAGCTTTTTGTTTCATCCTGCCTGAGTCAAGAGGCTCTGCTTTGTAGGAAGACAGAGGAGCATGGGCTTTGGATTTTATCATCATCATTATTGGAGGTTGTTTTGGGGTTTGGTTTTTATTTTTTTTTAAAGACAGGATCTCAAGTAGCCCAGGTTGGTTTTGAACTCTCTTATGTAGTTAATTCCTGAAACTAAGATCTCCAAGTGCTGGCTCAGGGCTGGTTTAAGGAATTTTTAGAAGAATAATGGCAGGTATAACAGGTTCCCTCAGAACCCTGATCTCTTCAGGAGCTGGCAGTGGACAGAGCATTGAGCAAAGGGAGCCAAAAAGAAGGCAGAGGGAGGAGTAAGTGTGACCACTGGAAGCCAGGAAAAACAGAACTTTAGGGAGCCAATGAGGCCTGTAGTCAGCACTCAAGAGTCCCCACAGGGAAATGGGAGAGGAAAGTAGTGGTAGGAAGCTCCAGCAGCACCACCTGTAATGCTGGTGGGGGAGGGGGTGTAGGGTGTCTTTGTCTTTCAGGGAGGGCCAGGCTTCTGTGGGATGCAGGGTGGACCTTAGAAGGGTGAATTAGAGCTAAATGGGCTGCATGAGAGTATATGGGGGGGGGTAACTGAGCCCAAGGAGACGGGGCAGGGACTGCACAGGCTATGGGACAATTAACTAGAGTAAATCAGCTCCTTTTAAAGATGTAGACCAGAGTTAGCAGATGGAAACAGTTCATGGAGAGGCTTAGGGCAGCAGTAGAACAGGAGCTAGAGAAGGACATGGACCCTGAGATTCAGACACTTCATTAAAGAGCCTGGGATGGAGAGCAGAGGCACAGCAGAGGTGGCAGCCCCTGGGCAGTGCCAGCAAGGGAGGAAGTAGCTAAAGTTGCTGCTAAGTCTGGCAGGAACAAGGCCTTGGGACCAGGATCCAGGGGAGGTTTGAGGTCTCCTTCTGAGGATCTAAGCTAGCAGTAAATGTTGGCACCATCTATTCTGGTCTGTGACATTTCCAGCATCATCTGTCCAGCCATCTGGATGGAGGGATGGCTTTGCCAGAGTAGAAAACAGAGTTAAGAAGCTCATCGTACAGGGAGCAAGAAGATGAAGGACTTGAGGTAGACTCAAGGAGAACCAGAACGGAGGAGGGGCTGGCGTGCATCCCTGTGTATGGGCTATGTGCAACATGCATGTGTATGTCTGCATGGTTAGCTCTTTCCCGCTCCCTCCTGCCCAAGAATCTGATGTTTGGCTAATTGGGGTGAGGTTTGGGGAACTTTTCTGAAGTTCTACCCTGTTCAAAAGGAGGTAGTAGGGCCCATAGTGCCCCAAGGCACTGTGACAAAATAATGTAAACTGAATGCTTTAAAACAGCAGGTACTTAATTCTCTCATGGCTCTGAAGGGGGGTGTGGGTGAGACCAAACTGTCCACAGAGCTGTGTCCTTTCTGAACATGGGAAAAATAATCCTTCCTTCTTATGGAGGCTTTTGCCTTTGTGGTGCTCTGGGACTGTGGCAACAGCACCCAGTCATTGCCTTAGCAAAATGAAGAGTCCATCTCAAGAGTCAGGAGGTTCAAATCAATCTCTCCCAACAAGAACACTCATTGGATTGGGGTCCCAGATTTAACCTGACCTTAATCTGGTTAATTCTATAAAGACCCAGTTTCTAAATCAGACCACATTTGTATGTAATGTGGGTAGAAATTCAATCCATATTTTGTGGGACACAATTTAACCCACACCAGCTGTAAACCCAGCATGGAAGAATTTTCCCCCAAGTACGAAATTAAGACATGTCCTGCCAGAGGGACCCTCTCGGGTCACCCTGAATGGCCTGGGCTCTTCTCCATTTGCATGGCAGGTACTGTCAAGTCCAGTGTAATTAAGTCGGAAGACACAGTAACAGCTCTTGCCTTTCCTGAAGCTCCTATCACGCGAGCATGACACCAAACTTCCTTAAAAAAAAGAACAAAAACACAGTATAAGCAGAGGGACTGCATCCTGAAAAGGTTTCTGAGGAACTGAGTTCTGTGCATGTTGATGCTAGATCATGTGGAGAAATGTGATAAGGACCACCATGGTCAGCAGCCTTTCCCATATGCCCAGGTGAAGTATGACTGAGCCAGGATGATTTGTGCAAACATTCATTCCTACCACCATTGCCAAAAGGAGCTAAGTTCAACTGAAGCTCTGCTTATGCCTTCAGCAGAGCTCTGCCCATCCACAGCGACCAAATAAAATTAACTGCAGATGTGAGGAATCAAGGGTGAATTCAGGAATCAACTCAGCGATTGCATTTCTGCATGTAATTGTCACCAAAGGATCCCATCAGGACTGACGAGGCGATGCTTTCTGAGATGAAGTGGTTGGCTGAGGTCTAGGCATCAGCAATAGAGCAGATGCCTCATCTCAGGGAAAGCAGAGAAGGTGAGGACAATGAAGAAAGCTCACTTTCTTTGTACCCGGGAGAGCTGAAAAATGGCCAGCAGGAGCACCTGACCCATGCAGATGAAATTGATTTCGTTATTTCTCATTTTCCAAACCAAAATTACAGCTGGGCAGAGAGCAACTCTCTATTTTCAACTCAGCTCTTTGATTTTCAAACAGCTTCAGGTTTGGGCTGTACTCGTCCCTTCCTTTACTTTCCCAATAATTAAGAAGAAATTGTGGTTGCTTCTGGGCTGATGAAACAGGCTTTGGAATTTGGTGGGACAGACCTCTAAAATAGGTTTTTAGAAAGTGACTCCATCATGATCCTAATGCATTTGCTCATAGAATCCTTCTTCTCTCTCTTTGACTGGACTCCTGGAGCTCTATCTAGTGATTGGCTGTGGATCTCTGCATCTGCTTTCATCAGTCTTGGAGAAAAGCTCTGTGATGACAGTTAGGGTTTTCACCAGTCTGATCTCTGGGGCAAGCCAGTTCAGTTCAGGCACCAAACTAGAGGGAACTCATGAAAGTTGGATCAATGGCTGTGGAGCCTACATGGGACTAGACTAGACCCTTTGCATGGTGAGCAATTGTGTAGCTTGATCTGCTTGGGAGGCCCCCTGGCGGTAGGATCAGAATATACCTCTGGTGCATGAGCAGGCTCTGTGGAGCCCACTACCTATGGTGGGACACCTCCTGCAGCCTTGAGGCAGGGAGAAGGACTTGGACTTGCCTCTACTGAGTGTGTCTCCACTTGGGAGGCCTTGCCTTCTTATGGGAAGGAGTGGGGAATGGGTTGGGAGGGGAGGCTAGAGGGGACAGGAGGAGGAAAGACGAGGATATTTGATTGGTGTGTAAAATGAATGAAAAAATTTTCTTAATTAAAAAAAAAAAAAAAACAAAGTGAATCCAACGTCTATGCATTTCTTAATGATGGGATAGAGTCCAGGAGCCAGCCTTTTTCAGGGAAGGAGAAGGAAACACCTTCTCTCTGGAGAGGCCACAGCATGGCATGCTCTTGCCTCTGCCCTCATGCTAGGAAGTCTCTTCAATGGTGGTTTCCATGAATAGCCACTGTTCTCTTTCTTTTCCTGTCCTCCAACCTGAAGATGGGCCTTGTGGGCAGAAATCTGATTCTAAGGAAGAGGGAGCCTTCTTTGGGTTCTGTGGAAACCCAACTTTTTAGGTCATACTGACCCAACCTAAATGGATCTCCAAAGCCAAGACCTTACATGGAAGCATGGTCCACAGTTCACAGGGTCACTAAAGGACCAATATGTGGCCAGAGTAAATGGCACCACAGTAAGGGAAGAACTCAAGAGAGCAGCAAGCCTTGGGGCCTAGGGATGGCAGAGCTCTTCCTGGGCCTGGGTCTGAAGAAGCCATCAAAGAGCAGTTACCAGAATCTAGGGAAAATTACAGAGGGCTGGACGCACAGTGGGATCACCATCTCTGGCTCCTGCAGCCAGTGCTTGGGGACATGGGTCTGGTAGCCCTACTTGCATGTAGAAGTCAAGCCACATTGTTTGGAGTATGAGACTTCTCACGGGAACCACACCAGGTGACTGTCTTCTTTCTAGAGACCTTGGCTACTCAGAAGACGAAAGGAGCTGGCATCCTTCTGTATGAGCGGGAAGCCTTGGGAAATCTCTCAGCGACAGCTGCGGGGGTCTAGATGTCAATAGGAAGGACATAGTGCCTTGCACATTTACCTTTTTTCTTACTGGAGATGCAAGATTAGAAGTACTGATCTCCTTCAGTCTGGTGTAGCCAGGAGGTGTGTAGTTAATACCAATCTGCCATTGTTGTCCCAGAGCCTGGGCACACTCCAGTGGTCTTCCCACCCACTAGGGATGCGGGCAGGTTTTTCACATTAGGAGATGAGTGGCTTCCTGGGGATGTCCCAGTTCCTAGGTGAAATCCCCTGTGGAGCTCACACACATTGGGCTATTTAAGTCTTATTCTCCTGCTGGGAAAATCAACTTGGAACACTGAAACCCAAATTCACTGGCCAGGGAGAGATTTTAAATTCATGACAGGCCTGGAGCTGCCTTGGCAGCGCTGGGGACAGGGGCTTGACACCCCCTCCGCCATTCTCCTTTTCTTGCCATCTGTAACTCCAGGCAGAGGGAAAGCTGACAGGCAAGTCTTTTCCTATTGATAGCTGGAGTTTGACGTTAATAGTCCAAGCACTCCGCAATCAGCTTACAATTGCTCAGTGCTATAATAGAAAATAAGGCTGGAGCTTGGGCCAGAATCCCACTGGGCTCTCTGTGAACTACTGAGCTCATCGCAGAAGATGGCTGTATGACTTAACAGAATGGGAAACTCCATCAGTCCACATGTGGACGTCATGAGTCTGAGACGGCCCTGGTTATTGTGGAGGGAAAACCTGTTCCAGGATGGAGGTGTCCTACTTCAGAAACAGCTCTGTGAGAGAGGTTAGGTAACATGGAGGGCTCAAAGAGGGACCCATGGATTTCCCTGGGAAAATGAAAGAGATCTCCTGGATAAACTGGGGGTAGGGATGGGAGATGGGAACATGAGAGATCAGGTTGGGGGACTCGGGGGCAGGACTGACAGAGAGGATAATGAAAGAGATATCTTAATGGGGGAGTCATTTTGGGTTTAGGAAGAAACCTGGTGTCAGGAAGACTCCCAGAAACCTATAAGAATGACCCCAGCTAAGACTCCTAGCAGTAGTGGAGAAGATACCTACACTGGCCATCTCCTATGATCAGATGGGTGACTACCCTAATTGTCATTGGAGAGTCTTCATCCACTAGCTGATGGAAACAAATATAAAGATCCACAGCCAAGCACTGAGCCAAGCTCCAGGAATCCTGTTGAAAAGAGGGAGGAAGGATTGTACAAGCCAGGGAGGTCAAGGTCATCACAAGGGAGCCCACAGAAACAACAGACCTGGGCTCATAGGAACTCACAGACTCTGGACTGACAGCTAGGAAGCCTGCATGGGACTGACCTAGGCCTCTATTTATGTGTGACAGTTGTATAGCTTGGTCTATTTGTGGGATTCTTAGCAGTGGGGTCGGGGCCCATCCTTAACCCTTGAGCTGGCTTTTGGGAACCTATTCCCCATGCTGGGTTGCCTTGCTCAGCGTTAATACAAAGGGAGGAGCTTATTCCTGCCTCAACTTGATATGTCATGCTTTGTTGACACCCATGGGAGGCCTGTCCCTTTCTGAACAGACACAGAGGAGGAGTGGATTGGGGATGGGGTGGGCAGAGGGGAGGCAAGGCAAGGGAATGGGAGGAGAGGAGGGAGGGAAAACTGTAGTCAGGATGTAAAATAAATTTTAAAAAATCAATTAATTAAAAGAAAGAAAGAAAGAAGGAAGGAAAGAAAGAAAGGAAAAAAGAAAGAAAGAAAGGAAGGAAGGAAGGAAGGAAGGGAGGGAGGAAGGAAGGAAGGGAGGGAGGGAGGAAGGAAGGAAGGAAGGAAGGAAGGAAGGAAGGAAGGAAGATGCTGGGGAAACAGTCAGAACATCATTGGTTTTCTTAAGTACAAGCCAAGCATGGCAGCTCAGACCTACACTGGACAAGCTAAGACAGGAGAATCATCATGAGTTCAAGGCCAGCCTGCATCACAAAGCAATAGCATACTTTAGACAACGGAATGAAAAGAACTATAACAAAACAAGACACACAAGACAGTTTAGGGTAACTGGTTTTTCATCTACCTAGAATGGTCCTCTTCTCCCTCCCTGCTCAGCATTTACGTGCTCTGATACCATCTGCTGCCTCTGCAGAGGTTCCACCATATCCCCAAGTTTGTGTATGGGAACCTCAGTCTTCAAGTTTAAATGTTGATGGCATTAGGGAGTGGGACTTCAAAGTGAGATGAGGTCATGTGGATGGGGCTCCCATGATGTGGCTTCCTGGGATGGGGACCCAAGCTTGCTCTCATCTTGCTCAGAACCACTTCGTCGGTCTTCTTTCCTCATGGCATGGTAACATGGCAAGAAGCTTCTCCCCTGACGCTAACACCTTGGTCATAGGCCTCCCTGGCCTCTGGAACTGTGAGAGTGAATTTCTTTTTGTTTATAAGTGACCCAGCATAAGCTACTCTGTTACAGCCCCATGATTTGAAACTGAAATGGCCATCAAGGGTTCATGTTTTGAGCACTCCATCTCTAGACTGGGGGTGCTATTTTGAAGGCTATGAAGCCTTGAAAAGATGGGTCCTCATTGGTCAAAGTAGGTCACTAGGGTTGTTAGGCTTTGCAGGTTGTGGCCATCACTGCTTCCCTTCTGGTCTCTCTGCTTTACAAAGACACAAAAGTAACTAACAGAAGTAGGAAGAAAAATAAGCTACTTTGGGTCCCTGTTGTGTTCACCCAAAGAGACAGATGACAAAGAATTCAAAGGAGAAAGGGTGGCAGGGAGCTCAGGGCCATGCCTTCTCTGGGTTGCTATATGCCTGGCTTGTGCTCAGTTGGTCTTTCTATGGTGAGCATGCTTCCCTTGTATCCCAAGCAATGGTTCATTGCTCTACCTGGACCCCAGGAAAGCAGCAGGTTTCTCCCACCATGAGGATACCACCCTTGAGAGCCCATTTCCTTTAACACCTTCTTTTATCTCAATCCCATGAATACCTTCAGTAAAAGGGCAGCCACTCACAGGCACCTGGCCCAGAGAGCATACAGCCATAACCCATCTCCTCATTTCCATACCAGCAACACAGTGATTTTGTGTGTTGGGGTGTGTGGAGGGGGGCACTTAGGAGGAAGGAGTCTATTACTAGAGATGCCAGTGGGTACAATGGGAGAGGCATGCTGGAGAATTCTGCCTTTGTTTCCAGAGTAAATGGCTATCCAATAGCCATAAACTTTTGCTCCCCTGGGGCACTCTGGCTAAGAGCAGAAGCAGAGAGCTCAAGGGAAGGATATTTAACAGATAAGGTGAGAGGCTTTGGAGGCTGGAAATAGGGGCAAGGATGAGCCAGTGCAGAAGCACATATGTGTATGTGTATGTGCATATATGCACACATGTATGCACAGGTAAAGCACACATACTCACAAATGCATGAGTATGGGCATATGCACAACATACACACACACACACACACACACACACACACACACACACATACACACACACATACACACACACACATACACACACACACACACACACACACACACACACACTGGTTCTAGAAGATTAAGTGATGTGTGACTCCTGCATTTCTAGCTCTTTCTCTTTAGCTTAGCAGGAAACAGTGGCATAAGGCCACACTAACCTTGGTGACTCAGGCTAGATTAGAAATGTTTATTTGGTTGTTCTGACTCCACTCTCCCTTCCTGGGCCTGGGAAGGATTTTTATAACAACAAACCTTGTTTCTCATTAGATTTTTCTCCCCTTTTCCTGTGATGTACCCCCTACCAGTGCTCAGGGCGCTGCATATGCTAGACACTTCAGTTCTTGATCAGGTATTCTTGGAATGAGTGAATAAAGCATTCTACCTATGACCTACATTCGAAGATGGAAAAATCATAGCAATTGGCTTTATCTTTCATTGTGTTGAGTAGTTCCTTATCATGGAAATGTAATATCTTCAACCCAATGCTAAGTCAAACCCCCAGTATGTAAAACCTACAAACATTGACAATGATGTATGCTCTGCCAGTGCTCCCGATCTCTCCACCTGAAGAACACATGAAAGTTAAGGGGAGTACAGGATAAAGTTGTTTTTAAGCCTGAACACACCATCACATGAAAACACAAACTTTACAGAATGTGGTAGTCTGTTGTGACACAGAAAGAGAGCAAGGTTTTTGCACATCCTGAGTAGCCAGGCCAGTGGCCAGCAGGTCCTCAGTCAGGGTACCAGTGGGTTTTAGAATCACGCCTGTCCTCCTATGAAACAAATGAAGAGTAATTTGATTGCCAAGTTCCCCATTTTATTCCTAGTTCCCCAGAGAAGCCATTTGCCTTTGAACCTCTCTTCTAACAAAGATGTCTGCTCCCAGAGGAGGAGAGGAGCAGTCTGGCCTTCTGTCCCTAGGGTGTGGCTTGAGCAGGGTGGGCTTAGAGGATCTATGGGCCCTTTCACTGGGGCAGGGTCATCAAACTCTCCTTCAGTTTCAGTACATATGCTACAGAAGAGCTATACCCACAGAGCAAGGTCAGTGTTGATGATGACTAGGGTGAGCACAGGGTGACCCATGCAGCGCCATGACCCCAACTATGTCCATTTTCTGACCTCTGCACACACCTCTGGCTATTGGACTTGCAGACTTTGGGTACAGATCATAACATCTCCATTCACTGATGGGAACACAGAGGCATCAAATATCCACTATGCACCTTCAACTTAACTAGGCCCACATTGATGCTGCTTCATACCAACTTAAGGTAGTTGTAACCATTTCTCAGGACATGAATGGACCATCATAGGAAGTAGAAGGACATGGACTCACAGACTGTATTTGCTTTAAGTAAGTCATTGCAGGACCCCTTGAATGGTGATGATCTTTTGGGAACCATTCTTTGAGGATCCCTAATGAGACACTGGTCAATAGACACTGTAGCCATGAGCCCCCACAAAGAGGAACCTGCATGACACAGTACAACTGCTCTAGAAGGTCAGAGGTGGTGCCCTAACAGGAAGTAGCTAACAGTAGAACCCTTGATCCTCTGTATATCCCCCACTGAGCCTGCTACACCTCAACCATTACATAGGTACTGGGCAGGGCTCCTGGATGCTAGCCTGTGGCCCCTGTGACAGGCTGGGACCTGGGAGCTGACAGAGGTACAGGAGTAATCAGAGAGTGAACACACCTTTGTATGACTGATACAGACACCAAACTGAGTTGCTGCCCCTCAGAGTGAGTCATATCCAGAGCATTCCAAACCCATCCTACTCACTAAGTGGGCATTGGTGCCCCAGCCCCAACAGGCCACTGGGCTAAACAGCCAAGGGCCATGCTCCAGTGGCTGAAGGTGATTCTGCCTTGAAGGTTTGTTTGTTTGTTTTTAAGTACAGCTATTTTTGTTCAGACCAAGTCGGACTAAGCCTCATATAGAAAGCCAGCCATGAAGAAGCTGAGGTCTGTCCCAGAGCTCTGGGGCCAGTTCCCACGTGTACCACGAGAGCTCAGGAACCAATTACCTTCTGATGCTCTCAGAAATTCTTTGATGGATTCCAAACTGGAAAACATTTGCTGTCTCCCTTTTAGGATTGCAGCTTCTGATAGCAACCAAAATGGGGAAGAGAAGGATGGCCCAGCTTGTGCTCCTCCTGCTGTTATTTCTCTGTCACCAAGGGGTTTGCAAGCACCATCAGAAGAATTATTAAGATGCTCGAGAAAATAAGCCGTTAAGAAAATGCATTTAGGTGTCATAAAACGAAAAGGCCGTGTTTCTCCTCGCCAGAGGAATTGCATGGGGGACATAAAGCCTAATGTTATGACTGAAGCCCTCCAGCTAAGTGCTTCCTGCCCTGCAAAAACATGAGGATGGGTAGAAAGCAACAGAAATGGATGCTGGCAATGGAGGTGTGACCACAGCCTGGCATTGCTGGGGGCACTGGAAGCCCCCTAACACAGAACTGCACTCTGAGGAGGTGCTCACCATCACCCTGGGTCTGCTGACCGCCACGTGATACAGCAGGTTCAGTGGCATGATTCTTAGGGAACTTGGAGTGTTGTTTGTCTTTTTCTTTCCCCATGAACCTAGAGGAACTAAGCTTTTAGGATCATATTCCTATTGGCCTGTTAGCACATAGGTAATGAACCCAGACTGTCTTTTTTTTTTTTCTTTCTCCTTTTTTGGGTTAACTCTTTGGAAACACATCCTCTGTGTGTCACACTGAGGGAAGGGTTACAGGAAAAGATCCCAGCAGCAGCAGCAGCAGCAATCAGTCAGACTGGAGGGATGTTGCATCGTCTCCTTGAGGTTTTCATTTCTGAACATCTGCTGATTTTACCAAGCATTATTTTCCTTGACAGGATCCACACAGCAGTCATGGCCAAGCAGAAACAGTATCTGGGGGAGCACATGGGCCAGGGCTACCTCACCTGCCTCAGAGCTTGGCCTTCCCACTCACATGATCAGTGAGACTGATGTAGTCACAAGCATGAGCACAATCACAGCCTATGAGCTGGTCCCACTTGAGCTGGTCCTTGCCTACTCAACCCTGATTTAAATAACCCAGTGCTCTTTTCCTGGAGTCTTCAGATGATTCAGTAGCCTTTTCGCCTCTTTTGTCCAAGAAATGTCTCTAGAGTAAACAGATTTGAATTCTTTCCACATTTTCAGCATGGTTTCTTTCTATCTCTCTCTCTCTCTCTCTCTCTCTCTCTCTCTCTCTCTCTCTCTCTTAAAAAACGCAATGAACTGTGTACTGTAAATAAGGAGAAATGAAATCCCTTTATTCATGATGATAATGCTTAAGCCTATTTCCCTAGATGGAACCCATAATGCGATGCACAAGTCCCACTGTAAATGCATTTCTCATATTTTATGCATCCAGTCCTAAAGTTATAATATTTACAATACACAAATACGAATCCCATCATTACACCCCCGAGTAAGCTCAGTTACCCAAGAAATGGCACAAATCAAACAGAATTAAAGAAAGTGTAGACATGATTGTGGTACCTTAGAATGCCTAACCCCATATATGGTCACCCTTAACAGATGGGGAGACATCCAGGGGCCTGTCACTACTAGAAAGCCTGGAGGGCCAGCTGCATCCCTCTGAATGGATCTCCCCTGGATCCCATGCCAATGGACCCAAGTGGCACAAATGACATTTCCAAGGCTCTTGGCTTCCATATCCCACTGCTGACACCCCTTGGGTGAAGCCAAATAGAGGAAGCGTGGTAGAGAAGCAGAGTGGGCCCAGGGTAGGATGGGAGGAAAGACAGCATGGCTGGCAGGCAGAGGAAGCAGAGATGGAGTTATCCATGAGCCTGCTTTGTTTTGTACAAAAGCCATCCTCTGGGAGCTTTGGAGTTCTTTGTCAAGCCTTGAGCCCATAGCCCCCTATGTCTGTCCTTCAACCTTTCTGCATGGACTGAGCACAGAGCACACTTTCACACTCCTCCCAGCTCATGAAGATCGCAAACGCTTCTCTAGGCTGTCTGCTCCTGGCTGCTGTTGTGTTCTGCTTCCCAGGGATGGTTGGGTACCCACCTTACCATGTACAGAAAGATGGGGAAACAGAAGTGAGGACTCAGGAGAGACAGGAGCACACTTTGTAAAGTTGTACTATCTGGTCTGCAATGATACTGTTTGTCTGCCTAGCCTCCCTCACAGCTCTAAGATACACACAGTTAACTCAGATGGCTTGGCTCTCCTGCCAAAACCAAGGATAGTCACCTCTGAAAACTGCTCAGAAGTCCTGTTTCGAAATCCTGCAAAATGGCCATTCCCCCCCCAACCCCCTTAGATATTTTGCTCACTCATCTGGTCATTCTGTCACCTTGTGCAGAGCTTCATGCTGTGACTTTGTTCATTTCTGTGACAGCTGTTCAGTATCTGTCACAGGGGAACAAATATCCATGGGATTTACACAGCTTAGGGTTCAGATCTGCAGATGGGGTAATGCTTCCAGCAGCTCCAAATCCTCCCAAACTCCACAGAGCCTCAGGGTCATAAGAATGCAGGCTACCTGTACTGAATCCACCAGGTTTAAATGAATCCCCAGGGGAGTCTTGGCCCTGGAGGAGATGGGAATGGAGGGGAGGGGAGGGGGGGAAGGTGGGGGCGGGGGTGGGAGCAGGGAGGACAGGGGAACCCATGGCTGATGTGTAAAATTAAAACACAAATATAATAATTTTTTAAAAAAGGAATACAGGCTGTATGCCTGGCTGTTTGGTGCTTTGGGCAAAGGCTGAGCACATAAAGAACCTAAAATAAGGACTCCCTCCAAGGTGTATGTAGAGCAAAGTTGTGTTGTCTGCTTTGTCCACAGTGTGTCTGCAAAACTAAATGTTCAGACTGTCCTGCAAACTCCCACTTTGCTGGAGGAACAGAGAGATCATCAATCACTAGGCACAGTTGGCCTTGTTCAGGTCAACTGGGACAGCTAGAGACCACAGGGCCTCCAAAGCACTCAGGGATAGAATGCAAGCCAATAAATCACAAAGGCAATGTGCCCTTCCTCATGTCTAACAGACATGCCTCTTACAGCAGCACCAAAATTGTTGGGACTGGATTGAGAATTAGCCAGGTATCCAGGACCGATCTGAGTTCTATTGTCAACTGCCGAATGAAGTCTGAGTAACAAAATAGAGACACACACAATCCACAGCACAAGAGCTACAAAACCATACTGTTTCTTTCATTTCAACAAGAGTTTGGGTACTATTAATTAAGGAGTCCTTGGGCTTTTTAGCTAGTGAGGTGGTTGAGTAGGTAAGAACACCTGCCACCACATCTGATAAACTGAGTTCAATTGCTGGCACTCACATGACTGAATGAGAGAACTGAAATCTGGAGAGATAGATCAGTGGGTAAGAGTAGATACTGTTCTTACAGAGGACCAACGTTCAGTTCCCAGGACCCTCTTTGAGTAGCTTACAACTATCTGCAACTGTAACTCCAGGTTTACAAGATCCAACACCCTGTTCCAGATTCCATAGCCAGTGCACCTATGTGTACACACACACACACACACACACACACATGCATTAAAATAAGAACTTACATGTTTTAGAACTTGTAGTTTAGAAGAACTGTTACATAAAATTAAAACTAAAATTTAATGACATTCAAATTGTAGAAAATGAATTTTTAATAAAAAATTAAAATATGAAGTCCTCAGAAGAGCAAATAATGTTGCATTACATTCTTCTTCTGAAGTAGTCATATATATGATAAAACCAAATACATTATCATTAAGGAATACCAAATTATTGAAAATATCTAAGTCATTCTGAAATTCTGAATTCTGCCATTTTGAACATTTAGGTCAGTCTTATCAAATGATTTTTGTAATCAATACAACCTGTCAGGGCCATGACTTTCCACATTCATGTAGGATGAGTGAAGATTGGTGCCAGATCCCATGAACATTGCTTCTCCATCTGCACACACTGAAATGAAAGAGAAGTGAGGATCATTTGATAGTGTAGGATGTTGCTGGATCACACTGTATTTGTGGTTTAGACTGATGGACATCTTCACAAAAAAGGTGTGTCCCAGACAGTGGGGAATATATCATAGTACAATGCCCTTCCCTCCTCTGCCTCTCCCATAGTGCAGTCCTTTCATGAGAGCCTGTGGCTAGGGTCTCCAAGGGAAGACTAAATTCAGCAAAGGGCTAGACCACTACATCCACTGTGGCCATCCCATCTGCCTGGTGGCTTTGGGCTCAGCAGGGTGAGTCAGCCTTTTGATTTGCATGGCTTCTTCCCACTCTCACAAGTTGCTTCAATCAAACTTTGCTTGCCAAGGGTCTCAGCTCCCTGTTGACCACAGGCATAGTGGTCGATCACCTGACACTCTCTAAGTGCTAAGGCTGGTAGCAGCATCCATATAGAGAATGTGTGGACAGATTGGTATACCTGCTCATCATGTCCACTAACACATGGGAAAACATTGCAAGATGCTGATCATCACAGCTCACAGGCAAGCAAGTCACTGCCCAGTGTGCTCATAGTGGCAGCCAGAGCTGAGATAGAAGTCTAGGCTGGAAGAGAAACCCAGACTTCCTCCTTAGCTCTGATCCTGGGACCAAGTGACCCTTCCCTTTCCCCAGACTGAGAGCTTCTAAATGGAGGATAGATGACAGTGTTAATGGGGAGGTTCAGCAAGCTGGTGAATGGTGTGCTTAAGTTGGAAAAATCATCCCATTTTCATTTTATTTTTAGTTGAATAAGCTCGATTTCTGAGAGCTGCTTTCAGACTTCCCCGGTTTACTTGAGGTTGATGGGCTCTCCCCAGCACTGTTTGGATAGTCCTCGCCCCTGGCAGGTGGCGTAACAAGTGACAGCAGGCTCCAGACAGCACAGAAGAGGATCTCAAAGAAGGTCTGGGACCATCTTAGAATCCCAGGCAAGAGGGGAGATTTTCACAAGTCTATGTGGCTAAGTCTTTCACAGATAGACTAGGGGGTGGAAATGGAGATGAAGCAGAGAAGATGAAGATGAAGAATTGAGATGAAGCGAGAAGAATGAGGCCTTGGGGCTCTCAGAAATCCAGAGAGAGTCCACCCCTGTAGGCTTCCACTTGGTGTGACCCTGGCAAACAAGTCTGCCTGTCTTCCTAGTCCAGGATGAAAAGCCAAGTTCAAGTGGTAGCTCCTTCAAGAGCTCTTCTGATCCCAGCACCTGTGTAGGGCATGGACAGCCCCAGAAGTCTCAAAGTCTCTGTGTTCCTCTTGTGTCCTCCCAAGAGGGCCAAAATATGCAAGCAGATCTGCACAGTTGTTTTTCATCCTCCCAAGGCCACATCCATTCCACTAACAGTGGATCCTCTGAGGTTAGCAGGGCTCTTGAGATCCTTTAGGCACCTGAACTTTACTAGCCACCTGCTGGCCATCTGTTGCTGTTTCCCTGACCCCGGCTCTTTGACTACCCTGTTTTCTCTACTGAGTTAGTTCTGCCCATTGCCCAGGAGAAACCCAGCAAGAAACCAATCATCTTCAGAAAGTCCAGCAGAGGAAACCAGCAAAAACCACCCTACCAATGCCTTGACCTCGACTTCAGCCAGAATGGTGACAGATTTCTCATTTTGGGTGCTTTCTGCTCATGTACCTCATATACAGTGACATGAGGATTTGAGTTGTAGGATGAGGAGCTGGGAGACTACTTTCAGAAAGACTCTGTGACATTTGTACCCAAACATATGGAGGCATAGTATGCTTGCTTTCTCTTTATCATGGAGTTACAGTTCTTGAATGAATGGTTCTCATCCCTTGATCAGCTGCTACACTGGAAGCCTCTGCTGTAGAGTGTTGGGAGTTTTACCTTGTCCTCATCAGTCCCAGCACTTCCTCAATCAGTGGCGAATTGATATGTTTCTGAACAGATGGAATTCCCAAAATCATTCCAGGATGAGGATTAAGAGAGAAGAGGAGAGGAAAGGAAGGGGACAGAGAGAGAGGAAAAGAGAGGGAGACAGAGAGAGGAGAAGAAGGGAAGAAGAAGAGGAAGAGGGTTCTACATCTGGAAATCCAGGTAGGTCTGTGTAGTCATCTGAAAGATGCCCCTCAAGGTACCAGGTTCTAATCTCCAGAGCCTATGTTATTTCATATGGTAAAATGTGATTAAATGGTGGATTTTGGAGAAACAAGCCTGGCTTAGACAGGCAGGCCCTAACTCATAGTGTTCCTAAAAAAGGAACTAAAGGGATGTGATACAGACTGGTAAGGAGGGACTGGGTGATCAAGGACAGCATGATGCAACCACAGGAGTTGGAAGAGATAAAAAATGTTTCCACTCCAGAATCCTCATAAAGCTTGGCCATAAGAACATCTCAACTGCAGCTCCAGGTAACCACCCCTGGCCTTTGGTCCTCAAGAGCGGTGAGAAAAATTATTTTTTCTTAATTTAAATGATCCAGCCCATGTGCTGTAACAACGAAATAAGAGTCCCACAGACAGTCCTGAGACCAGGATAGAATTAGCATAGGGTCTGATAGGAGAAGGTCCACAGACAAGGCTAAGGATGGGGGCAGTACAGGTACAGGGCCTATGGGAGACAGGCACAGACAATGCTGAGGAGCAGAGGCAGTGCAGGCACAAGAAATAATGGGAGATATAGATGAACACAAATCCCCAACCAGAAATTAATGTGGCTAAGGGGTCAAAGATGGCACATGGAACATCATAAACACAGGGCAGCAATGGGTTCATGCTCAGCAGGGATTCTGCTGTCTCAGCAATCTGCAAAGACAGATCTTCACATTGAAGTGGCCTACATCAGACATGCCCCAACTTAGAATTCTCCAGTATCCCACTGTCCTTCTCCTGAGAGGGGAGAGGAGGAAATAAAGCTGAGAAGAGTGTTTCTGGGGGATGACCTTTCTGTAGGCTGTGAATATGTGTTGCTACTGTTGGTTAATAAAGAAGCTGCCTTGGCCTATGGGAATACAGGATACAGCCAGGCAGGAAAATCAAGCAAAGAGACAGGGAGAAGAAAGGCAGAGTCAAGAGAGATGCCATCTAGTCACCCAAGGAGCAAGATGCCAGTAGACCAATAACACCACAGCCACGTGGCAAAATATAGATGAATAGAAATGGGTTAAGATATAAGAGCTAGCTAGCAATAAGCCTGAGCCATAGACCAAACAGTTTGTAATTAATATTAAACTTCTGAGTGATTATTTTATAAAAGATGGCTACTGCCCAGGCAGGACCGGGCAGGGCTGAGAAACTTCAGTCTACAGAGTGTTTGTAAATTGTAGTTACAAAATAAAGTGTCTGATTCTGCAGAAATGAAAACAGAGGAGGATCATGGGGACACATTGCCAGGGAACTTTCCAGGGCTTCAGTGGGAGAATGGGAGTCTGGAACTTCACAACCTTCCTTCCTAGCACCTGGTAATGTCTGAGAGTTCATTCTGAATGAAGAGTGAATGGATGGAAAAATGCCTGAATCACTTGAAGTATAAACAGAGCAAGGCCATTCTACCATTTGCTCAATATTGGCTACCTACCCTCTGACTCTTAGCCCATGGACACAATCCACACAATAGCCATGTGAGGGCATCCCCCATGCTTGCACTCTGGCTGGCCATCATTAGTTGCCAATTACATGGATAATTTAAGTAGTCACTTTTGTGTAACTATTCCATTCACAAATGTCCCAGAGTGGGAGACCATCCAGCACATTTGCCCTAGGTATCTCTGATTGAGAATTGGCAAGATTTTTCCAAACACAAGATGGTCATATTTGACCTAAGGTTGCATATCATGCTACAGATGGTTAGCTTAATTAGAAGTGGACTGGCTTTGATTGTCCCATTAATTTCAAAGGGTCAGGGTTCTTGGGCTCTTTTCTCTGACTCTTATTCCCTAACCTCATAGAGAGGTTTTGAAATAGAACTGGTGTTATGCTTTAATGAAATAAGTCCATCTCCCCTTCTCTTTCCTTGTCTCTCTTTATTACATCTGGAATAATTATTTAGAGATTTCCAGTAGAGAACCCAGTTCAAGGCATGCTGATGGACACTGACTTTCTAAACATGCAGGCAGGAGTTTCTCTAGGAATTGGAGGTGAGAAGATCCTCAAGGTAGGGAGTATAGACCCCACCTAATAAAAATATTTGAGCATCATCTGCTCACTGGAATCCAACCATCAGGTTTCCTGTGAAAATCAGATCTAGGGTCATATATGGTATATTGTTTGTCAGACTTTTGTGAACAGTATTTACCCTGAGTCCAATGGGAACCAATACCAATGACTGGTTTCTTATCACCTTTTAGTAAAAGCAGGGAAAACTTGGCTAGCAGCACTCCTGGTTGTCCAGTGTCTACAGGATGCAGCAGGATGTCCAGGTCTCTGCCACTGTCCATGTGGAAAAGCAGGATATGGGAATAGGAATACAGACATACTTCCATAGGTTCACACAGGCACACATATGCACATTCATGTATATATCCATGTGCTGTACACACACACACACACACACACACACACACACACACACACACACACACATGCATATTCAATATGCTTAGAGCCCTACAAAAGATCTTTCTTTCCTCTGCTACTTCCCACAAGATCTACAGTCCTGATTTTTGGCAGTTACATCTTAAGTACTAGAAGATTAGGTTTCAAATCAACATTAGTTCAGGAAAACCCATCATACCTGAGTGCTAGAATACAGTTAGTTGTACAATGAATCCCACATTTGTGCCTGGAAGCATCAAGAAGGGACCCAGGCCTCTCTCAGTAGGCTCTGGCCTCCTCATCTGGCTTAATCTCCCTGCAAGGCACTGGGGCTCATGCCAAGATTTCCAGGAGCAAATGACTTGCAGACATCTCATGTCACCTTAGCCTCCAGCTCTATGTCATCCATCAAGGAGACTTAGTCATGAAGTATCACCAAGGGACAGACCCTGTCCTGAGATCATGTGTTTGAGGATCACTGTGTCCTGTGAACACAGAGCAGAGGTGAGACAGGGTGTCAAGGCATCTCCTTCCCAATGGTTACCTTGTGTGAGCAGGTGTCCTGGGCATCCAGAGGGATGGGTTAGAGGGAACATACATGACTGCAGTCCCATATATTGTCCTCAAGCACTCAGTAAGGGTGTCTGTGGATGGGTGTCCCTAAAATAGTCCTCAGAATGCAACAGCCACACTTAGGCTGGACTTAGTGTTGAGGGGGACAGCAGGGAGCCAGGCTCAGTGCCTTGAGTTATTGTCTTACTCACTGTTTGTCACAAGTAGTGAATGGAGGGAGGCTTCCAGGTCCTGGTGCACAATGGGGTTAAGGCTGAGCCACTGTTCAAAGGATTTTTATGGCTCTGGGCACAGAAGTAGGCTTTCCATTAATGGATTATGACACTGTAAGTCAGTCTTTGGGGGCTTGGCAACATCTTTGGGGATGGAATGCTTGTCTCCCCAGTATATCCTTCTGCAGCTCTGTCCACCTGTCCTGGTGGAGTCTTATCTGGTGTCAACACAAAAAAAACCACTCTTACTGCAATGCCAATACATGATGGTTCTGAGCCAATATGAGTGACCATGGCCCCTGAATACAGAATCAGTTGCTCTGAGTGACATGTTCATCCACAAAAAGCAGTTATATGAGCTTTTATTGCCTTAGAACAAAAGAAAATAAATCAATGCATTTACCAAATACTTAGGTGAGGACAGAAGGTAGGCAGGCTACAGCTGAGCAAGGAAACCTGTTCTGGAAGTTTCAAATGCTACCTCACAATGCTGTCAGCTTTGGAGTTTTTGGAAGCTAGATGTCTGCTGACCGACTATATTTCAGAAGTTTTACCTAGGGCCAGAAAAGACTGTTCAGTAGTTAAGACTGCTTGCTAGTCTAGAATCTAAGTTTGGTTCCCTTCATCTATGTCAGGTGGCTCACCAGCTCCAGGGACTCTGTCACCCTCTTCTGGCCTCAGTCAGCAACCCCCACCACAACACACACATACACACCAGACACACACACAATGAATGAGTGAGTAAAAGAATAACCCTTTTTTAAAAGGTGTTACCTAATAGTCTCAAGGATATCAAATCAGATACGAAGGTTGGTAGTATGGCAAGTAAGACAATTTTGGCTCACGATCTGTAACATTCCATCTCTCCACAACCATGATGCTCTAGTCTAGAATTTACAGACATTAAACACAGATGTGGTTTCTCCAGAGACTGCCCAGTCACACTTAACTGTAACTGTCTCTGTGCCGTTTCCAGAGCCAGTTGGAAAGGTCTGATCCATGTGACTTTACATGACCCATGAGCAATTAGAGGGCGGACCTACTTCACACACCCAGTTCATCCTGTTGACCAAATAGGGAACAGGGAACAGAGAGGTTCAGACAGGCTAGACCCTGGGCAGGCACTAGTGTGCTTGGTAGCTCTGCCACCATGGGTGGAAAGAGAGAAAGGAAGACAGGAGGGAAGTAACTTGGGTGGGTATAATTAAAAAGTGCAAATGTTCCTCATTATTACACTGGGCTCAAGGGACAATCCAGGGTCACCTCCCTATCTCTAGGTCAGCTAACCAGAAACTTTTCATATGTGCCATGAATTTCTCTCTGCCACAAAGTGTCATACCCTCCACCATATCAGTGAACAGTGCATTCCTAGGCCGGCTGTGAGCAGAAATCCTTGAAGATCAGTGCATCACAGTTGAGGCAGAGATTCTATGACAGACCTGATCAGTCCTGTATCATTCATAAATGTCTTCTGAGTTCCATCAGCAAGGCTGATGTTTAGAGACAGAGCCCTTGTTGACACAGACATGGTAACTGTAGGTACCAATCAGTAGTATTATTTCTTGTTCCTGCAGATCTCAGGACCACCCCATTGCCCCACACACTGTGGTGATATCCCTGCAATCCCTTTGTTCATTCTTGGATCCATCACTTGTGCAAGATTTGTAAAATCAAAGATTTTGCAATCGTGGAATTGTTTCAGATTTCTCAAGGTAGGTGAAGAGAACATCTTCACATACTACACTCATGTCCCTGGATGTTAACAGCTGTGTGACCCAGCCTTCCCCAGAGAAGCCAAGTCAGCATGTGCAGGCAAGAGATTATAAGGAGGTGGCTCACACTCACAAGTGCCAAGCCTGGCAGTGGGTAGATAGATAGTCTGGAGTCCACCAAGAGCTGTGATCAAGCCTGGGTCTAGAGCCAGGAAAAGGCATTTTCCAGTTCAGAGACTGTCCAGCAAGAGGGCATCCCTTTCATTCAATGTTTTGTTCTCATTCACTCTTCCACAGATTGTCTAAGGCCCCTCTGTGCTGGGGAACCTTTGTGTCATTCTCTCCCAGGCACACCTACTCAAGATTCACCCAGAGAAACCTTTGACCAGATAAAATTTGTACATACTGTGGCCAGGCAAACTGACCCATGGGAGTTAGATCCCTGCACCTCACATGTAGGGATATATGTCTCAAAACTAGGACATTCCCATTGGTGCAGGAAAATTAACTGAGATAAAGGTCGCTTAGAAATTTCAGTTTGCTACAAATGGACCTTCTTTTGTTCCCAAGTCTAGTTCAGGCCCCATATTACATTTAGGCATCATGGCCCTAGCCCCCATGCCCACGAATGCTCAGTCAGCCCTTTTGTTTGACATCAGTGGCTTTCAAGAGCACCTAGCATGTGTTTGGAAAGGGTGCCTCCATTCGACCCTCCCATTTTCCATTGACTGTGGCATGGTAGACCATCAGCATCTCCTGTCTCACCCTGATGTGTGTGGGATGGAGCTTTGAATGAGAATGGCTTCCATAGGCTCATATGTTTGGGTACTTGGTCTCCCATTGGTGGAACTGTTTGGAAAGGATTAGAAGATGTAGCCTTGTTAGAGGAGTGTGTAACTAGGGGTGGGCTTTGAGATTTCAAAAATCCACACCATTCCTGGTTAGCTGCCTCTCTCTCTCTCTCTCTCTCTCTCTCTCTCTCTCTCTCTCTCTCTCTCTGCCTTGTACTTGTGGATAACGATGTACACATTCTACTGATCCAGCACCATGTCTTCCTGCTTGCCTGCTGCCATGTCCCCTACCATTATGGGCATGGAATCTAACCCTCTGGAATCATGAACTCCAAGTTAAATGCTTTCTTTTATAATTTCATTTTTCATGGTATCTTCACAACAAAGGAAAAGTACGACAGGTTCTAGCTAACATCTACATGCTTAGCAGAGGCCATCTGGCCTTGGTCACTCACATGGGATGATGGCGCCAAGGAAGAGAAACATCCCCTCCTCCTGTAGGGGAGCACCCTCTTATCCTACTAGAATGCTCCTAACCTATGAACCCAATGCCTTTATAAACCTTGCATTACAACTCAATGCACAGGCCTCCTCCCAACAGTCCTGTGCCAATACAGAGATGGCCTCATGCCAGACTAGCAGGAGTAACTGGCCCCACATACCCTCCTTAGCTTTTTGAGACTCTTTTCCCACTATTTCCCCTATGCTAGATATACAGCAGCCTGCTCCTTTCCTGTATGGAATTCTGGGAATTTCTGCTGCAGGGATGATGCATCTGGCATCAGGATTACCCTTCTTGGCTCCATGCAGACCATGTTGTCAGGGGCCCAACATGGTGGCTTTTTGCTCCATACAACCTGCAGTGTTGCTCATGGGCTCAATCCAAGACCACCAGTCTAGTCCACAAAGTGCCCAGGGCTGAAGCAGGAGTTCATCTCTTTGGTGTTCTTGCTCTCAGCCACATCAGAAGCAGCATATGTCTGTCTGTGAGCCCAAACAGCATAATTGTTGTCAGGTGGCCACAGTGTAGCCACAGATTGACTTGTGTGATCAGGTAAAGGAGCACCGCCATGGTGCTAAGTTTCCCTGTATAATGAGCACGTGGATGCCAGATTGTGATGTCAGCCATCTTGATACATTTTCCATCAATATAATCACATACTGATGCAGGAAACTGGGCTGAGTGTGGCTGTCTCAGATGGTTTGGGTGGCTCTGTCATAGCCAAGGAAGCTGAGCAACCTGTCCATGTAGGCAGCAGCAAATACATCCAGGGCCATATTTTGGGATCCAAGTGCATGACTCTGAAAGACTTCATTCCTGCATAGGAAACTGAGGCAGACTGTAGAAGGGACTGGCATCAGGCTGAAGATGGATCCCTGTATAGATGAGCTCTACCCAGAAGGACTGGTAGGAAAAAACAACCCCTGGTGTTCCTAATGACACTGAAGAGGGAGAAGCCACCAGCTCAAAAGGGACAAGATCACCTGAACAGGACCCATGGCCTACAGACAGGCAGTGGTAGTCAGTATAGTCGCACAGGGCAGAGCTCAGGCGGGATAAGGGTCAGCCATGGCCACACAGATGCCCCACACCTGCACATTCGGACAGGGCAAGGACTGCTCCATCACTGGATTCCCAAAACCCCAAAATACAAAGCCAGAAACTGAGAGTCCCTGAGAGGAGCAAGCAAGGTGTGTTAGAAGGAGGAAAGGGCAGGATAACAGCTGGACTTTGGTAGGTCACCAGGCAGGCACAGCTTTGGGAAGCCAGGTGCAGGCAGGAGAGAAGCTGGAGTGTGGGGTGCTACTTTGCATCCATGTGGAGTCCACAATGGACTAAACTCTGCTGGAAATGGGGACACTCAGGGAGGCAAGGACAGAAAACAAAGTAACTTCTTAATATAAGAGACAACTATTGAGGTGTTCTATAGAGATAAACGGAGAGGCACTGGAGTGTGTCACAAGACGAATGGGATGTTCTGTCTACAGCAAAGGTCAGCTACACAGAGCTGGAGCATACCTGCAGTACTTCTGGGGACCACAGGACAGGGGGAGACTTCAGCAGGTAAGGTCTCAAAGCAGAGGAGAACAACAGAGACCATGACAACTTCAGTATATACAGGTTCCTAATCCAAGTGGGGACCTCAGGACAATGACAGGACAGCCCAGATGAGGGTGCACAGCAGAGAAAGAATTACTCAATCACCAGAGAGTCCCTTGGCTTCTCCTGAAGGCCCTTAGGCCTGCATTCCACAGGGTCTGGTGGCCCTACACTGCTGACAGGCACTCTAAAGTCAGAAAGTCGCCTCAGAGCTGCTTGCTGTACACTGAAACCTCCCCAGGCTCAGACTTCCCACATGCCCAGAACTTGTTGCCCACCTCAGAGCTGGTACCAGTGAGAAATTGGGCCTGGCCATCCCCTCTCACTGTGTGTATTGGTTATTCTGACCCTCCAACTTCTAGAGTATGGGGTCTGGCTGAGTTCAGAATGCAAACTTTGGGGCAATCATGAACACCTGGCCTCTGCAGGCAACCTGATGCCTGCCAAACTGTAAACAGGAAGAATATCAGAGTTTTAAAAACCCTATCAGTGTCTCATGGTATGGATACCTAGACTTGGCTAGAGAGCATTATTAGTTTGACCTGAACCCTGCCTTGAAAGTTGACCAGTGAAAAATGTCTTCAGGAGAGTTTATCTGGGCTATTCACTTTATTGGCAAATATTTAAAACAGCTCAAGAGAATCATGACAGAGAGTCATGATACATGATTAAACAACTCATTTGCCTTCAAGTTGAAAACTCTTCGTGTATGCATGCATGCATGTGTACATGTGCATGTTTGTGTATGTGTGTATGTGTGTGTGTTACATATAAACATGTTAAAATATTTTTATTTGTGAACCTTCAGATACATAGGACGTTATTTACTCACTATTTAATGTTTAAACAAATCGGAAACATTTCTCCCCCTGAGCAACTCAGGGCCAGAGCTGCAATCTGGCAAAGGTCACATTCTATCACTTTGGTTAATTGGATCTGTCTTCAATGTCCCACTGTCAATACATCCAGGGAAGCAGAGAGTACTGGGCAGCTGAAAATTGATGGGCCAGGAGGCCAAGTCACAGGACTCAGCCTGTGACTCAGTAGTCTAAGTCATGCCTACCCCCCATTTGGTAGGGCATGTGACATTGAGGAGCACTCTCAGCTGATCCCAGAAGTGTGATAAATGAGTCACAGAGAGATTGTCAGTCTGCCCAATGGTATTGCTAATACCTTTGGGGTTTTGATTCTTTTTTAGCTGTAGAAAATCTAGAATTGTCTCCCAAGCTGAAGAGTATGTGAATAGCTTGGCAAATGCAGAGGATGCTGTTCACATGGGCTGGTCAGAGCCCAGAGCTGCAGACTGTTCTGGGCAAACACAGCATCCTCAGCCACCCAGCTCCATCCTTTCCCTCCTCCATGGCTGTCCACCTGGGGCTGGAATGGTAAGGCTCTTTGAAAATGTAAATTTGGGAAATATGTTCACAGTCTCCTCTCTTTCGTGTTTAAATAGTCTTCTGTTCCAACCCTGAGAGAATCTCCTCACAGCATGATAACTACATGAGTTACAAAGAACAGAAAATCAAAATTGCTCTTCCCTGGAGAAGCCAAGCACAAGATGACAAGCAGCCAGTATGAAGACAATTAAAGTGCTTCCGAGGGGCCCTTCACGGTGTCACAAGCTGAAGTTCAGAGAAGGTGGGCCTTGCCAGATCATCCTGAATCAATGGGCCTTGGAGATAATGCAATTGTCACATTAATGACACATTAATGAGGAAGTTGTATAGATTGCAGTCAAGATGGTTCTGGTGTTTGCAACAGGACATGGCTTAACCGAATATCATGTTGACCTTGTTAGACTGTATTCAAGGTTAGATTGACTTTTTCTCATTCTCTCTCTCTCTCTCTCTCTCTCTCTCTCTCTCTCTCTCTCTCTCTCTGTGTGTGTGTGTGTGTGTGTGTGTGTGTGTGTGTGTGTGTGTGTGCGCGCGCGCACGCACATTTCATGTGAACATGGAAATGTTCTTCTCTGACTGACTCAGAAGGTGGGGAGAATTTGAGATAAGACAGCATAGGAAGTGGGGAGTGAAAGGCTTTAAGGAGGAGCAGGAAGGCTTCTGCAATTATTAGCAGGTTTGGGGGAAGCAGACTTGAGATAAGAAAGTATGACTGTTCATCTCTACAGGCACATTTCCAGCCTTCATTCTGGCTGTGAGTGTTCCTGGAGAAAAGGTTCATGGCCGGCTTGCCCTTGGCTGCTCTCTTGGAGGCACAGCCATGGCAACTACATTTCCCAGAAACTCCTGCTCACTATATGGCCAGGGAAGCTCCCAGAAGGCCTCACTCTGTATCTATTATGTCTCAACTGTCTTCAGATCAAATACTCATTCCAATTCTGGAGGCCTTAGACTAAACTTGACCAGGCCAGATCTGAGCATTCATCAGGCTGTTTGATAAGGACAAGGGGTTCATTTAAACAGCAAACAGAGGAGGTAGGTTCTTTGAGATGGCTCCCATCAGAGTGCTAACGGATCAGGAAATGACAGATCTTCAGTGACGTGTGTCACCAGTATTTGGGTACCCTTAGGAACAGGTGTGGCCAGTGGGGCAACTATCTTTCCATCTCACAAATGTCCTAACTCCAGAGTGTGGCGGACCCAAGGTCATTTCATCTTTACCTTGCATGAAAACTCTCTGAAGTCTATATCCTCCTGCATTATGGCACTGGAGACCCTGTCTGCCTTTCACCTGGGGAGCCACCTATAAGGTAGGTGTCATAGCAAAGAGGAGAGAGCTCCTCAGGAATGGAATGTCAATGTGGTTAATAGAATAAATTTTAAGAAAAATGTTACAGGACTTCTAAGCCCTGATCTTCTCTAAGGATGAAAACACATGACTAGGAAGAGCATGGACTTCAGGCTTCCTTAGTAGGGTCACCATGTATATGCTGCTAATCCTTGCTGTCCCTGGGACTATGAAATGTAATCTGCCAGAGGCTTTCCCTAGCCAGTGGGCATAGCAGTGGGAAGGTTCAGGGCAGCACTCAGGCTCACAGCTGAGTCAGGACAGACCCTCTGCTCTTCTCTTACAGGCAAATGCCTTGTGGGGTGAATTCTAGGTCTTTGTAGTGACTGGGTTCTGTCCACATAGCTACTGGTCTCTTTGGGAAAGACTCTGAGATACATGGATTGGATGTTTAGGGATAATCTAGGGCAAGAGGGGATTCCAGGGGGAGCAATGACAGAAGCTTTGGGCAGCTGATATTGATTGGCTGAGCAAGACAGAGGTGAAGAACCAGAGGCTGAGACCAAGGTCTAAATACAGAACAGGGTCTGAAAAGAAGCCAACTCTGCCCAGGATGCCAGTAGTGTTTACCTATCCCTGAACAGCTGTATCTGCAGAGGGGTTGAGGGCTAGCCAAAGTATCAGGGCAAGGAGATGGAGTAGAGGAGGAAGCCAGAGCCCAGGTGACTTTAGAGTTATCCTTCACTTCCAGAATGGCATTTGTAGGCCACCTCTGTTCCTAGGACACGTGCAACATGTTCTCATTTGTTTCATGATAGACACACGACTGACAGTCACTTTGGGGAAGACAGGGTTGATTTTATTTTAAAACTTCCATCACAGTGGGGAATTAGGACAAAAGCCTGGAGGCAGGAACTGACGTGGAGGCCATGGAAGAGAGCTGTTTACCGGCTTGCTCTCTCACAGCATACTCAGCCTGCTCTTCTATACAAGGGAGGACCACCTGCCCAGGGGTGATGTCATTGGCAGTGGGCTGGGCCCTCCCACATCAATCAATCAAGAACATGAGTAAACATCCTGCAGAATCCTCTATCCTACAGACAGGCCAAGTGAATGGAAGCATCCTCTCAGTTAAAGCTCCCTCTTTCCAAGCAACTCCAGTTTGTGTCAAATTGGAAAAAAAAAAAAAAAAAAAAAGTAACCTGCACACAGGACATTCTTTACGGCTGTCAAGACCTGCTGTGTCACCCTGCATCACATGGGATTGCTGCTTATATCAGGCTGACATGACTTCCTTGAAGGCCTTTAAACAGATCAGAAGTTGGTCATTTCTGGTTTGTGATCTCAAATTGCCAGAGCGATGCCTTAAGAAGAAGAAGCAAAGGTACAGAGTTCATGTGTACCACCTTGGGATCCACAGGGCACAGCAACCCCTACCTTTAATTTTCCATTTTAGAATTTTCCTGCCTCCAGCTTCGGTGGATGGGCAGGCAGCGGTGCCCCCTGGGGACTGGCAGTGGTGAGGGTAAGTGCCGGCTCATCATTCTGTCAAGTTGCATTCAGATCAGGGAGTTGCAGAACCAGCATCCTCTCCCATGCCTGGCCCCACAGGTGACTTCATCATTTATGGCTTGACAGTTTGGATTTTGATTACAAGTTTTAGACTAGATATCAGCAAAGAAAAAAGATTGGATGATTGGAACAAAATAGAAACAACTTTTCTCTCCACCAAGCACAAACAATTTAATTGGGGAAGTTTTCTGTTGCAGGTCTTGGGAGCAATCGCTCTGGGCATGAGGGACTTCACTTTTGCTTCTGTAAGCTGATGGGCTAGTGCAAGGGCTAAGTGTGAGATGTCCCTAAACCCAGACTCTTAAACTGCATGTATCAGTATGGGTCCTGGCTCTGGGGCAAGAAGGGCAAAGAAGTGTGCCTTGTCAGAGCTTCTGTGGTCCTAAGAGGAGGATGGCAGGAACAAGGGGAGGAGAGTCCCCTCATCTCCAGAAGAGGCATGAAGTAGAGGTCAAACTGATATGGAGAGAGAGCTGGAAGCATACATCCACCCTCCACCCAGGGGCTGAAAAAGTAGGACAGGACCATGCAATAAGACAACAACATTGTCACTGTGGTGGCAAGCATAGGAGGACCACAGGGTCAGAGTTACCTTCTTCCCCAGACTCAGCCAGGGAGAGATGCTCACTGAAGACTGAACAGAAACATGTGCAAGTGTCCAGGGAAGACTGCCCAGGAGTCTAATCAGCTGGCACCTTGGCTGGGATTCAGCCTGGGAGGACACAGGCAATGTCACTGAGGCCACACATGCCTGTTCCAGGTTGTGTGGGAGAGTAAAGTCTTAGAGTGGCCTGTGATTGTCCACACCTAGACTGCCCATGAGGTAAGTGCTGGGAGGCTGGATGTGACTGTGGCCCATGGACCATCTCAGGCTTCACAGGAATGTTTCATTACTAAGGTCTTAAGGGATCCTGCCTGACTTCTGTCCCAGTTTCCTGGGACTTTGGACTTTCCAGACCAGAATCCATGCATCACAAGCCAGCCCCTTGGTTCTTCACTGGTCCAAAAAGTGCCCTTATTCCCCCCCCTTAAATACCCCGCTTAAAGGCATAACAATGTGCATTTCATTCCTAAATTTGTCTGAAATTTCCACTTGCACATCCATTCCAATCCTCCTGGATTATCTGGCCAGTGCTGATTTTAACCATGAGAGAAGGCTGAGGGGCCTTGGTCAGCATTACCACCCATCTTCTCAATAAGCCCGTTTCACAGCTCTCCCATGTCTGACACGTTGGCTTCCGCATCAGGTCTGAGTCCAGTCTTCTATGATGGCCTGGCTTCTGGGGTAGCAAGAAGCAAGTGTATCCTCTTGCTTTCCCCACATTTTTGATACTTTGGATATGTTCTGGTTTGTGCATAGGGCCCTTCTCTGCCTTTGAGCTTTGATGGCCCCATGAGGGACAAGGAGCCCAACAGAGCGAGGGGTTCAGCACCCTGGGATTGTAAGAGGTTTCTGTTTCCTCTCAGTTTTCTCCCTCAGTGACTTGAGGAGACACCTTTACTGCCTCGTGAGGTTCTGCAAGGAACCCAAGACTGACCATGTAACTTCCCCAATGAGGTAGAGTCCTTCATAATAACTGTGGGACTATATGCCATGTGCATGTGGGTGCAGGATAGATGAAGAAACTGTGGAGAAATACTAGGAAATGCAGAGTCAGCATGTTAAAATCTGTAGGCTGTAGGTGCTGAGCATGGGACCAGGAAGGCTAGGAAGAGGAGACCTAAGTAAATAGCCAATGTTGAAAGGGCCAAGGTAAGAGCATGGGTTTACATTCTCATTGCTTAGCCCAGAAATCCTCTCTGCTCATTCAGTTGGAAAAGCCTCAAGGATCTCCCAAAGCAGACTGCTTCCTTATTGAGCACTAAGGTACCCCAGAGGACCAAGGTCTCAGTACCTTACAGCAACTTCTGCAGTTCTAAATGGTACTCATGATACTGCCTCATTCTTAGAGATGAATTGGGAGGTGGGCCATAGAAAACACAATGCACAAAGCAAGGAGGAGATGGGCCCAGATGACATGTGGATCCCTGGAAAATACAGAAGAAGACTCAGGGCAGTGCAGAGGCAAAACAGCAGAGCCAGAGCCCTGTCAACAGGAGACTAGCATGGTGGTCTGGGGACTCTCATCTATCTGTCTCAGCTAACCAGGGAGTGTCCCTAAGTACCAGTATTCTGTGGCACCTTAGAGTTGACGTATATGGACCAAAGCCACAGATTCCTCTCCTCTAATAAGAAACTCATCATTAAACCAGCTACAGGATGAATTCTGTAAGCAATAAAATACTCCCTTGTTCTGTGGCCCCTGCTTTGGCTTTATACCAGGTAATCAAGCAGTTAAGTATGGTTAGCCAAAGAAAGCTTCAGCTGTGTCTTGGTAACTGTGTCTCCTCATAGTCAGCATGTTACTTTGTGATTAAACATCCTTGAAGCTGCAGATTGTCCCCACTATATCATAAAATGAGGTACCAGGGAATTATCCCATACATGAATGCTTAATAAAGGGTCTACATCCTCAGAATACCTCAATATCACTGAGTACAGTTTTCATCTTCTCCCTTCATGGGCTTCTCTGGAGGATCATTCAAAGAAATTCTCTAAAAGGAATATTGACTCCACCATGATTAGGGAAAGTAGTCACCTTTTCTTATAAATATGCTCACCTGCTGTGTGTGCGTGTGTGTGTGTGTGTGTGTGAATCTCTAAAATCCACAGAAACCACAAGTCTAGTCTATTCCTCCTTTTGAGGCAGACTGCTCCAGCCTCTCTTTAGGGTATTTGCTTTGCTGAGTAAACTATTTAAACTGTCTGTGTCTCTTGAGTGAACTAAGTTCTTCAGGAGGACAGAATGGAGAGACACCCCTACCTTCAATAACAGGTTAATAATGGTGGTTCTCACAGGCATGAGTTAAGAGGGAGGGAGAGGAGAGGGCATAAGCTGTGGCCCAGCCCCTTGCTGCCTGCCTCTGATCCTGCAATGAACCTGTGACCATCACCCAATCAGGAAGCACTTTTATTCACCATTGAGGTCTTGTGTGTTGTTCTCTCTATCCCCTCGAGTTTACAGATGTAAAAAGCTTGGTACTGTTTCTACTCCTGAGAATGGTACTAATCTCTGGCTCAGGGAACTCTCTGCAGCCCTGTGAAATTATAATTTAATTATGTTTCTACCTTCCCTTTCTTCCCTTACACCCTTACCTGCTCTGCTTCAAAATCATGACCTCTATTTTCACTAATAGCTATTGCATGTATATTATGTATCTGTATATGCATACATGTTCCCAAATATAACCTGTTCAGTCTTCACAATGTCGTTTGTATGTATGTTTTCAGAGATGACCATTGACTCCTCATCCCAGCTTTCCTCAGTTGCGTATAGATTTTTGCATAGGGTTGAAGCCTTGTGGACTTTCTCCAGTCTCATTTGGCATGTTTATTGGTGTCATCCTTGTTCAGCTCACATTTGGGTAGTCATATTGGTGAGACTTTATGAGGTTCTCTTTAAAATTGTGTACAAAATCTACCACATATTCATCATTACCTCTGCATTTCATTCTCCTCTTAAGGGAGTGGGGCTGCTGTCCGTGGTCCTGAAGCATCCCTCCCTGTTGAGTCAGAAGTCTTTTAGAAGCCAATCCTTGTGCCTTTGCTTTCTACACTTACATGACCTGTTATGAGTCTGCCTCCACCTCTAGGCTGCTAGATCATGTGCCCAAGTTTGTCCAATTTAAAAAGGTAGGATTTTGCTTAGACAGTGATGCCTCCCAAAGGTACATCAAACTCTCAGCTTCTTGGAATCATAGTCCTGAAAAGGACTCTCTCTCTCTCTCTCTCTCTCTCTCTCTCTCTCTCTCTCTCTCTCTCTCTCTCTCTCTCTCCTCTTCTCTTGTCTCCTTGGGGCTCCTTAGTTGCATGAACAATTACACACATGTTTCAAGGAGTCATCTTCTCCTCATAGAAGCCCACAGTCTGCAAACCCAGCCAGGACACAGAGGTGTCTTGCTGGTACAGGGAAGAGCTCCCACCTACCAAGGTCTCATTAGCATTAGAGTGGATGCTAATTACACCACTTTCCCAGATGCCTCTGTTAATTGCTCAAGTCTCCCTTAGAAAGAAATCTTGTGCCATTTAGTTGGAGCAATGATCTTCTTATGAATAAAATAATTATAAATATATATGCAAATGAAATATAATAATCCATTAACAAAAATCACATCTTTGTCTCTCTCTATTCTACATATGAAATACTGAGTGTGATGATGCTGTCAGAGACATCACTAGTCATCACTAAAAAGTCACAGGAGGGGCCACTGAGCATCTGGGCCAGGCTTCCATTAGCATGTAAGCAATAGGACATTCAATTTTCCAGAAAACAAGGGGGGTTCAGACTTCAGGTCCAAATTCAGAAGAATAAGGCTCTATCTGAGATCAGACACTGAACTGGTGGTCTGCTTAGTCCTCAAGGACATCTATACAGTGTGAGTGGGACAAATAAAAAGGCTACAGAATTTTGGACACTAGCACACACTTCAGCAGTGGCAGAAATCTGAAATAAAAGTCATTTGACAATTCCCAAGGATGTGCTGTGACCAAGAGATACACCATATGATGTATTGAGCTGTATCATAGGAGATCAAAAGCCATAGAAGACATGGCAGCAGATTCATTTGTAGGAGAACAGGATTAACCTGGATGATTGTTTGCCTAACTACAAATGGAAGTTCTACAAGGGTAGGCAGGGATGTGGGAAGGTTGGCACAGACTATACAGGGTTTCCAGGGGGAATGAGGCTGGCTGCAGAAGAACACACTACTTGTTGCCAGAGCCTTGTAGGGTTCATTTTTGATTCAAGATGCAGAGAGCATGGGTTCTGTGGGGACACTGCCAATACGGACCATGTTCATCTTCCCCAGACTCATCTGGATCCTAGACCTCTCTATGTTTCCTGCATCATGGCCTCTCTTTGGGGACATCACCTGCCTCTCTGCCTGCCTTTGCTGTACTCTATGATTCTGCATTGTGTTTCTCATTGCTGTGATGAAATTCCTACAAAAGTACCCCAAGGAAGGAGGGATTTCTTTTGGATCACAGTTTGAAGGGAAAGAAGTACGAAGATGAAGATAGGAGTGTGAAGCACCTGGTCAGGTTTCATCCACAGTTAAGAAACAGGGAAAAATCAACGCTGTTTCTCAGCTTGCTGTCTCCTTTTAACTCAGCCGAGACCCCGGCCCATAAAATGATGCTGCCCACATTTATGCCGAGTCTTCATTCTAAGTTAAATTGTTCTGTAAATATCCCTCATAGACACACCTAGAGTTTTGTGAGTCTAGATCTCATCAGGCTGACAGTCAAGATTACCCATCATAGTTCCCCCTAGAGCCTTCATCATTACAACACTCATTCTTAGGTCAGACTCAAGCATTTCTCTCTGGCCAGAACCATTAACTCCCATCACCTGATTGCAGTCATTCTCTCCAACACAGGATCTTCAGTCCTTTGATATGAACATAGCCTCATGGGCTCTTGCTCTACAAAACTGCACTTCTTCCCACCCTTGGAGTCTTTTGGGGGGAGTATTTTCTTCAATCTCTCCCATGCATACCCTCAAGTCCCTGGTCTTTGTTATGCTATTCAGCTAAATTTCAATCCAAGGTAAATCAAGTTCTCTGCTCACTTCATGCTGATTACCTATGAATTAAAAAAAAAAAAAAAAAAACAAAAAAAAACTCTGCCAGCTGCTTCTGAGACCCTAAGCTTGCTACTATAGTACCCTCATACTGCCCAGAAATCTAGAACATTTTCTATAGTACATTTTCCTCATGCTCTCCTGGTAATTCTTGAAACTCCTCCTACCTTCTGAAACTTTCAGCAACCCCTTCTTGTGACAAGCAGCCGCCCTTCTTCTTTGTTAATCAAAAAATAGAAGCAACAGGGATAGATGTCCACTCTCCCCACATAGCATTTACCTAATGTGTATCCATGTTCTTCATCTTCTCTATTTGTCCTAACCCAAGACTTCTCATCTACTCAAGGCCATGGCTACCTCCTTTCTCCCTCCAGCACTGTCAGACTCCCCTCCTCACTGCTTCTGCAGAGAGCACACAGTATGTGGCTGGTTTTCCCTTTATGAGTAGAGGAAAACACCTCCCACACCTTCCTGCATCTGTCCCTCCACCTCCCTCCTTCTCTATCCTATATAACTCCCCAGAAGTTAAATTTAACCTAGTTTCTTGGAAACTTATTCCGTGAAGGTGTTAACTGTGATCAGTGGCTGATGATGCATTCATCCTGGTGCAACAGAAAGCAAAACAATAACAGCAGGTACCTGAGAAGTCCCATCACCCTGATGCCTCAACTCCAAACCAAAGGGCCAACAGCTCCACATACAAATTCATCAGTAGCTCACGTGGGCTTCTGGCCACTGCAACCTCAAACATCTCTCTTTCATCATCGTTAGACTTACAATTCTAGACCAAGCAGTCCCCTCTTGGATCTTCTGACTTGATTCCTCATGACATCTCTTTCTACGGAACACCTAGAGTGAATTGGTAAACTTAAAAAAATATAAGCTTGAATCTGGAGTTTAAAGACCCGCTGCCTTCCCATCATATCTGGAATGATTGCTAAGTTCTCCACCTCCATGACTCAGAGTTACTGGTTCCAACAATTTGGCTTCCACCTGCTTCTAAAACTATGTCTCACCCTTGCATACCACCAGACACAATGTTCCAGCTACAATCAGACTCTTTTTAAACCTAACACAGACCAAATTCATTTCAGCCCAGCTTCTTCGGGCCTATGGAGGTCTTTTCAAAAGTCTTTTCACCTACTTGTTCCAAGTGTCCTCAATTCTTAGTGATCAACTGGGACTCAGTCATCCCTCTTCAAGTTGCCCCATTGACCACTCAAGGTGGATACCTATCCCCCATCACTACCTGCCCTGGAGTTTGATAATTCACAGTAGGCACCTGACTGTTATCACCCATCCTGGACTGTGTTGGACTATTCCTGGTGGGTACTCATAGTCCATCACTGACCATCATGGAGCTTGTTTGACTCCCCATGGTATTGCCAAAGTCCTCATGAGAACATAATATCCATGGGGGCAGCTATTGTGCATCCTCCTCGCTCACTAGCACCCTCCCTCAAAAGTTCTCTAAACAGCATGTCATTTGCTGCTCCAGTGTTTCATAGGAGTAGTTCTTCCTGCTCAGTTCTGTCAGTGAGAATATGAAACCCACAAAAGGCATGTGACCTGTCTGCATCCCAGGAACAAGTTGGTGGAAGCACCGTTAGAAGCAGCTCAGGTTCTAACGAGCCATCACTCAAGCAGGTTTAAATTTTGCCTGAGCACAGGAAATGAGGGAAGAGAGTGCCTGCTCCCAGCTTTGATTCCTTTTCCTCTCTGAAGCCTCAAAACCAGAGATGACAGCTCTATAATACAGTCACCAAGCTGGAACAAAACACAACATGCGAGAAAAATAATTTCAACTTATGTCCAAACAGTTTGAAGCTTGGCTGCCAGGTCTTACACCATGCTGATCAAAGCATGCCAAGTACACATTATTCTAAAAAGTAGTATCTTCACTTCAAAATTTGGGGCTTAGAAATGTTCCTTAAAATTATTTCTCAGTACTGTGTGGTTTCATAGATAGGGGACTGGGAAATTGATGTCACCTTGTTCACTGTGACCCAGAAACATAGTTATGCAAAGCTCTCCTCCATTTCCTTGAGCCTGCGTAATTATTTCCCCAGGAATATGTGTTTTGACAGCTGGGAGAGTTGTACTCTATTTTATCATGTTAATCAAATAATTCCTTTGCAGATAGAGATGGTATCTCAATATTTTAATCCTACCCTCAAACTGTTGTAAACTCGTTCCATGGAGAACTCACTGTCAATTGAAATCTGAAGGACCAGACAATCATGCAGAAGATGAGCACACCCCTCTTTCTCCTCCTCAGTGGTTTGCATATGTCATAAGGTTCCTGACACAGAAACAAATGTGTCCATCACCCCCTCGAGCCATAAGCTCTCTTGTACATTTCTGCTTCTCTCCAAAGTGTTACTAGTGGTATCTCAGTGATGCTGACAGCTCAAGGCATACTGCCATCTGATCAGAAGAGCCCAGTGTGCCACCCCCCCCATGCCTGAGGGGTTTAGGCCAGTATAACACCAGAATGGCTCTCTGAGCAGATCCCACACAGCAGCCCATCAGACACATCTCCCTGGTTCCAAGTTCTGAGAGTAGATCTGCAAGGCTTGCCAGGGACAAGAGTGTGATTCCAGCTACTGAGCTCGGGAAAAGGTTATCAAAGGGTGACAGCTCTTCTATGCTAAGAGCCTGCTCTCTGCCTGATCAGTGCCCTCACCCCTCCTTTGCCTTTTGAGGTCCTTTTCTTTCCTGAGGAGGCACATTAGGTTAAGTGCACTTGGATGACAGTCAGTGGGTTTCAAAAAGACGAGTCCACACAAATTCCCTTCTAACCATTTTTCTTGTTCTTATCAGAGAAAGTTAAATAACAATGAAGTCCTGCAGGAAGGGCAGTGACTACACTCCCACATGTCTTCAGCTGCCAGTCAGGATCTAGTCTTTGATGGTGAAGGAGTTGCCTGCCCCCAAAGAGTCCCACTCTTCCTCTACACCTTTCTTTGATAAAAACGCTGGATCTCTTAAAGTGTGCTTGGCCTTGATTTTCCAGGAGCTTGTGACTTGGCTTCCTAATTACTAAATTAATTGCTTCTCAATACAGCAGCTTGTTTCCTCAACAGATAAGCTCTGCTGTTTTAAGTCAGGTAATGGTGTGAGCGAATTTCAGCACTTGGGATAGCTCCCTTTCCATCCCTCTTATGGAACTCACTGGGTCTTGAACTACAGCCACTTTTCACTCCCTTTAGTCAACAGGATATTTTTTCCTTTTCCTACACACCTAATTTGATATTCCTCTTTTTAAAAAGGTTTCATTTATTATTTACTTGTGTGTTACAGATAATTGTAAGCCACCTAACATGGTACAGGGACTTGAACTCCAGTCCTCTGCAAGAGCAGCAAATGCCCATAACCACTATTGGTAATCATCTTTTAATTCTGTTTGCCAGCATGGAGTGAATGGTCCCCTATCTTGTGACAATGTTTAGAACTCAGTGATTTGTCCCTCTTTTTTTCTCGGCTCCAGAAGCATTCCGTGTCTGGCTGGCCAGTGTCCAAATCTCTAGGGTGCTCCAAGGCACCTGGTGGCAAGCAGACCTCAGAGCAATGCATCCAGAAACCTCAGTGCCATATCCCGTGATGCATGCAGGCTATAGAAGGGTTGGAGAGTCTCTGCCTCAAGCCTGAATAGAAATTTCATGGGACTTGCAGGCCACTCTCGCTCAAAGTTGATTCAACTGGGTGGTGCAGGTGTGTCTGTGCACTTACAACACTGAACAAGAGACTGCTATCTGCATCAGTCTCCATGGACAGAGAAGGCAGCATGGGCAACCCCCAACCCTCAGAAGACCTAGGAGAGAGGTGATGATAGCAGCTGCCACCCCCCAGCGCTGGCAATGAGTTGACACATAAAATTCCACTTGTGAAAATGGGCTTTGGCTTGTGACCCCTGACCCCATCTTCTTGGCTTTCCAATGTCTCAAAACACCTCTACCCACCTCCTCACTGTTGACCTTGGTGCCCTCTGCCTTTTTCCCATGGAGTCTAGCTCAGAGCCAAGAACTATCAGAAATCCCTTCCCATCATTACCATACATATGTGATCCCATCTGGGGCTGACCAATGTTTGATAGAGCCCTGAGATTCTTAGGGAATACTTGGTGACACTGTGGCTCAAGGCAGACATTTAGCATGTTAATAAGACAGGGTGCCAGGCAGCTCTATCAAGCCATCTCCTTTCTTCTGCCTGCTTGCAATCCTGGGGCATGAGTTATGTCAGTGAGTATCATTCCATCTGTCTGATTCAGTGGCAGGGGCATGGCCACTTCTGATTTGAGTAAATAAACCTAAACTGTGTGTCCTCCAACAGGGTCTAACCCTCTGCCAGGCATCCCCATTGATACCTCTGAGAACAGAAATGCCCTGCTGGTCTCCACTTTAAGAAAACCCCTGACTCTCATCTGGACCAGAGGTGAGTGTCTGGGTTATAGTCAGAGAGGCAACTGCACCTGGGGCCCACCACTGGACACAGGCCACTCCAGGAGGACCTGACCAACTTGGCCCCAGTTGCCTGTCAATCAGCAGGCCCTGCAGGAAGGCTCCCCTTTTCCAAGACTGCAGGCAGACACTGCAGTCTCCACACCCTGTCCCCACACCCATCTGCTGGAGACCCCAGCCACTTCCTGAGACTCAGAGACCAGCCCCAAGCTTCCATCCTGCCCTGGAACTCGCATCTGGACCAGAGACCAGAGGAACTCCCATCTGGACAAGAGGAGCTCCCATCTGGACAAAATAAGGAGACATCAGGGACTTCCCGAGACTCAGAGTCCAGCCCCCCAGCTCCTATCCGGCCAGCACTCTCATCTGGACCAGCACTCCATCTGGCCCAGAGCTTCCATCTGGATCAGAGAGAGGCTCCCTAAATCTGTCAACTCTCTCTGGACCAAGTACACTGATAAGACCAAGAACGAACCCAAGAGGAGATGGGCAGACGTCAAGGCAGAAGTACATACAACAAAATAAAGAGCAATACAGCATCACCAGAACCTAGCCCTTCTCCAACAGCTAGACCTAAACATCACAGAATGGAAGAAGAAGAAGAAGAAAACAACCTTATAAGTAACATCATGAAGAGGCTAGAGCCTTATATAGAAGAAATGAAAAATAAAGTAGAGGAACAGACAAACAAAAACTGTGAAGAACACTATAAAAAACTAGAGGAAAGGACAATTAAAACAGAAGAAAACAATAAATCCTTGAATGAAAATCATGAAAAAGCAAGGGAGACAATCCAAGACCTAAAGAGGGAAATAGAAAAAATGAAGAAGACACTAGCAGAAGGAATGTTGGAAATAGAAAATCTGAGTAAACAAACAGGAACTTCAGAGGCAAGTATAACCAACAGAATGCAAGAGATGGAAGAGAGGATCTCTGGTGTTGAAGATACGGTAGAAGAAATAGATTCATCAGTCAAAGAAAACACTAAAACCAACAAAGTCATGACCCAAAATGTCCAAGAAATTTGGGACACCATGAAAAGACCAAACCTACGAATAATAGGGATAGAGGAAGGAGAAGAATACCAACTCAAAGGCACAGAAAATATATTTAACAAGATCATAGAAGAAAACTTTCCCAACTTAAAGAAGGAAATGCCTATGAAGATACAAGAAGCCTATAGAACACCAAACAGACTAGACCTCCCAAAAAAGTCCCCTCACCACATAATAATTAAACAACTAAATGTACAGAATAAAGAAAGAATATTAAGGGCAGCAAAGGAAAAAGGCCAAGTGACTTATAAAGGCAAACCCATCAGAATAACACCCGATTTCTCAATGGAGACTTTGAAAGCCAGAAGGACCTGGACAGATATAATGCAGACACTAAGAGACCATGGATGCCAGCCTAGACTAATATACCCAGAAAAACTTTCAATCATCATAGATGGAGTGAACAAGACCTTCCAAGACAAAACCAGATTTAAACAATACTTATCCACAAACCCAGCCCTGCAGAAAGCACTAGAAGGAAAATTCCAACCTAAGGAAGGCAGATACACCCATGAAAACACAGGCAATAGATAACACCACAGCCGTAAACCCCAAAGAAGAGAAGTACACACACACTACCACCAAAAAATAAAAAGAACGACAGGAACGAACAATCACTGGTCATTAATATCCCTTAATATCAATGGACTTAATTCACCTATAAAAAGACACAGACTAACAGAATGGATACGAAAATAGGACCCATCTTTCTGCTGCATACAAGAAACACAACTCAAATTCAAAGACAGATACCTCCTAAGAATAAAAGGCTGGGAAAAGACTTTCCAATCAAATGGTCTTAAGAAGCAAGCTGGTGTAGCCATCCTAATATCCAGCAAAATAGACTTCAAACTAAAATCAATCAAAAGAGATGATGAAGGACATTACATACTCATCAAAGGAAAGATCCACCAAGATGAAGTTTCAATTCTGAACATTTATGCCCCAAACACAAGGGCACCCACATATGTAAAAGAAACATTACTAAAGCTTAAATCACATATAAAACCCCACACATTAATAGTGGGAGACTTCAACACCCCACTTTCACCTCTGGACAGATCGGCCAAATTGAAACTTAACAGAGACATAATGGACTTAACTGATGTTATGGCACAAATGGACTTAATCGATATCTACAGAACATTCCACCCAAACAAAAAAGAATATACCTTCTTCTCAGCACCCCATGGAACCTTCTCTAAAATTGACCACGTACTTGGCCACAAAGCAAATCTCAACAGATACAAAACAATTGGAATAACCTCCTGTGTGTTCTATCAGACCACCATGGTTTAAAGTTAGATTTCAACAACAAAAAAACTACAGAAATCCTACAATCTCATGGAAACTGAACAATGCTCAACTGAATCACCAATAGGTTAAGGAAGAAATAAAGAAAGAAATTAAAGACTTCCTAGACATCAATGAAAATGAATACACCACATACCCAAACTTATGGGATACTATGAAAGCAGTGCTAAGAGGGAAATTCATAGCACTGAATGCCCACATAAAGAAGCTGGAGAAATCTCACGCTAGTGACTTGACAGCACACTTGAAAGCCCTTGAACAGGAAGAAGCAAAGTCTCCCAGGAGGAACAGAAGCCAGGAAATTGTCAAATTGAGAGCTGAAATCAATAAAATAAAGACAACAATACAAAGGATTAATGAAACAAAGAGTTGGTTCTTTGAGAAGATCAACAAGATAGACAAGCCCGTATCCAAACTAACCAAAAGACAGAGGGAGAGCATTCAAATTAACAAAATCAGAAATGAAAAGGGGGACATAACAACAGACAATGAGGAAATCCAGAGAATCATCAGGTCTAACTTCAAAAACCTCTACTCCACAAAACTGGAAAATCTAAAACAAATGGATAATTTTCTGGATAGGTACCACATACCTAAGTTAAATCAAGACCAGATAAACCATTTAAATAGTCCAATAACCCCTAAGGAAATAGAATCAGTCATAAAAAGTCTCCCAACTAAAAAAAGCCCTGGACCTGATGGTTTCACTGCAGAATTCTACCAGCTCTTCAAAGAAGACTTAATACCAATACTCTTTAAATTGTTCCACACAATAGAAGCAGAGGGCATATTACCAAACTCCTTCTATGAGGCTACAATTACCCTGATTCCTAAACCAAACAAAGATGCAACAAAGAAAGAGAACTACAGACCTATCTCCCTCATGAACATTGATGCAAAAATACTCAATAAAATTCTGGCAAACAGACTCTAAGAACACATCAAAACAATTATCCACCATGATCAAGTAGGCTTCATCCCAGGGATGCAAGGGTGGTTCAACATACAAAAGTCCGTCAATGTAATACACCATATAAACAAACTCAAGGAAAAAAACCACATGATCATCTCACTAGATGCAGAAAAGGCATTTGACAAAATCCAACACCCCTTCATGATAAAGGTCTTGGAGCAATTAGGAATACAGGGAACATACCTAAACATAATAAAGGCCATCTACAGCAAGCCAACAGCCAACATCATATTAAATGGAGAGAAACTCAAAGCAATACCACTAAAATCAGGAACAAGGCAAGGCTGTCCCCTTTCCCCCTACTTATTCAATATAGTACTTGAAGTTCTAGCAGAGCTATAAGACAACATAAAGAGATTAATGGGATACAAATTGGAAAGGAAGAAGTCAAGCTCTCCCTATTTGCCGATGACATGTTGGTATACATGAGTGACCCCAAAATTCAACCAAGGAACTGATACAGCTAATAAAAACCTCCAGCAACATTTCAGGATACAAGATCAACTCAAAAAAATCAGTAGCCCTTCTATATACAGTAGACAAACAGGCTGAGAAGGAAATCAGAGATACATCACCCTTTACAATAGCCATAAATGTTATAAAATACCTTGGGGTTATGCTAACTAAGCATGTGAAGGACCTATATGACAAGATCTTTAAGTCCCTGAAAAAAAAAATTGAAGAAGATGTCAGAAAATGGAAAGATCTCCCATGCTCATGGATAGGCAGGATTAACATAGTAAAAATGGCAATCTTACCAAAAGCAATCTACAGATTCAATGCAATTCCCATCCAATTACCAAGACAATTCTTCACAGATCTGGAAAGAATAATACTCAACTTCATATGGAAAAACAAAAAATCCCAGGATAGCCAAAAGAATCCTGTACAATAAAACAACCTCTGGAGGCATCACAATTCCTGACCTCAAGCTCTACTATAGAGCTACTGTAATAAAAACAGCTTGGTACTGGCATAAAAACCAACATGTGGACCAATGGAATCGAATTGAAGACCCGGACATTAACCCGCACACCTATGAACATACAATTTTTGACAAAAAAGCCAAAAATGTACAATGGAAAAAAGAAAGCATCTTCAACAAGTGGTGCTGGCATAACTGGATGTCAATGTATAGAAGGCTGCAAATAGATCCATATCTGTCACTGTGCACAAAACTTAAATCCAAGTGGATCAAAGACCTCAACATAAACCCAGCTACTCTGAACCTGATAGTAGAGAAAGCAGGATGTGCTCTTGAACACATTGGCACCGGAGATCACTTTCTAAATATAATAACACCAGTAGCACAGACACTGAGAGAAACAATCAATCAATGGGACCTGTTGAAACTGAGAAGCTTTTGTAGAGCAAAGGACATGGTCAACAAGACAAAGTGACAGCCTACAGAATGGGAAAAGGTCTTCACCAACCCCACATCTGACAGAGGGCTGATATCCAGAATATATAAAGAACTCAAGAAATTAGACATCAAAATGCCCAACAGTCCAATTAAGAAATGTGCTATAGAACTAAACAGAGAATTCTCCACAGAGGAAGTTCAAATGGCTAAAAGACATTTAAGCAATTGCTCAACATCCCTAATTATCCGGAAAATGCAAATCAAAACGACTCTGAGATACCACCTTACACCTGTCAGAATGGCTAAGATCAAAAGCACAGAAGACAGCTTATGCTGGAGAGGATGTGGAGCAAGGGGAACTCTCCTCCACTGCTGGTGGAAATGCAAGCTTGTACAGCCACTTTGGAAATCAATATGGTGCTTCCTTAGAAAATTGGGAATCCATTTCCCCCAAGACGCAGCTATAGCACTCTTGGGCATATACCCAAGGTATGCTCAATCATACCACAAAGACATTTGCTCAGCTATGTTCATATCAGCTTTGTTTGTAATAGCCAGAACCTGGAAACAACCTAGATGCCCTTCAACTGAAGAATGGATAAAGAAAATATGGTACATATACACAATGGAGTACTACTCAGCAGAGAAAAACAGTGACATCATGAGGTTTGCAGGCAAATGGATGGATCTAGAAAAAAATCATCCTGAGTGAGGTAACCCAGACTCAGAAGGACAAACACAGTATGTACTCACTCATAGGAGGATACTAGATGTAAAACAAAGATGACTAGACTGCTACACAACTCCAGGGAGGCTACCTAGAAAATGGGACCCTAGGAAAGTCTCAATGACAGAGAAATGGATGAGATCTACATGAACAACCTGGATGACAGTGGGAGTAATGAAGGGCAAGATTTGAGGGAAAGAAAGCTTAGGGGAGCAGGAGATCCCAGCTGGATCAAGAACAGAAAGGGAGAATGAGGAATAACAGACCATGATAAATGAAGACCACATGAGACCAGGAATAGGAAGAGTGCTCATGAGGTCCCCAGAAATCCACAATGATACATCCTCTGTAGTCTGCTGGCAATGGTCAAGAGAAAGCCTGATCTAACCTAGTCTGGTGATCAGATGGCCAAACACCCTAACAGTCATCTTGGAACTCTCATCCAATAACTGATGGAAATGGATACAGAGATCCTCAGCCAGGCCCCAGGTGGAGCTCCAGGTGTCCAACTGTCAAGAAAGAGGAGGGTCTGCAAGAGAGTGAATTGTTGAATCCAAGATTGCAAAAAGCACAGGGACAAATAGCCAAATGAATGGAAGCACATGAATTATGAACCAAAGGCTGTGGAGCCCCCAGCTGGATCAGGCCCTCTGGAAAAGTGAGACCATTGACTAGCTTGATCTGTTTGGGAGGCATCTAGTCTGTGGGACCAGGATCTGCCCTTAGTGCATGAGCTGGCTGTTTGAAACCTTGGGCTTACACAGGGACACTTTGCTCAGTCTGGAAGGAGGTGACAGGACCTGCCTGTACTGAATCTACCAGGTTTAAATGAATCCACAGGGGTGCCTTGATCCTGGAGGACATGGGAATAGAGGGGAGGGGCTGGGGGAAAGTGGGGGTGGGAGCAGGAGGGGGGAGGGCAGGGGAACCCATGGCTGATGTATAAAATTTAAAACACATAATAATAAAGAAAAAATTATTTATTAAAAAAGAAAAGAAAACCCCTGCAGTATTGTCTTCCAGCATCTGTTTCCCTCCCTGAGGGCTCATTCCTGTTTCCTTGGAGGCTGTGATGAATCTTTCAGTGGGGACCAATGTCTTTCCTCTACACCTGGGCCTGATCCCTGGAGGAAGTGCTTGGCCACTGGGATAGCCACATCTTATAAGAAACTGCTAATGGTCTTGACATTCACTTTGTAACTCCCAAAAGATCCTTTTGAAATGCCTACTATGAGCCAGACCAGAGCTGATGCCCTGAGTTGAGCCCTCAGAGGATACTCAGCCTGCTCCTCCAAGATACTTGCAGCCCCCTGGGTGGAAGTATAACTGGAAAATGGAAGATATCATCCAAGCCCTTCTTCTGATCCAGACCAAATGGACCAAAGCTGCATCTGGGTCAATGCCAGAACCCTTCTTTCAGCAAATCAGCTCTCTAACACAGCCTCTCTCAGACACACACCCTCCCTCTAAGCTCTGTATTCTCCCAAGTTGTACTTGCTTTGGGCCAACAGTGACATTGTGACTCTGCTTGCAGCAGGAATAATGTAACAGTGAGCTGCCAGAATGCCTGTCTTCTGGAGGCTCAGAGATAAGCACACGGTGGGGGCAGGGAGACTCACATAAAGAGCAATGGCTGTTTTATCCGTTGGCAGCAGTGACTTTGTTAGCAGTGTTTGCATTTTATCCTCAGGAATCCCTGAAAAGGAGCAGGTATTGCCTTCATTTTACACTGGAGGAAATGGAGTTAGAGCCACAAAGTTCTTTAGCTAGCAGTCCCATAGTCACTGAGGGGGAGATGGTGGATCTGAAACAATCCTGAGGTGCCTGCTCTCACCAGCCAGCTTCCCACAGAGCTCTTGCCCTGTGGTGACTCAGGCACCACTATACTCAAAAGTTAAGCCTCCTCACTAAGTTGCTGTGATATCTGAGCATGAGTGCAGGGGGAAACTATTGAAAATATGAAATCGTTTAGATGAGGTGTAACCCTTTTCCGTATTGAAAGGGAGACTTATTAAAACAAATACAGCCCTGGATCATGATGCCACTCACCTTTGGGAGTCGTTTCATTCTGGTCCATCCAGGGTTCTTACTTGCTCTTCCAGTGATGCATGGTGGCACATGGCATATCGCAGCCATCAGCTCACATCTCAAAACCTTAGCCAGACTGTCAAAGCCTCTCTGGGGGTCTTTGCTTCTGTGCCCAGAAGTTATGCAAAGAAAGGTTCTAAAAAGGCACCCTCCTCCCAAGTTCCCACATAAGCCTACTGCAAGTCTTCAAGAGAATAGCCTGATGGCAGATTGTGTCTCCTACCTGCCTGGGAGCTGATAGGAACATGAGGAATGAGCATAGTGCTGTTCTACTCAACTCCATTTTAATTGAAAATTATGTCTAAAATTGCTGCCAATCTGCACCCTGTTTATCTACCTCCTTTCAGGGTATGTGGATTTATTCATCTGCTCATATTAAAAGCCCCACTACTGCCCATAAATATGCACAGGTTTCTATTTGCTTGTACAGTAAATATCATAAGGATCTTAATTAAATTAAAATGAAGTTCAAGGATGGCTGTCCACTGATGATCTATCACACATGAATCATGTCTGTAAAAACCATCATCCCAAACACGGCTGTTCTTGTATAAATATTTTTTTCCTCCTTCATTCTAAATTGCAGAAGGGAGAATCTCCTAATGGATTTATGGCTTATCAGTAAGTTTCAGGGAAGATGCAGATGGATGGCTTCTCTCCAATAGAGTATTCATTTAAGACAATCGACCGCAGTCCAATCCCGCAGTCTATTTGTTTTGGTAAACTGGAGTGCCCACAATTACTCACTTTATTTTTAAGGGAAACATATCACCTTCATAGATGTAGATGCTCCACTTCCTAGATTTTCTTGAGCAAGATGTGTTTGTAGAGGCATTTTTAAAGTAAAAGTGCCCATTTCATCTCCTAAGCATTCATTTTCTCCCTTGAGGGTGCGACACAGTCTGAAGATGCAAGTTTGAATAAAATTGGGTTTATATTGTAAAGTAAGAGGCAGTCAAGCATAAGCATGACTCAGAATGACTTGCAAATTAGGTGATGAAATGGCCAGTCTTCTCAGAAGGCCCTCCTCCTCCGACACCACCGCCTCTAGCAGTTTCAGCAGAAATAGGTCAGCCAGCACCAAGTGTGAGAGCTTGGGGACCCCTGCTAAGAGCTGTGTGTTCCAACTCTTGCTAGAGGGCTGGACCATCAGCCCACAACAGCGGAGGTTCTGTGTACCTGCCTAGTCCCAGAGACTGGATGGCCTGTAGCATCTGCTCAAAAATAGGTTGTCTGACTTTCTCTGCACTACCAGGACATTTCTGAGGGGTTCAGAGGGATGTGACTCTGAGCAGGTTCTGGCTCTACCTAAACATGGCCAGGAAGTGCAGTTTTGGGAGTAGGGTGTGTGTGTGTGTGTGTGTGTGTGTGTGTGTGTGTGTGTGTGTGTGTGGTGTGATTTTCTGTAACTACTTTGTAAAGAAATACAAGGAAAAGTTTGATTTAAAATTTACTTACTACTAGAGACTGAGAATAATTCCAGAGGAAGGGCTTAACTTCCAAGTCTAAGTTGACACCGCTTTAAGAGTGACATACTCACACCTTTCTGACCAGAATGGGAATGGAGTCGTTGTATGGGTACAGAGTTTTTTCCAATGACTAGGACATAAATACAGATGGATCATGTGGCTGAAACTGAAGTTTCAAGAGAAAGCTCTTAAAGTATCATTTTTTTTAAAAAAAAAGAATTATGACCAGAGAAAAGAAATAAATTGCCTTTACAAAGTTTGTTTTCCTGGAGAATAAAGTATTAAGTGTCCACTGAAGTGTTCTGTTTAGTGGCAGATGACTATTTCACTGAGGAAAAATGTACCTGGACTTTACTGAGAGACATATCCCTTACTGTCTCCTGCCAGTTCTGCATAGGAGACACAAGAAGTATCCACAGCAGTGACTCTCAAAAGTGACAGAGGAGGCTATACATGTACCGGGTGCTTCACTGTTGCTTGAGCTTTAGAAAAGTCTTCCTTCACATTAGAGGTGACCGTAGCAGTGAGGGTCCCTCCCAAGGTCCTGCTTCTCCCCAAGTATCCAGGAAGGGCCCTGTGAGACCCACAGTGATTCCACTGAGAGGCTATAGTTTGTGTGCCCGAGACATGAAGACAAGAAGGGATATTTGCTCTGTCAAAGAAGTGGTCAGGCTCAGCTCCATTGCAATTATGCTTGTCTGAATTCATAGTGTCACCCAACACACAGAAAACAAATACTGAACTCCTGTCATCCTCATGAGGAGAAATAAAAGCCCCCTTTGTATTGAAGCTTGAAATAAGATGTCATGCAAGAAGTCACACAAAATTCAGAACCAAAGGAAGAGCTATGATTGCCAGGTGTGCTTGACACAACCCTGGGCCTATCTGGGAAGGGAAAATCTTAACTGAGAAAATGTTTCCATAAGATAGACCTGAAGTCAAATCTGTGGGGCTATTTTCTTGATAAAAGGTTGATGTGGAATGGTCCAGGTCACTGTGAGTGGTGCCACATATAGGCAAGTGCTCCTAAGTTGTATAAGAAAGCAGATTAAGCAAGCCTACAGGAGCAAGCCAGTAAGTACATCCCTCCACCGTCTCTGCTTCAATTCCTGCCTCCAGGTTCCTGCCCTGACTTCCTTAGATGATGAACTGTGATGTGATGTATAAGATGAAATAAACCCCTTCTTCTATAAATTGCCTTTAGTCATTGTGTTTTATCACAACAATAGAAACCTAAGACACCAGGTGATGTGGTATCTTCTAACCACCGCACTTTTCCATCAGAAGAGTAAGAAAAGCCTCCAGGCTTCTGTGTGCCCAGTCTCTGTGAACTTTCTCTCACACATCCACATGAAACCTCCATTCAGCAGCTGTAGTAGTAGCCATCCCATTTCCTGGAAGGAACGCATGCTCCTATGTTCTCTCCTCTACGCATGAAAATATCAGGGAACTGTTTGGTAAGAGAGAAGGGATCAAGGAACAGAGAAACAAGAAAGAGGACCTAAGAGTAGGTATGATCAGGTAACTTGTATCTGTGTAGGAAAATGTCATCATGAAAGCTGTTGGTTAGTTCAATGAATATACACTAACAAATAAGAGAATAAAACCAAGTCAATACAGTTTCAAGTTTAGATAGTGATATGTGAAAGTATTTTAATTATAGTCAATGAAATTACTTTTGAACTGTTGTAATAACTATAATTTCTATGAGAGAGGAAGAGAGAGAGACAGAGAGAGAGAGAGAGAGAGAGAGAGAGAGAGAGAGAGAGCATACCACTAGCCACTGAGTGCTTACATGGTATTTTAAACATGGTTTCTGGATTCTCTTAGTCATAAGGCCATATGTCTATCCCCCATACTATTGGGGGAGCTGTAATAAGAGATTGCATTAGCACTGTTTTAGTATAACTTCAGACACAAGCTTTGGGGCAATAAAAGCCTAGACATGTTATGGGGCTGAACTTGCATCTCAATGGGAGAGAAGAGGAATGAATAGTCTTGTTGCAGCATCTCTGGCCAGACATCACAGCGGTGAAACCTCTCCTGGTCTCCATGAAGATCCCCTGAAGAAGCACATGCCTGTGCTGGTCTCTCATCTGACTCATTGCCTTAAGAACATGTGTTCTAACCTTTACATTTTACTTCCTTAGACCCAGATAGGCATTTTTGTCAGCACAACTCCATTGAAACCCTGTGAACAGCTCATCTGTGCAGCCTCCCCTGGGTTTACCTCTGTGTTGTCAGTGATGGACTGAGTAGTGAACACCCTACCCCCATTTTCACCCCAGCTCCCTCAGATAGTATGTCTCCACCCCTACTCTCCTCCATCACCTTGTTGTTACTGACCCATCCTTCCTTGGCTACCATTTCAGTCCCTGTAGTGTCCTTTCTGCAGGGAGAAATCAGAGGAGATATGAGTAAAGCGTACATGAGCATTAGGTGATGCTGAAATTCCATAGCACTTTGCCTGTATCTTGCAGTAAGGATTCTCAGACTGGATACTGTATAGTCCCATGCATCCAGCTGCAGGTGAGGATTCTTAGACTGGACACTGTGGAACCTTGTATATCCATACTGCTGCAGGCAAAAAATGTCAAACTTGATACTATAGAGTACCATGCATGGATTTACTTTAAAGAAAAAATGTCATGTAAATTACAAAGTATAAAATTCACCTAACTTTGTGAAATTGCTACTGTAACCTAGTGACATAATACTTCAGTCCATCCAACAAAGAGCCCCTGGGAGCAGCTATAGTTAAGTCCTGATCCCAGCACCAGACTAGAGAAAGCACTATCCAACTTCTGGTTCAGTAGAACTGCCCATTCTGGGTGTTCTCCATGAACAAAATCACACACTGTACATGTTTTCTGTCTCTGGGAGTCATGCTTTTACAGTTTACACAAGCTACAGGATGGTGCCCAGGTAAGTAGGGACCTCCATCCAGTGACGCCCCATATACATTCAGACATCAAGCATGCTGGCCACCAGCCTTCCTTCCACAGTGAGCTGGGGCTCGTCCAATGAGTTGGCTTGTTTTTGTCCACAAAATCTTATCTTCCTATTTTTACTGTCTTCAATATGTTTCTACTTCTGGCTGCTTCAGCATCTCTGAACTCACAACCTTGGGCCTTTACAGAACGTCTCCCACCCCATGTTTTCTCCTGCTCAGACCACAATGTACAGTAAGACTTGCCCTGTCTCTGACTGCTCCCTGAACACTGTAGTGGGTGAAGTCAACTCAGTGTGTAGAACATTGAAACAGACAGCAGAGAGAAGAGAACAAGCAAGTCCAAAGGCACCACACGAATGCACACTCACAAACAAGAGCCCTCTTGATGTGATGGGGCCAGGAGTCTGCACTGAGTGAAGGAAGGGTGACTGCTGGGAGACAAGCTCTCACCATGTGACACCCTCCTGCTGCAGCCTTGGATACTGCTCCTCCTGGGAAAATGTACAGGCAGATGTGGGGGAGCCCAAGCTCAAAATTACATCACTGGTCTCTGCTCATAGCTAGGGGATGATGGCCATGGTCCCCAGGGACAGTGCTCATGGCACTTAGATTAAGAGTCACAAGGTACATGGTGGGCTCAGGAAGAGACCAATGGAGCAGGCATTCAGTCTGCTGAGGCAGCTCCATGAGAGGCTTCTGTATTAGGCACTTCTTTTCATTATTGAGACCAAATATCCAGTAAGATGCAATTTAAGGGGCCAGGACTAATTATGGTTTCAGAAGATACGGTCTATGACATCAGGGAGGCACAGCAGCAGGAGCATGGTCCCAGTGAGTAAGTGAGTGCTGATGCTCCTGACACTTGCTGGGAAGCTGGAGTTGAGCCTGGGAAAAGGTTGTCCTGGTATCACAGCTGTCTTCCCTGGACACTCTGGAGTTATTGGCCGCTTGGTTCCTTCTGTTTTGTGGATGGATGGGTTCTAGAGCTGAAGCTTCCATGAAGGGCTGATGAGGCTGTAGCAAAGAAATAGCTGGGATAAAGTGATGCTCAAGGTCCTGCTTGCTCTGCCCTGGGAAGGAACATATTCTCAGATTGCATGCATGGTCCTTTTATGCGGCCAGGGCACACACTCCTCTGGTTTTGACATCAATGTGCTAGCTGCATCTGGTAGCAGTCATCTCAGTGGCAGGGAGACAGGGCTCCTGAGAGGTGTCTTCTTATTGCTGTCACCTTGTGGATAGAAGGAATGACTGAGTGACTTCTGTGAAGAAAACTGGAGATGGGAGAGACAGCAGGGGGAGAGGAAGGCTTCTGTGGGGGCACTTTTTGCAGCTCCGCTGCACCTCCTTTATCACCTGTGCCCTGCAGTTGAGAGCCCCAGCGACGAGAACAGTGACTGCCAAGTACCTGGGTATCCTGGCAGTAGGAAAGGGCTTAGGTGCAGAATTCAGCACAGTCGATGGCTACTTGCCATCTTTATCTCCATGTGGCAGATGGGGAAACAGGCTTATTCGTCTGACAAAACTTTCAGAGAGTGGGAGGGGAAGATGACATGCCTCACCTCCTTACTGTGGCACCAAAGCCATTGTTCCTTCCTTTCTCCTGCATTCTTGGATTCACTCACCAGTCACTGCTAAGACACCCTGGGTACCACACACAGTGTCAAGTAAAGGAAATGCAGGAAGTAGTCCCCCACCCCTTTCTCTAGGCACAGGCTCCTGACAGACCAGACAGCAAAGGGGTGGCTCATCTCCCTCTCCCCTCACCATGGCCACTCCTTCTGGCTTCCTCTGCTGACCTGGTCATTTGTTGATGCCAGGGCACATGACTGAGTCTTGTCACATGGCTCTAAATGAATCAGTGATAGCATGCAGGCTTTGAGTCACCTGTGTAGTTCAGGTTCATTTATGCCTCTCGTGGACTGGGATGCTGACAATTTTACCAACAGCTTGTGAAAGTGAGGTCACTTTTCTGGACCTACATTCTTTCACCTCTCCAGACTCTGTCTTTTTTCAGCCAGATTTTCTCTCAATGGCCAATAGAGGACCCTGAAGCCATAGAATCTGCCTATGGAGGTTCCCATCACCTCCAGGTAGGAAGTCACTTATGTGCTGAGTGGCATGACAGTCTGGCATTCTGTGTGACAGACTCCCATTTTAGTAGGTTGTTCTTCTTACAGGATCAGCACACATACACAACCTTGACCCTCTTGGCAGAGAGGCCTTTCCTGTCAGTCCTGGGGTCCTAGGCCAGGCAGTAAGAGTTTGAACATGACATTGCTCATCACTGCAATGACAGATAATGTATATCCTCTGTGGGTCAGTCTCCATCCCCAGCCACTCCTCCTCTGTCCCCTCCCCTCCTTTCAGCCATGTTTACACAGACCTTGGTGCAGAGGGCACTGGTAGTTAATCATAGAAGGGTGATCTAGTGAAGGCCATGTGATGGTGCCCTCACAGATGGTGAGAAAGCACACCTTCTCTTCTCCTTCCTTCTCTTTCTGCTACCCAAGAAAAGCAGCAAGTCATTTTCAGTGCCCTGTAATATTGTGTTGACTTTGCCTGCCTGGGTACCTTCTCCACAGAGCAGTGACGATAGGGACCAAGAGCCCTGGCCATCCCAGGGCTTGGAATTTGTGTGACAATGATTCACATTGTAGGAAAGAACAGATTTCATTCAGGACCTAGGCCCACAGGAGAAAAATTTGGGACCAAGGACATGTGCAAGGTGGGGTGCTACACCCAAGGTGGGGGGCATAGATTTGAAGGTCCCAATAAGTATCAAGAGTGGGAGTTATTGCTCACACAACCTGCTATGATTTGCTGGAAGTGGACCAAGCTAGTCAGGCTGAAAGAGAGAAGGTCAGGAATTTGCTCAGATACTGAAGGCGCATGGAGAAGCTCAGAGCATGACTAAGGTAATTCAGCAAGATTCTTACCAGAACTAGATTCTGCAGGTCCAGCCAGAGTGGGGGAAAGGAGCAAGGTGGAAGTCTGATGGAGAAGGACTCAAGGAACTCTGACTAGAGTGGGAGTATTTGTAGGAAGGAAGGAAGGAAGGAAAGAAAGAAAAGGAGGGAGGGAGGGAGGGAGGGAGGGAGGGAGGGAAGGAGGAAGGAAGGAAGGAAAGAAAGGGAGGGAGGGAGGGAGGGAGGGAGGAAGGAAGAAAGATGGAAGGAAAGAAAGAAACAAACAAAGGAATAAAGGAAAAAAGAAAGGAAGGAAGGAAGAAAGAAAGAATAGATAGATAGATAGATAGATAGATAGATAGATAGATAGATAGATAGATAGGGAAAAGCAGAAAGGGAGAGGAGAGGGGAACAAAACACCACTGCCGGGGTGGGTGTTTGATGGAATGGTAAATTGACAGAGAAGTTAATTAACAGTTGAGTCGATGGATGTGAAGCAAGGACCCTGGTACAAACTGCTATAAAATGAATAGAGTAAGTAAACAAATAAGTAGATGAATGAGTGAGTGGATGGATGAATGAGAATGAATGAATGAGTAAACAATTCTACATCAGATTCAGAACACTTCAGATCAGCCTTTTAAGTAGCAAATTCAAAACTAAATGAATACAAAACAGAAAGATTAGCCATCTTGTCTGTGAATTTATAAATGAGTCGTCACTCTATGTCAACTCTCCTTGTCTCACTTTGACCCTCACCGTAGCAGCACAGTCTGGGAAGCAGTTAAAGATGGTCTAGAAGAGACATTTGTCTTTCCTCTCATTCAGAAAGCTTTTCAGAAGCTCTCAACATGGAGGACCATCCACAGAGGAGGCACATGCACACTGTGCTGGGTCCTGGTCTATTAGTTTTCAGGAGAAAATTGACATTTACTTTTTGAAAACCTGCCTCTGTCCTTGAGGGGTACAGAAGGGAAGAGAGTACAACTCCTCCCCCACACCACCAGCACACCTGAGAAACGGCAAATCACACACCAGGAGAGCCCTTCCCCTTTCTCGGAGACTGGACTCAGCATGTCCTGAGTTTACATTAAAAATGCCCTATGTTCTGGGTAACGCAGGCTAGATCCACAGGAGGTTTCCCTCCTCCCTAGGAACAGGTAGCACTGTGTGGGCATTCACACAGTTCAGAACTGTTGATTTAGGAGAAACAGTGTACAGTATCTCACAAATTAATCACCTCCTTCTACAGTCAGCAGGCCCACAAGTTCACTCAAATCTTTACCCAAAGGGAAGGAAGGAGGTATGCACAAAGGCCTGTGTATGAACATCCAGACTGAGCCCAGGCTCCCCATAATGGGCAGAAGAGAACACTCTGGGCTGTTGTGATGGCAACTAACCCTGGAAATCCCATGGTGTACAGAAAACAGAGTCTCAACTATGCTGCTGAGGCTCAAAAGAGAAAGCCAAAAGGCAGAGTCTGCATCTGGTTAAATGGTGATGTAGCAAGTGAATCTGTGCCATGCTGGCTGGAAGATGAGCTGTGGAGCCTGAGCTGGGGCAGGGCAGGTGCTTGGGACAGACTGGAGAGGAGGAAAGATGGCCCACCTAGAAGTTGAACTGTTTTCTGTCCACTTTTACCAAATTTTTCTTTGGATGTTTCAATCATGTGAAGTAATTTTCAAAAGCAGACTGTCTGTGTCTGGAACCTGGCACAGGCTTTGAGAGCCCTGTCTGAGACCTTGTTGCCTTAACCATATGCTAACCCTGGCCCAGGCCACCACTCCCAACAGAGCATCATTCTCCACTCATTTGGTCTCAGGAGAATCCTAGAAAGCCTTCTGGGGCTGCAACCCAGTATGAAACGGTCTCACTGTTGCAAACAGAACTGGGACTGGCCTGGGCTGTCCCCAAAGGACGCTACTTTCTTGTCCTTCCTAAAGACAGGATCCTGATTCTCCCCATCAGAGCAGGGAACTCTCCAGGAAGAGGTTTGCACTAGCCCCAGAAGATACACTCTTGTTGTTTTAGGTATGTGCTTTTGATAGATTGTATTTGTTTATTCAATTGTTTTTAATTGACACATAGTGGCTTTCTATATTTATTGGGTACAGCATGACATTGCAACACATGCTTACCAGTATAATGATCAGATCTGGATAATTGGAACATCAATCAGTTCTGACACTCATTGTTTCTTGGTACTAGGAAGAGTGAAAATCCCCTTTAGGAGCTATTTGGAAGTTCCCTGATTGTGGCCAGCCATAGTACTAACATTGCACTGAAACATATTAACATTTGTGTAACTGCACCCCTGGGTTCCCTGGCCACCCATTTCCCATCCTCCTCCCCAACACCTCTCCCATTTCTGACAATCATGGCTGTCCTCTCCCTCTTTGACAATACATATATTGCACTTAGAGACCTGGGCAGACAAGTCAGATGTGAACAAATTTTGCTCACCATAAAGAGCCACCAGATCAGGGGGCTATACATCATACCTGCCTAAATCCCAGAGTTCTCTTATGCTTTGAGCTCCCTCCATAGCAAACCCTGTGTGCTTCAAAGAGCACCCATCTGCATGGTAGTGGCTGGCCTACATGTCACCCCACACTCACACCTCCTCTTCCTACTGAATGGAAACTCCTGAGGAAGCAGGGGGGACCTCTGCTGCTGCTGCTGCTGCCTGCTGGGAAAACTGGCATCTGAAACAAACAGGAAGGAGAGAGAGGCTGACAAGCTTCACTTTCAAGGTCATTACAAGCCCACTGTCTAGTCAGGATTTCTTGGCAATTCTATTCCTCACTACAGGGCTTTCAAAGAACTAGTTTTCCAGACTCAGAGGTATGCAGAGGCCACATGAATGCTGATTTCTCCTTCACTGACTGTGGCTTGCCAGAGGTCAGGCCCACATGTCACACCACAGGCTCTCCACAGCAGGCTCCAGGGCTCTGATGGCTGCTTGGACACACCTGCCTGTGGTTCTCCCACTTACCCACTACAGCCTCTCCAGGGTGCAAAAACATATGGCCAATGAATGGCAAGGAAGGGAACAGTGGAGTGTCAACTAAGCTGGAGAATCCTGGGAAACAAAGTGCTCAGTTGTCGAAACCAGGGCTCAGCGTATATTTTCTGTGAAGGTCAATATGGTGACAACTATCTTCAGCTTGTCGATGACACAAAAAAGACTGGATTTTGTCAGGGAGCTTAGTTTTCTGGCCCCTATTAAGTTTGAGGAGTACCTTTTAATGTAACAATCCATGAGAGCATGGGAGCGCAAAAGGAGGAGGCCTTGGAGTCCTGTCTACCTCTTTCTTGTCCTGCCCTATCCCTGACTCACCTCCTGGATCCCAGCCCCACACAGGAAGGGAAGTAGATAACATGTGAGAAGGACTTGGTCTATAGAACTCAAGCATAAGAATGCTGCCATCTCCCTTTGTTTCTCTGCTGGAACGAAGGTTCCAGATACTATCTAGCTGACCTAGATCCCACAGAAATGAGGAGGGGCATCTCCCCACTAGGTAGATGAGTAGAAGGCCATTTCAGAGTCCCCTGGAGGTCAACTTCCCATGGTCTCTCAGGTCTCCATCCTTCCTATGCTTGCTTGGATCACACTAGGCATGGTATCACTCTTTCTGTGGGCCACCCATATGGAAAAGAGCATGAGCCAGTCTCTTCAGACACAAAAAAAAATGCATAACATCCATTGAACATCACAACAATGGGAAGTCTCTAGCCTTAGCACACAGGAGAGCAGGCTGTAGCCACAACTTACTGTCTGAAGTCAGATGGATGAAGCTTCTCTCTAAATGACCTATGGACCTAAGTCATGGCAATGAGGGCCAGTTTTTGCTTTTGTTTTTCTTTACACTGCACAAGGCCCTGGGGGTACATCACTAGGTTATGCCACCAATGGTGGTTATTTTTAATTGTCAACTTGATACCAATTTAGAATAACCTGGGAAGAGAGTTTTAGTAAGTGCCGTTCTAGATCTGGTTGGCTTGTACTCTGTGAACAATTGCGTTAATTGTCTTAATTGAGGTGAGAAGACCCACTCATTGTGGCTGGCACCACTCAATAGCTGGGGTTCCTTATTTGCACAAAATTAGAAAAAGTGAGCTGAGCACTAAGCATACTGCATTCATTCTCTCTCATCTTCATTGTGGATGATGGTTGCTTCAGTTCTGCATTGACTTCCCCCAAATAATGGACCATGATCTGGAATTGTAAGCTAAATGAGTCCCTTCTCTCTTGAAGTTGATTCTGTTGATTATTTTATTACAGTAGCAGAAGTGAAGCTAAGACATCATCTAGCCATATAGCTGGAGCCTGACATCATCTCCTGAGATTACCATCAAGGACCTGAGATGCAGATTCCTCTGTCTCTCAATGGGAAACAGAGTGGAAAGCTTCTAATGGAGCCCCACTTGTCTCAAACCCATGATGCTGCCGTCTAGACTAGCAGACATGCCACTGGATTCTGGAATATGCATGATTCCTTCAACATCAGGGAAGGCCAGTGACGGGGGCTCAAACAAACTGGGCAAGTAGTTCCCCACATGGTCCTCCCTTGAACAAGGCACAGGCTACACAAAGGACCACAGATAAGCACTGCATTTTGTGTAGGGCAGCCATGAGACTCTATGTGACCTTTACTAATTGAGGCCAGCAAGCTCAGTGGAGTGTGGCCTAGTCATGTTCTCACATGCTATCCCATGGCTTATTCCAGAAGCTCTCTGCTAACCCTCACCCCCAGGCTGAGCCCTCCTCTTAGAGTTTGAGTTACAGAAACTACCAGTTCAGACCACCAACTGCTTGGAGTTTCCTGTAAGAGCTTCATGTTGGGCCATGGCTTTGTAAGGCTGGGACTTAAAAGCCACTGGTTGACTATACAGCAAAATCTTGGTTTCATGACGCTGGCAAATTTTCTCCTGAAGGATCTCTCTTGGGGCCACTGCCCTTTGGAGTCTAGTGGCATGACGTTCTAAGTCGCCAGCACTGCCGAACTTGAAATGCACTGAACACCATCCACCCTCACATTCTCAAACATGAAGTATCTGCTTCCACCTGTACCCCAGGCATGTTTGAGAGAATTTTATTTGTAAAACCAGAAGCTAATTGGTGTTGTGTTTAGAAAAACCTATACTGCTGAAATCTCAGAAATACATGAGCAGCAGGTGCCTAATGGTGACTCTGGGTCAAGAAAGGCCAGGTAAGTCGCTCCTACAAAAAAAAAATCCTTAGTTAGCATGTACTGGGAAGGCTGGATCCACAAGTATTTGCAATGATTTAAATGTATGCAGCTTGCACATATGCTGATTAAAGAATAAGTCATCCACTGATTTTAACGGCTTGAAATTTGGAAAATCAACTCTTTCCTCGGAGTATGATGTGAGAATTAGGCTTTGGTGGTTGTTGAAACGATTCAAGTATCTCAGCAAATGCCAGCTGCTGTCACAAGGCCAGGGACAGCACAGCCTCCACCACTTTGCAGTGAGGTAGATTCCTGAGGGAGGCCTTAGTCCAAATCCGCCAAGGTAGGGAAGGCCCCAAGTGACACAGTATACCCTTAGCTGTTGCTTTATCCACTTCTCCTTCGGGAGAAATGACCTTTGCAAGAGAAACTGTTGGCAAACAGTTTGGCTTCTCTACCCCCATTCCTATAAAACACCTGCAATTCTTCATTCTGAAGGAGGCACGTTTATCAGCTCAGCTGTGTTTTCAGCCAAATAGAATGTTCTGGGGCCAGATGGGAAAATCTTCCTCGTGGGAATTATTCAGATTTCCACAGTATTTCTGAGACATTTCCCAGCAGTCTTCAGCCGAAGGCAACTTTTCCAGACTCACACAGGGTTTATGTGTATGGGGAGAGGGCTTCCAGTATTAGAAAGAATGCCTGCTGCTGTATGCTTGGCCCACTTGCCATACCACTGACTCCCCTTGCCAGGCCCACTACTAAGCTGGGTATGGGAGGAGCTCACACCCCTGCCTGGTCCAAAGGGGCTGCAGTCTATGATTAGCTAGGGAATGAGCATTTAAAGGGGTTGAACAGGGGTGGAGACTGGGGATGAATGGAGGTGGGTTTTGTTGTTGTTCTTGTTGGGTTTTTTTGTTTTGTTTTGTTTTTTGTTTTGTTTTGTTTTTTGTTTTGTTTTTTTGTTTTTTGAGACAGGATTTCTCTGTGTAGCTTTAGTGGAATGGGGGTTATTTTGACAGCATCCCTAAGATGCAGCCCAGGAAGCTCAGAGCTTATGAGGTCAGTTCTTAATCCGTTCAGATTCATCCTTCTGTAGCCTTCTGTGTCTGCACTAACTACCTAGCCCGAGGAACTTCCTGAATATCAGCCCTGCTTACAGTGTTTTGAAGTCCAACAATATTCTGGAGGATTCTTCAAAACAAACAAACAAAAAATAAAACAGAATAACAAAACCACAAATGGTCGTGTGGTTTTCACAGAGCTACCCCTTAAGAAAGAACATCCCAGGAGAGACACCCGAGTCCACTACAGAGTGTCCCAGCCTGAGCAGCCTTGCTCGGCCATCCCATACTCCACCCTGTCTGGAGCCTGCAGAGGTGCAGGAAGGATGCCCACAGGCTCCTGATCAGCCACTGGTGGGAAGGCAGACCGGGGTGGTGTGAACACCTATGACCAGAGAACCTCATCCTCTGAACAGTGCTTGGACCATGATTCTGAAAAGGAGATTATGCTTCATCCCATACTCCTGGCAACTCACACCAGGGTACCATAATGCCTTCTGGCCAGGAGGACATTTCTGTGCAGATACAAGACTAACCTGCTTCTACTGTGCTTGTTACTCACAATCTCTGTGGCCTTAAACTTCATCTATTGATGTCTTGGCCTCAGAAATGGGACAATCAATGTCCATCTAGGTTCATGAAGAGTGCTAGCCCAAGCTTCTGAATGAACCACACTTGCAAGGGACCCCCTGTGATTTAGTGATGTTGTGCATCGGGTGGGGGGTGGACCTTGCTCCTCTGAGAACTAAATGAAATCAAATACTATGTGTGGCCCCCTTCCACAAGTCATTTTCTCTCCTGGCCTGTGTGAGGGATTTCCATTCCAACCTTAGGATCTTTGTGTGGTGCAAAAAGCATGGACAATGATACCCTGGGTCTGAGAAGCATGTTGAATGTGCCTGTCACTGGGCTACCTAAATCCTGCTCTCAGTTGAGGGGTCAGCAATCAGTCATCACCTAATGCCCTTAGCCCTTTTCCTGTTTTGGAGTCTAGCTGAGGCAGTAGCCAGCCTGCCTTGCAATCCTTCACAGTGTTCCCTGTGTTCTGGTAAGAATAGTGTCATGCAAAGGACAGACAGAGACTGTGAAGACTACATAGAGCAGGGCTGATTGCTGTTCTCCCCTTGTCAGAGTCCCCTGCATGGACTTCTACCATCACAGTTGCTGGAGAGAACCAGGCTAAACACCTGAGCAGAGGCTGGGGCACATGGCTAGGTTTAATGAAGGATATTTACCCAGGATGTGCCTGGATGGATACACTAGGAAGAGAGAGGAGAGTGGGCCAGACATTTCTGACTTGATGATGGTCTTGCTCTATGTTTGGAGCGGACTTAAGACTAGAAAGAGGTGACCTGAGGTTTCTTGGAAAGTGTCTCACAGCGCTTTCAGCTGTGGTAGTAGATATCTGCTCACAGACCCTAATAACATTCCAAAGCAGAAGTGATGAGGAGCCATGCTGACTTGGACAGGATTGTGCCAGGATAGGAGGTGGAGCCTTTGCCCAGTGTTCTAGATCTCTGAGATTCATCAGAGACTATTTGGGACTCCTCTATGAAGCCTCAGTCCCTACCAGGCTGCTCAAATGAGGAGTCCAAGTCGTATTAGTGGCTGGCCATCCACTAAGACTAGCTATGGTTGTAACTGGGTGTATAGAAAGCCTTGTGGATGAGGATTATTTCCTAGGCAGCCCCCTGCCCCAAGAAGTACCCAATCATTGCTGCTCAAGGCTAGACACAGAAAGAAAAAAAAAAGAAATCCCAGGAGACAAAAGGGAGGGGGTGAGAAGAAAGACAACAAGAGGAGCAGAGGTGGAAATGGTATGAGGGACCTGGGAGAGGTATGGCTGTTCACAAGCTTAGAGCCTGCATCCCACCTGTACAGAGGCTGTGCAACAGTTGAGAAGTAACTTGCCTCTGAATACCCAAGCTGTAAAATGCAAGTCGTCAGAATCACAGGACTTAGTGAGAGGTGAGCGTCACCTGGTAGCTAATAGTAACTAATGACTCAGTGAGCTAACCCTACACCAGGCACCTAACCGCCCACAGGAAGAAACTAACAGTCTTTTGTTTTGACATTGTTTTTAAATTTTCAGTTACTGAAAAGGAAGCCACAGTCAACCATGACCTCAATAGCAGGCAACTGGAGGCAGGGAAGAAACTGTGAAAAAGTCAAAATTAATAAGCTGGTTCATGCAGGCGGGTGAGGTGGGGAGATTCCACAGCCTTGCTGGCTGACTTCTGTTTGCATTGTCTGCATCTTCAAAAAAGTGTGCGTGTGTGTGTGTGTGTGTGTGTGTGTGTGTGTGTGTGTGTGCATCCCGTGTGTTGATAGCATGTTAAACAGATAAGCATACCTTTCTTAAAATTTTATTCATTTATTTTATGTGGTTAAACATTTTGCCTGCATATGTGTAAATGCACCAAGTTTGTGTCTTTTGCCCATTGAAGTCAGAAGAGGTCATCAGATTCCCCTGGACCTGGAGTCACAGATGATGGTGAGCCACTCTATAGGTGCTGGGAATCAAACCCTGCCTTCTACAGCTGAGCCCTCACTCCAGTCCCTAACGTACACTTTTCAATGCCTGGCTTACAAATACTTACTTCCCTGGACAGATGGTTGCAGGGAGCAGGCTGAAGATCTCCTGGGACAGTACTGAGCCCCCAGGCATGACAAGAGGTTAACCTCCTCATTCCCTTCTGTAGTGGAATAGAGACCTGAACAGCTATAGTATTAATAGGCTCAATACCTTAAATCTATTTTATGAGGGATGGCTACTGCCCCCCAAAGATGTTCTGCATCCCTTGGTTTACTGCAGGAGACCTGATTCCCACTCCTCTCTCAGTCCCTCTCTCAAAAGTGTCATCTTGAAGAGAATTCCAGCTCCTTTGGGCCAAGATGTGTGCTGCCAAGCAGCCTAACTGTGGTCAGGAAACCAGAACTGCTCAAGACACTCTGAGGCCAGCAGCAAGGGGAGTGCCTGGCAGAGAAGGATGGGTCAGGTCTGGGGATAAGAATGCACTCACTGGGACACACTGGGTCCTCACTGTCCTGCACCCAGGGAGCCAAGGCTCAGCCTCTTGCCATTCAGAACTCTTCAGAAAAAAACTGGAGCCTCTGATTTACCATTGCTCTCTGCCAGCTGTGTGCACATTGCCATCTCCTTACCTTCATATTCAGCTTTCGGGCAGGAGAAGGGCTCTCACTGCTCATTGATGGGATCTCACAAGAATCATTTACAGTGAAGAGTTCTAAGAGATATAGTTGTATACACCTCTCAACAAGGCAGGGCACATGACAGAAAGGGGTGGCAGGGACTCCATTGTGTGTAGACTGTAGACAAAGACATACAGTGTTGGAGAAAGCATGTGAATGTGTGAGGTAAAGACCACTTGCCAAACAAACTCTGGGCCTTGAACTTTGCAATAGAATCTAAACTTAATTAAAAAGAAACAGAAAAACAAAGAATGATCTTGGTCTCTAATACTCCTCCAGGCCACTTTGACTCAGAAGTTCACCCCTCCAACAGGTGAATCTTTTTAATATTTTTACAAAACCCTTTTTAATACCAGAGAGCTAGGTTAAAGATACCCTCAGGGAAAGGATAACCCAAGCCAAAGCCTGTAAGTGCTTAAAAGTTGCCAGCTTCTAAGAAAAATAAACAGAACAAGAAACCATATAATGAAAGGGTACCACTTTCTAACAAGTGGGAAGGGCTTAAAAATCAATATATATTTCACCAGAGCTGCTATCCTATTGGAGAGATGGCTAACAGATTCCATAATGCAATCAAGAGTGCAGAGTGAGCATGCGCCTTTGTGGTGGCAGAAAGCAGGGCTTGGGCAGACAAATGAAGCCCAGGGACCTTGGCCAGCAGCCTCTATGGTGATGAGCTTGTTCTTGAGAAAACTCCCCAAGGATAGAAGCCTTTGAAATGCCAAAAAAGCAAGAATTTATGCAAACTTGGGGCTGAAAAGAAATAGAAGCCTGACTAACCAACTTTGTTCTCCACTCTCTTTCTCAGAAGAACCATTCCCATGGCACATCTTCCTGATGTATGCATATTTTCTCTTTGATGAGAGGGCCTCCAGCTATATGGTCTAGGCAGACTTCAAAGGTCTGAGAAGGACCAAGAAGGCTGATTCCTAGGTTCAGATCTAGGAGTTTTTAGTGGTTAGTCCTTTGACCACAGTGCAGGAGGCATTCAGGTAACATGCATGCTAGGATGGCTGCTCAAGTACCCATGTGATCTGCCCAGAGGTCTCCAAAAACCCAACTTCCTTGATTCCTGTGGGCACAACGGAGTAAGCATTGTGTCCAACAATGTGGCTGACACTTCAGGGAATGCCAAGCATACAGATGAGCTGTTGTCCCTGTCACCATGTAGCTTACAGTTGACTCTAAGATGAACGAAACTCCTTAGCCATACAACTCCCAGTGCCTCCCAATGAGTATCTTCTTTGCTTACTATGCCAGCAATGGCTTCTGGGAGAGCCTGTCTGGCAGTCATCACTCCACTTTCCTGCTTCTTGGCCTCCAAGCTGTCTTGCTACTCTGCCTAGTGACAGAGAGAAGGATCTTCACTACAGTCATACCTCAGCTGCTGTCTGAACCCTAAGCTTACTTTGGTCCCTGAAGCTTTGTTTGCAGGACACATGACAACTGGAAGATTCTCTATCTCCAGAAAACAGTGATGCCTCCTTCATATAAAATGACCCAACCCTCAGCCTCTACATGCTGGCTTTCTGATCATACATCCTGCTAGTGTGTGTCCCTGGCCATCTCTTCTTCTTCTGCACAGGCCCTCTGTGGATGATGCCTGCCCATCTGTGTTTGTAGCCACCTCTTCTTCCTCCTGGCAGGCACTCTGTGGACAATGGCCCTCTAGGCTCTGTCCTGTTCTGCTGGTTCTTTATCAAGGATTCACTATCATCTCTAAGAAAGAGATTCCAGGGCTCTCTGTGGCCCTGACCTCTCTTGAGTCGAGTGGTGCCTCCAGCCAGTTCCTACAGCTTGAATCTCTGCAGGTAACAAAGAGCAGGCTCCCTCAACAGTGGTATATGACAGGCATTGTATTCAGGTTCCAGATGTTCTGCACTGAGACATGCAACTCACTGGAGGTATATGCTTAAAGACCTGACAATCAGAAAGATACATACTTTACTGATAATATTTCAGACATTAAGATCCTTTGGTTCGTTTTTGAATTTAAAAAAAAAATTATGCATATGAATGTTTTGCCTACATCTATATATGTGTGTAGCATGCATGCCTGGTACCTGAAGAGGGTGTCAGAACTCTTGAAACTGGAATCCCAGACAGTTGTGAGCCACTGTGTAGGTGATGGGAAGTGGGTTCTCCACAAAAGCAGCCAGTGCTCTTAAGGACTGAGCCAGCTCTCCAGGCCTTTGGCTCTTTGATTGAGAACACTCTAAACAATTTTTGTTTGCAAGAATTTGGTCCAGCCTTGATCTATTCTGTTTGCTACCAAAACAAAGTCCTATAAAATTGCATGATTATAGTCTTGAGTATACACTACTGTGTATATAGTACCCACTTTGAGCTCTACTTCTCTGGCAGTACTCAAGAGACATCCCATGAGACGCTTCTGCACCTCTCAACATCTGTCTGATCTAGAGTGAACACAGGGAATTAAAGACACAAGTATGAATGGCTTCTCAGGCATGATCTTGAGTAGGTGATCCATTACCAGCCAAGAGGTACTTGTGTTGACACAGGGATGCACTCACCAATGCTCAGGCTTCTCCGCTGAGCCAGGTAATCATACCAGAACTGAGCAGAATATCAGCATTGTGTATTCAACATCGATGATGGTCTGAGGAAGCAGAAAAATTCCATGCTTGATTAATGGCTATGATTGCATCTATAGATGTCTTCCAGGAAGCTTCAGCTGACATGATTGTTTTTAAATATGAAACTGAACAACAATTCCATTTCCTCCAGAAATGGAAGGTTTGAGTTTCAAGACAGGTACAAAATATACTTCTCCAGGAACAAAGTAATCCACAAAAAAGAGAAGGACCCATTCAACTGAGCAGTGATCACCATGGTGAGAAACATTAGGTGCACCGGCACCCGGGGCATCCCCCCAGAAACCAGTCATTAGTCTGATGAATGTCAAGTACTAATCTAGAACTAATGAGATTTAATTTTATGAATTGTTTTCATAAATACTAGAAAACATCTTGAGAGAGATGCACTGTATTATACCTCCGCATACATGATGGATGCATGCAAATGTCCTGACTCCAGCTCCTGAATAATTCATCTCCACCATTTTATTTACATAGGAAAATGATGGTTGATTCACTTGGCAGATTTTAAGCCACAGTTTCTATTGGTGAACTAAGTGTTCAGCCCACAGGCGCAGGGCAGCAGGGGGTTCTCTGCACAGGAGCTAGCTGCCTTTATCTCCCTGAGCTCCCCAATTGTTTAAAAAACAAATACTTGTTTGATCCATTGCATTTTAAAAAAAAAAAAAATCTTAGCTCTATAATGGCACTTGCAAAATTGCTTTTAAAAAAACAATCAAACAAACAAACAAAAATCTCTCTTTCTGGCTGTTTCATCCTGTTCAGGGGTGGCCTCTGCCTGGTGTTTGTGCTTGCTTTTTCAAAAAGCTTTGCAGTCTACAATTCTTGTTGCTTGCTTGAGAAAATAAGAGAGCAGGAAGTTGAACTAGAAAAGAATCTGCAGAGGATGCATAATCAGTATCTAGGAAGCACCTCTACCCTGTCCTTGCAATTGACCATTCAGAGTGCACTCTGTGATGAGAACAGTTGACAAGGTATGAGGGAGACCATCTTGACACTCAGGGATGTGGTGCCCTGTGGAGACTGGTGTCCTTGGGGATACTCTGGGGTCTCCCTTATTGAAGGTGCTTCAGCTCTTGAGTCACATCATCAGATCTGCCCAACAACTGGCAGCCCCTTCTCTGGAGTTCTTCAGAATGTGGGACTGAAGGGGACAGGCATTTTGGAGGCCACGCTTCTCTCTGGGTGGCCTTGGCTGGCTTATCCCACTGGATATGGCACCTTCCACCCTTGGTTCTATATTCCCAGGACTGTAATCCTCAGGCAGAGGACACACTAAAGGAGATCTGGTTTCAAGGTCTTTCTAGAGGTCAGTCCCTTGCATTCCCTTTGTCCATTTCCTCTTCCCCAGAACTCAGGTCTTCCTGCTTCCATTTCCTCAACCTCTCCTCCCTCCACTTGTCCCCCTTCTCTTGTTGACTGGTAACTGGGGTAGACGTTGGTGTTCTCTTCCCTGTGGGCCTGCAGAAGAGCTGTGTAAGGACATCTTTGTTTTGCTGTCTGGTTGGGTCTCAGATACATGGTGGTGAACCCCTTGGTAGTGAGAGGGCAACTGACTGGAGTTTCCTCAGCCCCTCAAGACTCTTTTACCTTTAGTTCTTTCTCAGTCCACAGCTGAAGTCTCCAGTTCTCTCTTTGCCCTGGAGACTTGTGGCATGCAGGGAGTGCTAAGTGCTAATACTTTAAAAACATCTTTCAAGCAGTACAAAGGACAGCAGCAAGGGCTGTCTCTGCTGTCCACCCCCAGATGCCTTTCCTCCTTACTTCCTGCACCCTGCTTCTCCCATGGCAAAGGCAGCAGGTGCATCCTCTGGTAGAGGTCTGTGCTTAGGTTTAGGCTACACTAAGTACCTGAATGCACTTCTAAAGTGACCTAAACAGTGTCCATATGAGTGAAGGACAAGCCACTCCTCCACCAAGATCCCACCTATAAGACTTGCTCTGCTCCAGTGTGCCCTAGAGAGTGGGGCCCTGCGCATCTTGGCCATGCTGGATCTGCCTGATCTCCCCTGCTCTCACTGACCTTCTCCCATCTAGATTCTGTCAGACACCTAGTTGAGTTCTATTGAACAGGAAATCTTATGTCAGGTCTCTTCCTACAGAACTCAAGCCAAGTTGTAATAGAATCCTCCCTTTCCACCCTGGTACCCAACCCCACAGACACAGTGAGTTCTGTGCAACATGAAGAGATTTCTTCATGAATATTCAAAAGGTGGCTGGCCTGTTCATGGGGTAAGATCCCCCCACCCTTTCCCCTCAGAAATCATGGTGGACTGGATCTCTCTTTTTTAGTACATCTTCCTGTGGTCTTCTAGAAAAGCGCACAGGTTGGGGGAGAAGGACTCAAACCCACAACATATATGATATCATAACAACATCAGGTCTTTTGAGGATACAGATCCTTAGTTCACACATGCAGGAAAATGCCCTGGTGCCTTAGTTTCTGAGATTGAAGGAACAACCCCCCACCCCACCCCCCAACACACACACCTGGATCTTCAGGGATGCTTACTCTCAAAGATACATTTGGCTGTCAGGAAACACAATTACCGAAGTGTAACTGCAGCTCTCCATGGTTACCTCAATTCTAACTCCTTGATGGCCTGCTAGCAGTTTCATTCACTGGTGTGTGTGTGTGTGTGTGTGTGTGTGGTGTGTGTGGTATATGTGTGGTGTGTGTGTGTGGTGTGTGTGGTATATGTGTGGTGTGTGTGTATGTATGTGTGTGTATGGTGTGTGTGGTATATGTGTGTGATGTATTGTGTGGTGTGTGTGTGTGTGTGTGTGTGTGTGTGTGTGTGTGTGTGTATGCATGGGTGTGTATGTGGTGGGGTGTGTGCGTAGGTGTGTGTTTGTCTAATAAGCACCTTTGCAATGCTTCCTGTGTTCTTGAAGTGCCTTGGTCATTTGTATAAGTATTAACTCCTTTGACCTTCAGAAGAAATCATCTCATCCCAGCTCTCCCAGATAGGACAGGGCATGAGATTGAATGGACACACTTTGGGGACGACTATACTCCGGACCTTGGGATTTAAGCCCAGGATTCAGACTCATCAATTAATCCTCATCTCAATTGCTTTCCTTGAAGTTGATCTAAGAAACCATTTTTTCTGCATTTGACTTCACTGTTGGAAACATACATCACTTTAGAGTCATACAATATTAATAATGTGTGGGAGACTGCCAATTTCACCTCTTATCTCTTTAACTTCCTTTAACCAAGATGGCTGTTTGCAGTCACTCAGTGGCCTGGCTTTTTATTTCCACCCTTTAAGGATTCCAAGAAAATCCTCAGATTTCACAAATCAAAAAATAAAAAGTCTTTATAGACATGAGTGCTTTTTAATAGCTTCTAAAAAAAGTTTGCTCTCTGAGAAGGAAGACATCAACTGAGAATAATTCTACTTACAACATTGTGACTTAAAAATAATCCCAGAACAGGCAGAGACATACTTCTATGAGCTAATTAACTCTTTCCCAAACAACTTCACATGGTCTAGTGAGCAGCCCTGGAAGAACATGCTGTATCCTATTGTAATGACAAGATCTGAGTGCACAAACAGGAGTGATCTGTTAGCATGGCTGAGCACATCATACAATCTTATCATGATCATTAGTCAGCACTTGCTGAAAATTCAAGAAGTAAAATTTCCTAAAAACCCTGGTGTGGGGAATACTAATGTGTTTATTTAGATTCACCCAATCCAACTCATTCGGAAGGAAAAGACTGAATGTGAATTGTTGCCCAGTAACACGTGTGGAGAGCAGGTATGTTAATCCTCATCTGCTCCACTCCTGACCCACTTGGGGACCAATGACTACTGACTTTGGAGGTCTCTGCTCAGAAGCCTGAGGAGCAGCTATGGAGCAATGCTCAGGGACAAAGCTTATCTGACTCGGCTCATTGTCGGGCAAGATGACAGGGTCCCTGCCCAGCGGTTCTGCGATGTGAGTCAGTGCTTACTCTGGCCTTCTGTACCCATCATTCTCTGCTCACAGACAGACGTTCACCCTGCTACTTACAGAGAAAAAATTCCTTTAAATATCCCCGTGCAGAAAATCTAGCTTCAATGTCTTGAGAAAAAAATGTTCTGGTTTTGTGCCCTTAATGAATATGTAGGAAGCATCAGAAAGCATGTTAATGGAGCATTTGAAGTATGTTTCCTGGGGGACAATGCATGCATATTTGTAATGTTTGTCAATTTTTGTTGTATACATTTTTCTAACATGAACAACTTCAACCTCCTATCCTGACATCACTGGATACAGAGCCGGGAAAAGACATGGAGAATAGATTTTTATGTGCTGGTGAAAGGCTCCATCTCACCAAGGGAAATATCTGCTCTTTTGTGGTTATTAGTTGATGATGTCATGGAAACTTGTAGTTGTGGGTACTTGTAATGTTAGAATCGAGACTAGACTGCTTCTGGGGCCACAACATCTACAGCAATCTCTTCTCTCCCACAGATACTGACAGGCACCCCACTGAGAACATTGCCTGTGAATCTCTAGCTAACAAACTTCTAGGTGCAGAAATTTCTTACCTGGGAAAGTGAGTTTATATCAAAGGGAATTTTGATGGACACACATCCTGATCCCCACCTCCTCCACTGTGCCCGGCTTGGGAATCAGAGAAGCTGGCTGCAGACCTGTGCTGTGAAACATATGCCCTACCTCACAGAGTTAGGACAAGGGTCTTGGACCCTAACACATGGGCCTGATTCCATTGCAGAGCCTTTGCCATGCTTCTTGTCTGTTTGTCTGTCCACCTATGATGTTAATAAGTCTTCTAATAGACTTCGTAGCCTTAACTATCTTTCTCAGTGTGCCTCTTGAACCTGTATCCAAGACCTGTAAGTACTGGCTTTGGGGAGTTTGTGCTCCACCCAGGAGTTTGAATATGAAGAGCTTGCATTTTCCGTTTGGTAGCTTGAAGCTTATTGGAGAAGACTTCTCCTACAAAGTCACAGAAAGGGTATCTGAAGATATGTGAGTAGGGAGGGAACTCCTCATGTTTCTGCCTTTGTAAGAAGATATCTGCTAATTTAAATTATGAACAGAAGCAATTTCACTTTCTCTCGGCCCTAGAGACTGGAAAACCCAAAATCTAGGTTCCAGCAGAATCAAAGTCTAGTGAGGGACTGATCTCTGCTTCCAAAATGGCAGCTTGTCTGTGATCTCACATGGAGAGGTGGAAAGATGGAAGGGGATTCCCTCCCACCCTCCTCATCTCTCTATTACAGGATAGCTCAAAAGCCATTGTTATCATGCATTGGGGATTCATTCTCAGAGTGAATTGTAGACAGGACACAAACACCTAAGCCACAGAAAGAGGGAAGATAGGCACAAACGTGCTCTGCTACGCCTGTTTTTCTAAGAGATATGAGGATGTTGTAATGGTCAACAAATGAAAAGAAGTTAAGAAAACATTTTCTTTAATTTGGGGGTAGTATAGATTGATCCAAGGGTCTTACACATGCCAGGCAAGTACTATATAACTGAGTTGCATCCCCAATCCTCTTTTTGCATTTTATTTTGAGACAAGGTATCACCAAATTACCCACACTGGCTCACATAGTTCTTAAACTTGTTATTCTCCTGCCCCAGTCTCCTTAGGAGCTGTTAGAACAGGATTGTGCCACCATGCCCAGTAAAAAAAAAAAAATCTTGATCTTAATAATTTGAAGTCACCCACATAATAAGTAGAAACAAAATGCATAATTTTTAAATCAGCACAAAAAGTTTAATCTATCCAATGGGAAATAATAAAAGATAAGGGAAATATGATAAATAAAACTCACAAGATAGGAAGGAGAAATGGTCATAAACACGGTTACATTAACTATAAGTATGTTAAATTTCTCCATCATAAGGCAGACTCCAGATTAAGAAAAAGAGCTGTGAGAAATGAGAAACAATTTAGAACAAAGGGTAATAAAGGCTTAAACAAATATGGAAAAATAATGTTCAAACATGAACTCAAAGAAACTAGTGCAGCACTTTTAGTAATGAGCACAACATGATTGAGGATAAAGCCACAACGGTTGACAAGGGAAGCTATACATCCATAAAAAGGAAGGCAAAAGTAGAAAATAGAACACAATCACGACTGTGCACACCGTTAAAATAGATAGCCCTTACTTGTGTAAATGAGTCCTGGTTAGCCATGGGCTGATCACTGTTGCAACCATCATTCATCAGAAGAGTTATAGAAAGTACAAGTGCTGCATCCCACTCCGGCATCTAGGACAAGAACAGACAGACACTGTGAGAAAGCAAAGAAAGCAAGATTCTGCGTGAGGCAGCCAAGAATGAAGTCTATGACCTACAGCAATGAAGATAAGTAAAATCAGTTGCTCTTTCCTGGCTCCATTAATGGATAAAGTCACCTGATAACTGTGTCTTGCTTCTAAATGCTCACATGCTGGAATATGGCTTCAGTTTAGCTGAGGAGTCAGGATGCAATTCACCTTCAAGTACATGGGGCCTGTGGCATTATGCTTTCTATTTTGTACACATTGGAAAACACAAAACAAAACAAAATTAAAATAAATGTGTATTGGCTACTTTTCTGTTGCTTTGATAAAATACCAAAACCCAAAGCAACTTGTAGAATTTGTTTTGACTTAAGTTCCAGAGGGATAAGAGTCCACAGGGACAGGCAAGGCAACCGGCAGCAGGAACACATGCTAGGTGATTACATCTCACCTGCACACAGGAAGCAGAGATAGAGCAGGGATGGACAGGGACCAGCGAAGAGGGAGGGGGAGAGAGCAAGCAGGAAGTGGGGGTGAGACCACAGTTCCTCAAAGTCCACTCAGAGGGTTGAACTTCCTCTACTTCATGAGATCTATAACTTCCGCAAACAGTACCACCAACTGGGGACCACATTCTCAAATACATGAGGCTGTGGGAGACATTTTTCATTCAACCCACCATAAATTGTTTCTTTGAAATAATTTCATTGGTAAACTTCTGACATAATCATGATAAAATAAACAAAAAGCCAAATCTGAGAAGAAAAGAGCTAGAAGAGATAATAAACTGCTCTATTGTGCTATTACAGGGAATTGGCACTTTTTTTTTTTTTTTAAGAATTCAACTAACAGGTTAATAGTTTATGTAGAAAACTAATAATTTATGTTCAAAACTAGCTGAGAAAACTGGGAAAGAAGATGTTAATTTTCTGGCCCGCCCCTTGGAAACCTGCCCCTTGAAAACTCACCCCTTGGAAACCCACCTCTTGGAGTCACCTTGCATCCTGCTGTAAAAGCCTCATTTTAAGGAAAATCTCCCCTTCCTCTCTCTCTTCCCCCTTCCCCACTTTCTCACCATGAGGTGTGCACACCTCTGCTTTCCCTCCCTTCTCTCTTCCTCTTTTCTATCTCTCTTTCTGTCTTTCTAATAAACTCTCTCCACGTGGATGCAGCGCCTAGGTGTGAGTGACTGTCCATTCATACACTGCCACTACATCTGCTAGCATGTGTCCCTCACGAGTGAGATACCCTGGTCCAGCCAGCCAGGGGCCCCACGTGCAATATCATTACAGAAGAAGAAATAAAAAGGTAGGAATGGTGGCTCATTCCTATCAGCTCAGTACTTGAGATGAGCATGGTGGTAGGAGGGTCAATGAGGTTTAACAGCAGCCTGGGCTATATAGTAAGATCCAAGATGGCCTGGTTTACACATAAGACCCTGTCTCAGAAGGAGGAGGAGGAGGAGGAGCAGGAGGAGGAAGAGGAGGTGGGAAGGGGATGAGGAGCAGAAGGAGGAGGAAGAGGAGGAGGAGGGGAATGAAGAGCAGGAGGAGGAGGAAGAGGAGGAAGGAGATGAGGAGCAGAAGGGGGAGGAAGAAGAGGAGCAGGAGGAGGAAGGGGATAAAGAGCAGGAGGAAGAAGGGGATGAGGAGCAGGAGGAGGAAGGGGATAAAGAGCAGGAGGAAGAAGGGGATGAGGAGCAGGAGGAGGAAGAGGACAAGCTACAGTAACTGCCTTTCCAGTCACACTGGGTCTTCCACTGAGGGAAAACATCCCTTTCAAGGACCTAAGAAACAAGCTAGATGTACAAATGGAAACACACTCTTCCTTAAGAACACAGTATTGATGGGAAAATTAAAGGACACAAGTTTATAATGCAATATGCTACAGATAAATTAAATGTGTACATATATAAAAATTAAGCTTATTAACAGTCTTATATAGGGTGGACACAGTGATACATATCTGTTTCCCAGCACCCAGGAGTCTGGGGCTGACAGATCATGGATTCACTGGCAGCCTGGTCTTCATTTCAAGACCCTGTTTCAGATCAAGCAAGCAAACAGAAAACTTAAGCAATACGTATAAATCTAAAGACAGAAACTTCATACCTTGGAACATCCCTTTGGAGAAGAGAGTACAAGGTATGGAAGAGGAAAAATCTAAAACATGGCAAAAAGAAATTCAAAGTAAAATAGAAAACAAGTCCTATGTAATGGCTCAAAATGATGCCAATGTGAGAACATCTCATTTGTGTAGGTGAGGACAAGAACCTAACAGATTGAAACAAAAGCTTAAAACCAGGTTTCAGCAAAGCATGATATTCACAGTAGCTGAGGCAATATGTGAATGTATTGAATGATTCCAGTAGCCTAGGGGAGCAACTGGGAGGTTCTGACTATGTACCAAAGCAACTGTGAGGCTCTGGCTGTATGCACTAAAGCAACTATGAGGCTCTTATGGTATGCACTCGGGCAACTGGGAGGCTCTGGTTGTAGGCAGCTTAGCAATGGTGTTTAAGGAGAAAGACATTCATTTCACTTGGTGAAATCCTTACTGGTTCATGACTTACATGGGTTCTGGTGCAGTAAAGGAAATCAGAAACTGTGCCAAGGACAACTTGAGTGAGTAGGTAACGAGCCAGGCACTAGAAGGGTAGAAGCAGACCTGGGAGGGCTGATAGGTTCACCTCTGCACATGTGAGTTTTGAGGTCTGTGGGTTTCTCAGAGCAAGAGATAAGAAGGAGCCGGGCGGTGGTGGCACACGTCTTTAATCTCAGCACTCGGGAGGCAGAGCCAGGCAGATTTCTGTGAGTTTGAGACCAGCCTGGGCTACCAAGTGAGTTCCAGGAAAGGCGCAAAGCTACACAGAGAAACCCTATCTCAAACAACTAAGAGAGAAGGAGTGGGAGGTAAGATGATGGCTTGCAGTTCAGAAATGCACATGGGAAAGCATCCTTTATGGGGAAAGTCCGAAGTTGCTCTGACCATTGCTGTTGTGAATCAGAACAGAGCTATTTGGTCCCAGTGCTCTCAGAATCTCTGATGACTTCTACACAGAAAAAGCACCCTTCTGCAGTAGTAGTGCTGGGGCTGGATCTATTTTTTTCTGACAAACAATTGGATGGGTAAAACAAGAGAGATAAGAAAATAGAAAGAAAAGGAAATGTGTCCTGAAAGGACTTGAAACACCTCTCCGCTCTTAATAAAAATCTCTGTCTAGGCTGCAGGTGTTGGGTAAATATTCGCCAAGGATCATATGAAGCACAGTGTCTTTATAAAGACTTAAATGTTTGTAGCTTGAGAGATATTGCTTCTGTCTATCACAGTGGAAACCTGTCCAACAGAATTTCTCATCCATCAGACACATGGAGCTGAGGTTCTCCTGTCTGCTCTAATGATCAGCATTGGAGGGGAGGTGGCCACTGCTTCGAGAATGATTTGTATGGACAGCCAGCATTTAATGAGGAGTGGAGAGCTGCGAATCTTCCACAGCCTGTGTTCTAAATCACTGGTTTTCACATCCTCCTTAGAAAAGCCATTTGTTCTATAATTATGTAATCCCCATATATATGTCATGGAAAGGCAGTGGGTTTACTATTTCAAATTAAATTTTATTAGAGCAAGGAACTTCCACAAACCACCCCAATGATCACTTCTGTGTCTTTATCCTCTCTACACAGCCCAAACAAAGAGCCCTCTCACAGCATGGGGGTTTAGCAAGGTAGTGGAAATTTCATGGTGATCCAGAAGAAAAGAACTGGGGTGTCCCACTGTCTACCCAAAGCTCTTCCACCACTACGTGCTGAAGGGTTCTCATGGTGAGAGCATGATTCATATTGTGGGATGGACACTGTATAAGTGTGTACAGTGTGTGTGGCTCATAACTTCCTGCAGTGCTGGCCAGATGTGAGGAGTCACACATAGCCAAGCCTCCATTGTGCACGGGAAGCTGGAAAACTGCTCATTGCAAAGCTAAATGAAGAGCCAAAGGACTCTGTTGAAACGCATGACTTCCTCTTGACAAGGAGGTTTTTGTTTTTTGTTTTTTTTTTTTTAAATATGTGTATCTTTATGGTGTTGTATTTCAAATCCTAGAACTAAAAAGCAAGAATTGAGAAGCAATGAGGAAACAGGGAGGTAGCCATGTTCAGACCACATGGGAGAGTCCCCTCCATTATGCCCAGGCATCTCTGCCACCATACCTGTTTTTCTCTGTGCTAGTTGTAACCTCCTGGCTTTCTGCTCTATCCATCCCAAGACAACCCTGACACCTTGGCACCCCATATTCTCACCTGGAAGGACAGGGCTGCATGCTACTTACTTACAAGAAGCCTCATTGCATCTAAGGATGATGCCTTTCCTCCTCGTCTTCATGTTCATGTTGCTGAGAAGTCTGATTCTTCATCGGAACCCCATCTCTCTAGAGAACTGACCTTGATCTTATTAAAAATGAGATTGGGAAGGTTTCCATAATTAAGAACAATGAGATGCAAAGTTGGGGCAGTGTCTAAAAACCTCTACACAGAGATCTCCACTAAATCACATATAATTGAATGTGACTGGACAGGAAACGTCACCTGGGTTACCTACTTGCGACTGCCATGAGGTTTGCTTTGTGCCCCAGACAGTCCATTGGCAAGGGATTCAGAAGGCTCACATTCCTAGTAGGCCGGTTTTGCAAGTCACACATCTTACATATGCAAGCAGTCTTCACTGACTGCCACCTCCAGAGTGCTTTGCACACTTCTCGGAGGGAGGATGAAATGCAGAGAAAGGACACTCTGTACCACATGGGCAGGGATGGGGCAAGGCAGGAGCCAGCTGTCAGAATTGCATTCTAGTATCAGCGAGGAAGTATGTCTCACCACAGGACCAGCCCTGGCAGCAGAGCTGGGAAGAACAGGGGCACTTGAAGGCGCCTTCTCCCACTGAGTGATTTTATATTCTGAATGATTAGAATGTTTACATTTGCCTCCAGAGCAGGTCAGCTCCACTGATAATACAAAATGAAACTGTATTTAAACAAGAATAGGGAAAAAAGATGAGAGGCTACTTCCCATCCTTGAGTAGGTGGTACAGATGCAGGGAGTCATAAATAAACCTGATGCTGATGCTGGGCACAGCCTGCTGCTATCACAGGACCAGCACTTAATCTGGAGCTTCCTTGAAGCTGAGGGATGATCAGACCTACCCCAGGATATGGCAGGTTTTTAGACCTAAGAGGCAGAGTCAGCAACCTGGAGTGGTCTTTTAGAAAGAGTTTTCATGATGGTGAGCACTGGAGAGAGTCTTCTCTCAGGCTCTCTGAGTAGTTTGCAATGTAGGATGTTTCTATAATGGCTGCTTTTTCATCCCTGATTTAAATGGAATCCTTAAAATTCTGCATTATGTTTGTGAACTTGTGTCTGGGTTGTTAAATAACTCTTCCTGGCACCATCCTTCCAGTTTCCTCAGCAGCTGGCCCTGGAGTCCAACTTCCCAGACCACCTAGACTTCCTGCTCCAGTCCGGTCAGATTTCCCTCAAGACAATTTCTGTAGCCTCTGCAAACCTGTAACTCACAAGGCACCAGGCAGGAGAGAGTATGGTCAACTGTGTTATCTTTGACATTCCCTCCTGAGAAGTGGGTCCTCCACCCTCTCCTTGCTCTACATGGACTATGACACTGTAGTGGCCTTTAGGATACATTAAGGTGACCAGTGCACACCTTAGCAAACACAGCTTTTATCTACAACACATTGATTCACCACACTGTAAGGAATCGCCTTCAGCCTCAGCAATAACCTGGAGAGAGAGAGAGAGAGAGAGAGAGAGAGAGAGAGAGAGAGAGAGAGAGAGAGCCTGCAGCCTGGGTATTCCAACTATTCAGAGGACAGCACTGTCTTGACTGCTCTGAATCCAGCTATGTCATTTAAAAAAGAAACAAAGCCATAGACACTTGTCTAGTCAAGAAGACCAAGCCACCTCCAACCTCCCCAGCAGAGGCCCATGTGTGAATTCTGGAATTACAGAATTATATGTCTTGTAAACGCTGTTACTTCACATCAGTTGTCTGCTTCCTTGTTTATTTCATGCACCAATCGTCAAGCAAAAGTGTTGTGCATTAAAATGTGTGTCCTTACTTGTGGCTCTTCCATTCAGCTGGAATTATCTGGGCTCTGTCACCAGCTGCCTATAAATCACTGAGTTGGTACAGGAAGAGGGGGGAAGTGGAAGGAAAGGAGGAAAAGGAGAGAAAGGGGAAAAGATGATGGATAGACAGATGGATGATTAAAGATAGAGAGATAATAGATGGTTGACAGGTGATGATGATGAAGATAGATTATAGATAGATAGATAGATAGATAGATAGATAGATAGATAGATGACAGATAGCTATAAGTCACTGACAGATGATTAATAGATAAATAATAGGTAAATAGATGATTGACAGATATGATAGGTAACATGATTAACAGATGATAGGAGATAGATGATTGATAGATGATAGATAAATGAAAGATAAGTAGATGATAGATAGATGGATAGATGGGTGGATGGGTGGATGGATGGATAGATAGATAGATAGATAGATAGATAGATAGATAGTTAGATAGTTAGATAGATATAGACAGACAGATGGGCAGGCAGATACTTAATCAGTCATGTGAATGAAAAGATAGACTTGAGAATATTAAACACCAGGGCCTCCATGGTGTAAGCAGAGATGCCCTGTCTCAGATGGGCCAACTAGGTCATTATAAAGTCAGAATACCTAGGATTTAGGAGAGGAGATTTGGCCTAAAGGAGCACTGATCTGAAAAAGAATGAAAGAGAGAAAGAAAGAAGGAAAAAATGAGGGAGGGAGGGAGGCCTGATAATTCAAATCTGCACTAAACCAGACATATGAAAGGCATTGTTTCCTGCTGCTGTCAGGGACCAGCAGTGTTGACCACATCCCACCAGTTTCTAAGTCACAAGCAGAGGCATTTTATAATAGACTCCATAAACCAAAGCATGCTTGCTTGCTGGATGGCTGGAGAAAACCAAAACAACACAGGAGCTTGCTCTCTCTCCATAAGGCCTTCCCCCAGGGATAATTGGTCTTCCTCAGATGTACTGCTCAGGTATTTAACACTGCACTGACTTTCTCCAGAGAGAACACTCCAAGAGATGCCAGGTGAAAGAGGCCATTTCTCAGGGGAAAGGCTGTTCCCTACTGGTCCAAATTGCCAAACCAGGCCCTTACTGGTCACCTAGCATTAAAAGAAGGTTGAAAACCCAGTTCTCAGGACTGCCAAGGGATGCATTTTTTTTCTTGCCCCTGCAGGAGGCTGGCCCTGGAGAAGCTAATGCTAGAGCAGAGCCAAGGATCCTGTCTGGTTCGTGGCGCATTATTGAGCGACAGCCGGAGACATGGGAGAGTGCTTTCATGATGGAAATAAATTTTTTCTTTTTATTGGTGTATCTATTGCGAATAATTTTATATTCATTCCTGTCACACCAAGTAAACTTCCAGAATGCTCTCAAGAGCTGCCATAGCCCGTTATGCAGAGTGGCACTTGCTCTATGACGTGTTATTAAGCTTCAAGTCTCCCAATTCCAAAGCAATGAAATAATAACAGCTTTCATAAATTGTATAAGTTCCAGGGACTGAGTGTGAGATTTGAGGCCAAGTATTGACAGGTGTCTTGCCTCTGAGAAGAGTGGATTCATGTTAGAATTTCTTTAGTTGCTCATCTATTGGCAAAGTAGAGTTACTGTGGGAAGATGCATTATATTTAAATTAAATTAAAAGGCATGGTAAGACCAGGGTTGATGCTGCCCTGGTGTGAAATGTCACAGCCTGAAGATCACTTTCTAAGAAGATAGAAACACACACACACACACACACACACACACACACACACACACACACACACACACACACACGGAGAGTAGATGGTATCCAACTCACAGCTATTGTCAAGGGGAGGAGTCAAAGCAGTTAGTGTTGAGAGCATTGATCATTGATGACCATGCTTAGAGGGTCCATTTCTTTGGATGTGTCCATTCGTTTCTGGGGTGTTGTCAATAACACCTATGTTCTCACACATAGCAATTACCTTACCACCAGACATGAAAACAAAGGAACCATAGGCTAATGAAAACACAGATCCTCACGTGGAATCCTGCTGCTGCTGCTGCTGCTGCTGCTGCTGCTGCTGCTGCTGCTGCTGCTGCTGCTGCAGGAACCAAGATTTCTGCAGCTTCTAAGGGACACTGATAATGGCTACTGTCTCACCATGGCTCATCAGCCTCATTGTCACCTGACTTTGCATTCCTACCTTCCTAATGTCGGTTCTGTTGCCTCTGTCCAGAGATGACATGCTGCTTTCAAAATCCTCCATCCACAGAGCCTGTCACTTTGTACTGCTGTCCTGACACCTATAAGACCTCCAACACTGATTCCTCTTGCACAGCCAGCCTTGCTGTTGAGCCTCATGCTTTTGACTCATTTCAAGTCTATTCTGCCTATTTCCTTCCTAGCAAATATTGTTTCATGTCCTCTGCCATTCTGAGGTGGGCTCCTAGGAGACCAGAAAAATGTTCTTTGTTCCCTCTCAACTCCTCATGGGGTTTGTATTTTGGAGTTGCTGGAGAAGCTTTGAACCACAGGTAGAACCCAAATCGCTTAGTATGCTCAGTCATTTGATATTTGGAAAGTCCCATTGCATGCCAGGTCCATCTAGCTGTGTTCCACCAGGGTATCCTGGGAGCCTCTTGGGGTCTTGCTGGGGATCAGATCTCTAAAGATGAGTCCAGACATCAGAGCTTGACTTCAATGGAAGCAAAGGGGGGGGGCACTGCAGGATTCCCAGGAGATTCATCCTTCCTCCTCTGCCTACATTGGTTCACCTGTCTCTTATTTTCCATTGCACTGTGTAGGCTTTAGGCCACCATCAATGTCAAAGTCAAAGTCACCATCATGGTCACATCTCTGGAGAGTTTCCTTCAGTGTCTATCATTCTGTCCTCTCAGCATCTTCCTGCTGTTGAGAATGCTCTTTGTGGTGACTCTCCCTGAGGTCAGGTAACTATACATCATCTTCCACCTACACATGTTCCTTCATCCTGGAGTCCTGAAGATGCTTAAGTCTCCTTCTATTCATTTTTATCCTCCCTCGGGGAGATTCCATTTGCACATGTGACTTTAGGTTGCTACTTCTCATCAGATCATAAGCTTCTACCTCACTGTACACATCTCTGCTCCAAACCCATTACAGGGGAATCTCTACTTGGATATGGCATACCTGTTCCAAGGGAACATATCTAAAAACAAATTAGTTCATGGTCCCCTCCATCCCTGATCTTTCTCAGCACCCCCTGTCTGGAAAACATCTCCACTATCCAATTAGTTAGACAAGAATTCAAACCCTTGACAAGCTCAGCTCCCACCCAATCATCTGCCACAGATGATCCTGTACCATATGTTGTAGGCTTTATTTTCCAGGCTTCTCCTGATTTGCCCTTATGTCCCTGCTGTCTTTGCTCACACTGTCATCAATTCTAACTCCTGTGACTGCTGGGTCTCCCACCCAATCCCGTCAGGGGGCTATCCTTGCCATCTCTAATCCAACAGAGATCTCATAACACATCAAAATTGGCTGTGTCCTCCTGTCCAGAATTCCCCATTTGTAGAGGAAGGAGCACTAATATGACTTTGCATCATTAATAGGATAAAGATCATAAACTTTTACCCAGCCATAAGATACTACACAGACAATGTCACCTTCCTTTATTCTCATGCCTTTCTAGGGAGCTCAGTGATACCATCTTAGAGCAAGAAGACTGTATCTCCCAGTTCTACTTTTTTTAGTGATGATCGATCACTGTTGCTGTTTCTCCTGAGGTCTATCTTGCTCATATTGTGTTCTCATGTCTAGCGTTACATCTCTTCCAAAATTCACTGTCAAACTCTACTTATGAAGAAGAGGTTGTAATCAGTGTTCACACATCTCACAATCTTTGGACTCTCCAACCAAAGAACGCTTTGAGCCTGAAAACTCCAGCCAAGTCAGCTCCATGCCAGACCCTAGAAAGAGGCTCTATAGAATCAGAGCATTCAGCTTTATGAGTTACTATCACTGGACCTCAGAAAGCTACCTTCCCAGAGGACTCTGAAGAACCAAGGCTTTATTCCAACTGAAGAACCAAAGCTTCATTCCCATAGGGAACCAAGGCTGAGAGTCAAAGTTTCCCTCCCACCGAAGAACCAAACCTTTCTCCCTCTGGTGAACCATCCTTCATTCCCTCCATTGCCAGTCCCATGTTACCCCAGGTTAAACTGTGGAATGCATCTGTCTGTCTTCATGGGTTTCCTGAATTCTGCTCTGTGGCCCCAGAATGAATTTAGATGTCTTTTTACTGTCCTGGGTGCCATCATGCTTTGTTTCTTTTTATTTCTACTTAAGTTCAGCTGGCTGGTTTGCCGCACCTCAAGTCTGAAATTGTGCTTTTCAATTGAAATGTGTTTACAAGAAGAGCCAAGAACAGTTGGACTATAAATTTGGGGCTTAGCATAAGTGTTGGTTGGTTAAAACGAGTCTACAATTGCTTTCCTCGGTGCAGTACCTCAAAAGACAAGTCACTCGTGTTTTGTTGAAAGCAATTTGGGCTCGAGGACGCTGAGTGGGCATAATGAAAGGAGTACTCAGTGGGGTTTGGGTGGAGAGGAAAGGGACAAAAGCCGTGCAACCCAGCATTCAGTCTGTATAGCAGAAGGAAGTCAGGATGTCCAGCACTCCGAACCTGCCAGGCTTTGGGCTTCAGCATGGGGAGGTTTATTATGTGTCAGTGCTGCACAGGAAGCTGAGGCTTGTTCCATTCATCTTTCTAAATGGCTGGATGTTTTCATTTGGCAGCCAAGGCTTCCTCTGGGAGCAGGTGTTATAGTGGGTTGTAAGCCGGATGCTTGGCGGCTGGTCCTGTGGGCATCCACTCTCCACTCATCTGTGTTAATACCACATACAGCAGGTGTGTTTGGAAGAGGGTTTAGACTGGATGGGGGAGGGAGGTGGATCAGGATGAGCAGAAAGAGGACTTGGGATCCTGTATCAGTACCACACATCCATGTCTGACACTCATGCCAGGGCGTCTGAAGAGCATAAAACTCACCTTTGAATTGGACTCTATACTACTTTTGTACTTTTTGCTGATGAAAAGTGAGGTGAAAGTCAACCAGCCAAACCCCAGGTCCATGTGCTTGGCTGCACCACTCAGCTCCAGCCGGTTCTCTTAATGAACATGTTAGTGTGACCATACATTAAATACAGTAAATACACTTGTTGTGAGTGGTAATGGGATGTTGTGCCCCTCAGCTGAAGACTTCATTTGCCCTGGACTGTAGAAGGGAGCTTGTTCTGACTCCCCTGCAGTGGATTCCTGCCACGAGAGCGTCCTGAACCAATTAATGATATTTACCATCCAATGACAGGGAAACATCCCCCAAGATGGGGTGGGGGTCCATCCTTGGAGAGACTTGTCAGCCCCCTTCAAAGGAGAAGAAGATGTGAAGCTATTATTGCTGAGCATGTGTGGGTCTTCAAATGCCACCTTAATATTATATTTTGACAGATATTTATTTCCACAAAAATAATGAATTTCACAAGGGAA